>NC_137455.1:285585374-286077595 GCF_964235325.1 Thermobia domestica
ATAAAAAAAACACACGTCACATGCCTTCGAGACATTTTCAGATAAAAAAGAACATGGCGATCACGAAAAAACACTCACTTTCGCATTGGGAGAAAGAAAATTCCGTCCTTTCAATATCGAATCTAAAAGCTCAGGTTACTGGTTAGTCAAATTTAAGTCGCGAACAAGATCGTTAAGATCACCTTGTGTCAAAAATTATGGATTATTTGATTCACAGAGCGATTCAAATGTTGGGACGGCATGAGTGTATCCTTCATCTTCTGTACCTTTTTCATGCTCGTTACCAGATTCATCGTCTCTGACTATCGCATTTCTAGAGGCACTGATATCGGTAATTAATCACTGTGACATGCAGGTTTCTTAGCAGATGGTAAACTTCGGTATAGCGCACTCTACGTTTACTTCTACGTAATTCCAGCTATTTTTGTTAGATAAACATAACAGTCTGTTGTGTGATGCGTTGTTTCCCGTCCAATCATGGGAACAGCGAACAGCATACGTGGTGAACCTTTTGCCCACCCTGTCAGAAGTGTAACACACGTCAAGCAGCATATGTGGGGGGAGGGGGGCACATTTCTTGTCTTGGTCTCCAACCTTATATCCGAAATAATGTTCACAGCAGTTCTTTAAGAGCGCGGTCATTCTTTTTGGCACCTTAAGAGTTACCTCTCCTCAGATATAACATGAAGAATTTTGAACTACTGACAGAGGCACGAGGCATTTTCTTCTTTTGAGTGATCACAACCCTCAAATTAACAAACAAAACCTACAAGAACATGCAATCACTTCCCACGGTATCATAAGCCACAATGCTGCGACACAACTGGCAAGTATCACAATCCAATTATATGTGATTTAATATGACTCATGGGCAATGTTGCCAAACGTCACTCATTTCCTGGAGTATGTTCCTTGACCTCAAGGGCATGCATCGGAATTACTTGCACTTTTTTCGATTCTATCTCCCTTTCTCTCAACTTTATTTCAATCTATAAATCTGAAAGATTCGTAAGTTGAAGCATGGCAGAATAATCTATATGCATCGTTTTTACCGATATTCAGTGATTTTAATGAGGAAGGGGTGGCATATCATAAGAAAACTGAGTCTGATATTCATAAATTTATTTCATTTTCGAATATAGCACCCTTGATTTAGCTTCAAAAACTATTCGCATTGCTTGTGACAAAACCTTTTTAGCCAGTGTTATTGTCGAGAATCAAGATCAGTAATGTCATACATGTTGTATACAGTGTAGCTGCCAAAACGTTCATTTTGACAAACACACTTGCCTTGCTGGGGCTCGCTATAATTAATTTCCTGAGGCTGTCGCCTGTTCATATTGTATACTGATGTGGTATTGGACTAGGTGAAACTATGAGGCGTGAGTAAAGCAAACTTGTATATTAACCAACAAGAAAGTGCTGGTATAATCCACGAAATGTCACAGTAGAGTGCAATTGCAAGGGGAGATCGGCAAAAATGCTCTCTCTAGCCAACATTATATATCACCTATCTAGAAGAACTAGTAAAAGACCTATATAACCAAATAGCATTTCGTTAAGAACTAGGATGCTTAGACATATAATGTTTCCACATGGTATGGCACTTGTAGTGAAATCTGAAATAAAATCAATAAGATGTTAGAAAACTTGTGGAACGTTTGTTGGAAAAGAATGTTAAAAAGATAAAGTCATGGTGATTGGAACGAAGCGATTGGTATCAAATATACAAATAGAATAGGGAGAAAATAGTACATATAACTAGTTTTTGATTATATGAGATGCAAACATGAAATAAAAGCAAGGATAGCAATGGTGAAAAAAGACTTTAGGAGGGAGAAAAGTTTGTTCGTGAGTTCTGGAATAAACAGTTGAAACAAAGACTCATAAAATGCTTGGTGTAGAATAAATATTGTACTATATGAGGCAAAAACATAAATAATATACAAAAATGATTAAAAATATCTCGAAGCTTTAGAAAATTTTACGTGAAGAATGGAGTAAATTAATTGGGTCGAACGAAAAACGAATAAGGGAAATGGTGTGAAAGAAAAGAACAACCTTATATATAATTGAGAGGACTAAGAGACTGTATGTCTAAGGAACTGTATCATGAGGGTCAGGCGAGAGGAATGGCGGCTAGGAAGAGTGGGAGAATGCAACCATCGCTACAATTGATGGGATATATCAAAATAGAAAAATGTACGTGATGATGAAGAGATTAGTGGACGGCTGTGGAATGTGGCTTCTCAGTTGCGGCCAGAGACTTAACAGTAATAATAGGATACCTACGATGATTATTATAACTTCCTTTTGTTCTGTAATGTATATAAAATTAAGTTTACTTGTTCTGAATGTAAAATATATACTAAATGTATGATCATCTAAAGTCACAATTGTTGCTTTCTTTCCGCTAATATTTGTTGCTCACGTCAGAATTATAGATTACGCAATGAGAAACTTGACAAACTACTATAAAGTCATGGCTGTTGCAGGAAAGGTAAGAAAATCCAGTTTCACTGCCACATCTCGCTTATAGAACTTTAGCAATACTATTATTGTGGTGCTACAAAAGCAAAGAAAGAAAATGACTGTTTCTGATGTTCCTACAAATATGCTCTTTTAAACAATATGATAATATCTACTGTTTTACTTATCTCAGGAAAGGATTCCGATGCCATATTGTTATCAACGGTATTGTGACTTTTGTGTAAATTGATAACAGTCAATGAAGTTTCATGTGGTAGGTATCTAAACACTTTCTGAAAATAGTTTTCTGTAGAAAATCAAATTTATAAGTCCCTTATAAGTTTGTCTCTGCTTGTTTAAAATACGTGATATGATGGTCGTAATATTCGACACTAAAGTACTCTAGATTTTTATTGCCCAGTTTTCCTTACTTGCGTTTTTACTGTCCTAGACAATCAGAAACGTCGGTTGTTTTTCTATGCATGTAATTTTATAACACTTTAGCTGGTAGCACGTAATAATAAGTATGGCAATATAAGTTTCTGTTTAACATGTAGATTTGTAATTTGTAATAACCTGAAAGAGTAGGTTATATTGGAAAGAATACATAACTTTATTTTGAACTGACAACATTAATACTTTAAAGGTACAGCACAGTATATGAGAAAACTCCTCCCTATCGGTCTTTCCATGACAGGACATGTAACCGTTTTCTTCGCATTATTTCTAAAGTTATAAAAAACGTACCAAGATAAATGGTTCAACCTCTATGCATATGAAAATTTGTTTCCTTGTATTATTTGCCCAGTGTACAAACTCACACAATTGGCTTGACATAATTCTAAGTCAGTATCGAAGAAACAAAACTTGAAACAAATCGTAGGCTATTTAAAATTATATGACGCGTATCCTAAAAAGGATGCAGGGATTCAGAGATGAAGAGATAATATAAAATGTATTCCAGAAATAGGTTATCACGTAGTCTTATTATCTTAGGATGAAGAGAATCGATTTATAAATTAATTTCTAAAAACAAATGGAGATACACATATGGCTCACAATTTGGAAATAAATTCTGAGGATACAAACATGCTTGAGGTACGAAGATCATCAATCAGTACAGTCTTACCGAGTGAACAACCGATATTAGTATCAAGTTCATGGTTTACGATGTCGCTGAAATGAATAGTCACATTCCAAATGTAGTTGGAGAAGATATTTTGCTTCTATTGTCATGAGGTGTATTAAGGGGTGAAATATAAACTGTACTATTTACCCAGATTAGTATGAAATACGCATTTTCCGAAAAGCTGATTCACCATAGTAATATCGAAGACACTTATGTCCAAGTTTAGGTAAGAACGTGCACGTCAGCAGTCCCGGGAATTGATAGAATAACACTGAAGGCAATACTCATTGTCGTTTATTTTTCCCCATTTCCTTATTTTCAAATATTGCAAATAAATATTATTCCTGCTGTGCGAATTCTAGCACTTCTGCAAGTGTAAGAAATAAACCGTGTGTTTGTCAGAATGTTAGATGTTTATTCATTACGTTAATCCACGCCGTTGGATTGACATACCTGTAAACTGACAAACTTCTGAGTAACTGTCCGGTAGGGGTTAAAGGCTATTTAGAACTTAAAATCCGTATTGAATGGAGGAAAGGGAGTATTCGGAAAACTAGTTTCACGAGCTCCTAAAATAGGTAGAAGAAACCATGTATAAAATCTCATTAATATAAAAGTGGAAAAATGCACAACCGTTTAAGAAGTGTATACAAGAAATTTTGAGAGAACTAAAACTTTCAAGTGAAAGTTGTATTATTAAAAGTGCATGTATGTAAAAACTATTAAAAATGAAAGGACGGAACTTAATGATTGCTAGATTTGATCTTCTCTCATTTCCTGAAATATGTAAGTTGTTGTCTTAGAGATTGCGTTATATAATGTGTCTGATGAAGGCAATGACTTTTTGTCGAAACTGTAGTGATATTATTTATTAAATAGTATACACTCTGCTCAGGACTTGTCTTTCTTACATCTTCGGTATTATTAGTAGTTCCAATTTCCATTGGATCTACAGGTGATGTGTATGTAATAATCATAATCAATAAGTGAATTTTTATAGTTTTTTGTTGTTAATTCCCATTTACTTTTACACATGCTATAATAATAGTATAGAAATAAAAGGAGAGTTATTAAGTAAACATATCATTTATTCCATAATCGATTATTTATCTGCTTTTGTTTGTATCGAAATAGAGCTTCTAATTTAAGCCAAACATTACAATTTGTTTTATTTATTGTATCACTTAAATTTTATTGTTTCTAAACTTAGAGCAACATACATGCAAAGAAGACGAGTTTCTTTGTAATTCTGGACAATGCATCTTTAATGGTTATGTTTGTGACGATGATGACGATTGCAGTGATGGCAGTGACGAGGCTAATTGCTAATTGTTGTAAGTATTACATTCAAAGTATTGTAATTATTGTATAAATTATAATTGTATACACTGTTGTATATATGTATTGAACTATTATAATATTTTGCGAATGTTTTTATTTTTGCATATAGCATACAATGGTAGATACATAATAAATCATAATAAATGTAGCGAATATAGTTTACTTAGGTTTGTTTGCAACTCGGAACCAGTATGGTTATTTCTACATTAATAATATTAATAATGCCAGTTTGAGCACAATTTTATATTGTAAGCTTCTTATAAACAAAAACGCATAAGATATTTTATAGAAAACATATTTCCCGAAATTAATGTAGCACAAAAGCAAAATATGACCATTTCTTTAGATTCAACAATAACATTTAGGAATCACACATATCGTCCAATTAGAACCAGGGGAACGTAACTCCGAAAATGCGGTTTTCGTTTTCTTCATCTTTGCACATAATTTTGAAACCCTCAGTTGGTGTAGATGGAACGTAACGCCATTTTTTCTCCTTGTTGATCATTTGTGGTAATGTAGCTCAATTACCATCTTATTAAAAGCACACCTTTGTAAGAAATTAATACTTTTGTCCTCTCACCTATAAATCTAAGAAAATTGAGTTATGTTGCTCTGGTTCTCATGCGACGATATATACTACCCAATTCTACAAAAGGAGAAAGTATTACCAGGTGTGTTTTAATTGGTATATTTGGATATTCCAATGAAGAATCGTTATTTCGGTTTCTAAGCTTTTATATACAAAGATACATAAGATTTTTTTTTTTTTTTTTACGAAAAATGCATTTCCTCAAATTAACCTAACTCAAAATAATTAGACAAGGAGCATAACTAAGCAGACACATACAACATATTTTAACTCAAAAATACATTAAAAGCAAACAGCACCAGCTTATTACTCATAATATAATTGCTCTCACGTGTTTATTATTTGGTCTAAGTCTGTTAATATTAAGTTATTTTACGAGGAAGATTTTTCTTGTGTTTACAATACAAGAAAGCGACAATAATAGCACTCATAATACACGCTTACAATCTCTGCCACACACTAGCAATCTTACAGCCATTCACAGCAGACAGGAGATGGCGGTAATTCAGCGACGAAATCTCACTAATGTATCCTAACAGGCTATATAATACACTTCCTTACCAACTCATCCACAACGAAAGTCCGAGTTTTTCGTCCAACCTTCTTGGAGACGAATATCTATTAAATTACATTTATTTTTGGTAGACGATATGACGATTTCCTAATTTCACTTTGACCATATTTTATACACAAATGTCACTCAGCAAATTATCTTAGTACAAAATCATCTAAAGAATAAATAAGTAAAATTAATTATTTACGTTTAAAATGATCTTCTTGCTTTGCCAGCGCCATCAAACGCTGCTTTGGTGTGATGACAATGAGTAAAGGTTAATTTGATTCTCTGTCTCAGAAAGTATCATTTAGAATCGAACAGCTTGGAGAAAGGAACATCGTATATGCTGTTACAACGTCCAGCAGTTATATTTGTCTATCCTGTTCCACCTTCCTGTTTCAGCACAATGTCTGCCCTGTAATGAACTATTTATTATAGTAACTGTAGTTGCGAAACTGCATATGTACGAGCTACTGTAGTGGATATTAATGTTAAGAGTAAAACTTGAACAAGTTAACAATAATATAGATGTATTTACACAACAGTATTAATATGTCGGTTGCCATTTAATATTTTATCAATCTAGTTACATATCCGGATAGCCAAAATATGTATTAGCGGTTACACACTTTCAAGGGAAAGTATTGAAGGATTAGTATGTACGAATCATTAAGTGGGAGTTACGGTGAATGTAAAAGTTTGGATACCACTGCAAATTCACTCTTTGGGTCATATATACAAACAATAGAAGAAGGGCCAAACTGGCGTTCCAGTAAATGGAGAGTTGAGAAGTTAGCAGCATGACCGCCCGTGAAATTTCCAATAGAATTTTTAAAGGAGCATAATTTCCCAGAGAATAGATGTAACATTATAGTCTTCATTCTAAACTAAAGTAAATTAACTCCAAATCGTACACCATTAGTTGCAGTTTCTTCATATTGTGCCGCGTTTGAAATTTATCGAAGTAAACTTTTAAAAAGGTATTTTTATACCCGTTTTTAATATCTAATCTGAATAACTCCGTAATTATCCAGAATTCTGAAAATATTGTAGTAACAAAAATAGATTTTATCATTATCTATAAAACGATACCAGTATATTTCTGTATCGTTTCACATAAGGTAGTTATGTGATGTTATACGACATTGTGTGATGCCTTCGTAGGTGTTATTCTTGTTTCATTAAATAAGAGATAAAATTGCTCCACACTGCAGATTTAGGCTATAAGTCACATATTTAATAAGATAAGGTGAGAGAAGTAATATTCTAATAAATTGAAACTTATGACGCCATCAATATGGCCGCCCGCAAATATTCTTGTAAATTATTTAAAACTGTATAAATTCGCACAGAAAGCGGATAGAATCGTATCTTTTGCGCCAAAGACAAGCAAGTTAATTGCATTCATAGAAAATGAATTTGTAATATCCAGAATCCCGATATATCCTGCAATCTATAAATTTTCGATGTTAAAAACTATATAAGAATTGCGAGTGTTGATATAATTTCATTTTTAGAGAATGAAGTCTTAAAATATTTCAGTTAGCCTTACTGGTTTGCACTGCAATAATTTGTATCTAAAGACTGTGAAAAACTAATTAGGGAAACGTTATTTTTTATTTTGGGAGAGACTAAATTTGGTTTTACTTTCCCTTACAACTTTTCTGAACAATTAAATGCTGGAGTTATTAACTGAGTCTATCATAAGAAATTATTAACGAAAGTACAGCCAAACATTAGTGGATTGTACCTGGATTGTATCATCTAGTGATTCACGAATAATACTTCAAGCAATGGGGTTTGTTAAGAAATCCATACATCATTTAAATTCAGACTAGATATCCTTGATAACTGGGATTCAGCCAATTTATGGCATAGTGAAGGGTTCAGTGAAACTATGATTCTCTACAAAATATTGTGAACATGATTGGAAGATTTAACTCCGAAAAACACAATGCAAAGGTAATAAGAGGTAACTTTTAGGTATGAAGGTGGATTGAAGATCTTGTCGGAGCTGGTTTATCTTCCAAGCAATCGCACGTGGTATTCTAGAAGCTGTACATGTAAAGGCTAGGTATGTCCATGCGCTATCATACGCAGCATTGCAGGCACTCCTCAATGAAGCTAACGAAGAAGCATAATCGGAAACTGAATTTAAATTTGGTTTAAGAACAACAGTATGTACCCTACGTTTGCGTGTGGCATTCGTCTTATGCAATTAGAGGCTTTATTGCTGATGTTTGTACGTGCTCATAGAGTGGCAAATTTGAACTTGATGGTGCAGCCTTGGAACATCTTAGAGTTTTTTTTTTCATGTGATAACTACGACTATGTCAAAGGGCTTTTTATCCATGTTAATGGCATCAAACAAGTACAAAATGAATTTTAGATTGGAAGGTTCAATGTGAATAGATCTAAGAAACATTTTTTCCAGCTGCAATCGGTCAAGGCCATGAACAGTTAAACAAGACACTAAAAGGCACAGAGGAAGTAATTGACATAATTCAATAATTGCCAATTGTTATAAAGCTTGTAGGTATACGGTTTCAAACTTCGAAACGGAATTAATCAACTAAAGAATGTTAGACAAGATGAAAGCCACAAGTAATGGTTTTTGAAAAGATAAAATGAGAGTAATTTTAAGCAGTAAATGTCATTTAGTTTTTTTTCCTTTAAGGACAACACAGAACCTCTGCAAAGGGATGTGTCTAGATGATCTTTGATGTGACCACTCTGCATGTCTCTGTCAATATTGGCACGTCAAGTACTGTTTTGAATAGGGTAAAGCATATTATGGAATCGAAAAGCTTTTATAATTTTGTAATCAACTTTCATTGTTCAGAACCAATCCATGCAATTATGGCTAAAATGAGTTACTGTTGATTCACACTCTTGTAACAATGTTTAAATGTCAAACACAAATTTTATTTGTTTTCTAGTGTCACGAATGCCCTTGATACCTTGGATGTAAACACCCACTGTTGCAGAGTTTGAAGAAATTATTTATTTTAAGGATATAGATGTAACGCATGACTAATTAATGTCCATTGGAATATTTAAAGCAATGTCATTATATTATGTCATTATGTATGTCATTATGAATATAAAATGTCATTATTTACGCTATGTTATCCATATCACTTTTCAAGTAATAATGTTTAATTCTTGTACTTCTTACGTTTGAAGTACCTATATTTATGACTTTTAAAATATATGTATATTCTGTTTGAATAGTGAAAAAAATAAAATTATGCTTGAAACGCAAATCACTTGAGTTTTTCTACATCCAAGTGGATTTCCAAAACTTCTCGGAGTATTACCATAGTGTTTATAAATGTAATGGAGTAACTGCTCAATAAAGAGTGACTTACATTTTAGATTCTTAGCCCTGAATCAAAGTTAGATACGTCGATTAGATTACTCATGTACATCTAGTGTACAACTTCCATCTGATTTGAGCGTCGAAATTGATTTTTTGTGATTTTCATTTCCAAGAAAGTTTTCGTACAATCTGATAACTTACTATATTATATTTGTTTATTTTGAAGATACCAAAATGACAAATTGAAAATGACTAGCTACACAAAAACCTGATATTATGATCAAACAGTAATATTGAATAATTTTGAAAAGATTCCTTTAACATCTGCGCCTCAAGACCATGTGACCATATCTTACGCAAAGAATGGGGAGATTGCATAGTAATATGTGGATCATTTTGTAATTTGACTAGAGTATTATCTTGGTGTATAGTTAAGACACATTTTCAAAACTAGTTGAATATCATCTCTGAAAAAATGTATTTTATAGTTTTCGATTTGTTCAGGGATATAGTAATCTTAGCACTGGCACAAATCCCTGGGGGAAGATGGGGACATGTACCCCCAATCTTGGACCTGGAGGAGACTGTCCCCTCAATAATCTGACTTATAAATGCTTTTTGGGATAAGTGTGATGATTTGTGTCCGACTGCCACAAAAGAATTAAGATGAAATTGATTTCTCTTGGCTTTTCCATTTTTTAAAAAAAGAATCGTATTCTGTAGTTTTTCAAACTGATGCCAACTTTTATCCACCTAGCTTCAGAGCTGAGTGTTATAGGCTATTCTTAGCAAGCACAGAACCCTTAATTTCAGCCCTTAGGATTGGTCTGTACAAAACTCATTCCTTAGCCGTTGATTTCGGAAGAAAAGGAGCATTGCAGCAACATTTCACGAGTATATCCATAGTAAAACGGCCCAGTAGAATAGAGGAGGATTCACTCGCTTTTGCTGTTCTAGATAATAATAGCACACTCTCTAAAAATTACTTTACACTTTATTCAAGGAAATATTTTAATATTTTATCGTAATACGCGAATAGTTTTCTTTTCTAACTGTTTTCATATACACTAACAGAAAAGCTCAGTGAAATCTTGAAGGTCTTGATTCCAAAGATTTCAGATTCGAACCCAATTCCACTTTCCGAATTTGAGAAGCTAATAAAATATTCTTCTTTCGACATACAAATTACATTTTTTCATTTTCTTTATTGGGACAGCACTCTTGTGAAACAAAATGAAAAGCAATACATCTAGTACGATCGAGTTCAAAATACACTCATAAACTCATTTTAAAGGATTCAACCCATTTACGTGATGCTGTAATAGGTAAAGAAAAAATTCATTTTTAAGACTTCCAAATATCGGAGAGCATGACAGAACAATAATGTACTCTGTATGTTTTTCTGTCTACAGGAATTAGAGCAAAGACGGTAATTGATACTCAGAAACAATTCACTAAATTGATTAAAATTCATAAGGATAAGTTCCATCTTCTTCATTAATCCTCTAAAAGAAACTCAAAAATTAAAAATTAATAATTGCCTATTGGTAGCCATAGAATGGGAAAGGTAATACTGTTAAACTCTTTTGAATAAATTCAACATCTTAAAAGATACCATCTTCATTCCTATTGATCTATAAAGAATAGAAGCAGTAGAAATCTACTACTCTGAGTTTCGATATTGGTATTCATAAATCTAAAACGATAGAACACATGTAGAAGCAGTACCCATACTATTTTCAAGAATCTACGTACGATGTTCATTTTAAGTTTTATTTCCTTACATCACCAAATAAAATGGAAGTACATGGCTTACGGTTTTAACAATGATTACAAAATGCAAATTGGTAATAAAGAAACACAAGCTTTTGAGGCAATTCAGTACAGCGAGTAGGTTTTATCTTCAACTGTATTCATCCATTAACGATAGAAATAAGATAGGACTTACAGTTCTAATATTAATTCGCATAGAGCGGAAACGGTAGTAGGAATAGAAAAGCATATTTTACATGGATAAATTATAAAAAGAAGATATTTTAGCTCACCTTTATTCTTCCACGTAAACCAGACGTAGAAACTAGTAAATCTTCCGTTTCCAATATTAGTTTTCATGTGGTAATCATTTAAGAGATAGCAGTAAACTGTTTTTGATATGGATTCAGCGTGAGATGTAGAGGTCGTATCTCTCATATTGTCATTCAGCTGCAACAACTACTAGACATGATGTTTATGGTTTCCATAGTTGGAAGTTGTCGTAGCTTTGAAATATGAACAGAAACTATTTTCTATTTATCTAGATTTACTGGAGCAAATGTAGATGTATTGAATCTATAGAATGATCTTAGAAAATAATTGAGGATTGGGAACGAAGGTTTCCAATTCACTACAAGAAACATTGTCTTGCTTTGAGGAATGAAGTTGATGAGAGCTATTCGTCAGTGTTCCATGGACTGAAATCTTTTAAGCTTACAATTTAATTGACAAAATTAACTCTTTGTGCAACAGGTGCATTTTATGATAAAGTCTATTCCAGCCTACCTGATAGGAAAGTCCCCTTCCTCTCATCATTTTCCATTACAGAAGGGGAAAACGAGTTGACCTTCACACGGAAGGAAGCTTTTCTAAAGAACAGAATCGTGTAAAGTCTAAATTCGCGTATTGGTAACAAATACGAATGAGTCAACATAGGAAGATTAATCACGGGAAATCAATATTACTACTTAGGCCTATTCCTCCTAATGAATACTACTACTGTGAAATAAGTTATTTTCCTAATAAATGCCGAAGACATTAAAATCAATAAGATTCCTTCTATTATTCCTCCTATTATTTTCTATGAATGTGCAAGTTGGTCGCTATCACGAATTCAAGAACGGGAACTCTGGGGTTTCGTAAATAGAGTGTTGATTAAGAAAAGCAAGTTGGAGCGAAAGAGTCTAACATACAGTGATTTAAAACGCTATACAAGCTTTTATTTCACAAGAACTAGTAGTCACCGAGTATTATATAAAAAGTAAAATAATAGTATTAGATAAGCATGATCGTTGCATGTATGAGATGTACGCGATATGTCACCGAATGCTATTCAAAAATGCTAGTAGAATTATATTATTTTGTTGGTAAAGGAGAAGGCTTCTAGGCAGTATAAACATTATCTTTGAAGGATGTTTATAACAAGCATGGTACATTGGCTTCTCACAGGTTCTAATCTAATAGAAAAATATGTTTCTGATGCGATGGTACTTAGAGCTCTTTAAGCAAAAATGTGCGTTATTATTGTACAATTGAACGAACTAGTATTTATCGTTACTTTATCTTTCTTGTACACTAGTCAACTCTTGTTACAACATTACACTCCCTTGCAGGCCATAACCGTCTCTCTCCTTAAAGTCAATTACTGCAAATGAATATTCGTATTAATGGAGACAATAAAACTCATTTTTTCCCTTTTCTACTAGAAAGGCTCAGCAAACATTACCATTGGAACACTGTTATAGTATATATAATTCTTTATCTTCTTGTTCTTCTTAGTGTAAGAACTTGTGTTTGTAAGAGTGGAAACGATAAGTGTTTTCTTTTTAGTATAATTTCAGGTTCTACTGTAATCACCTCAATGCTATGATACTTGACCCTATATATTGTACTTGGTTTTCATTTTTATATTATTATGAAATTATTGTGTAAATACAGTAAATGCCTATTCAGTTATTAACCACGCCATCACATGCCATGCCAGCGATATGTCAGATCCCGGACTTAAAAAAAGAAAAGGGAAGAAAGAAAAAGAAACAATACAACACCAATAAAATTTCGCTTATAGTAACAAATGTGTTACTCACCTCACTAATACACGTACAGTAATTAAATATTTTAAAATTCCTAGTGTTATTATGGAAGTTTTTATTATATAGACCTATTTAGTTACATCTATACCTCCGTGTGCGGGAGCGGATAATGGAAGATTGAACACACCGACATTCATGCTATTCTCACATGTACTTAAGCGTGGTGGGGGAAAAACGTCTTCTTTCTTCTATCAGGTTATGTGAAACATTTTATAGCAAGAGTGGAACAAGAAAAATAAAACACAAACGCAACATCTACAATGGAAACTTACTGTGCATTTTCCGAACACTGAAACTGATACAGAGTCTTACATGTAGATAATCGTGTGTGTGTGTGTGCTCCTTACAGATAACTATAATCAATTTATCATTCAGCAACAACATGATTTCAAAGTTTGGAGCACTGAGTCATGTTAACAGATCATACCTCCTTCTTTGTCTTAACTCTTAACTCTTAATCCTTGTAGGTCAAATCGTTGTAACGGGTAAGGCTTTGGATGTATATTTTTTTTTGTTCACGATAGATGATTGCACCAAGCATTAGCTGAATTCTTTGGATTGCTCTCTGAGGTACAATTGTCCCTGAAAATGTGAATCGCATTTGTTGTTGTGAAGGGGTAAACTCACAACCTCTAACTCTAAACCATAACCTCTTACTCAACCATAAACACTAGTATATTTTCCTAAACTTTGTATTTGCTATTGACTAAATATACACAAATGGCGCAAAAGGTGTGAATAAACATAAAAAGAAGTTGTTAACACTGTTCGTTTTTTATATTTAGTATGTTTATCTTAAAAAAGTGTTTGGGTAATTTTGACCCGTGCCACACCAGTTGCGTAGCAGATATGCAGCACACTAATTAAAGGTAAATGCCACACACACGCCCAGGTAACAGCCAGGATTGATGGTGGTAGTGTGTTAGCGTAAGGTACCACCATGTTCAAAGAAATGGCACGTATACTGTAACTTACGATTTTCCGCAATAACTTTGTTTTCGTAATGTATTATATTTTTGTGTGTGTTCATGGGAGAAAGAAGTTAGTAACTAACATTCCTTTAAAAGTTTTGAAACAATAGTGGAAAATAAAGACGATATAAGCGAAAAATAGAAACCAATAGCAACTTTCGGCTTCTACAAACATTGCCTGAGCAAAGAAATGAGAGCACAGGTATTTGGACTCAAGGTAGACGTGAAGTTTGAAACCGACATTTCACAATATTTAAGTTTTAATTTTAATGGACATAATACTGCAAAGTCCTTCAATGGTAAATAAGTCAGGATTTTACATCCAAATTAAGTTGCAACATAATAATTCTCGTTAGAAAACCCGAATTGGCAACGCGAATTTAAGATTAGCCTATACTTTCGATAAAATGAAAAAATGTAATCAGTGTAACCTAAGTATTTGGCCGAGTGCGTAGCGAAGCGAGTTAGTAAATTACATGTTTTCTGGGCGTCAGTTCGAATCCGAATCACTCCCAATTTTTTAGACCTTCTAAATCACGAATTACATTAACACACATTACATGGTGAAAATTCCCATGCCAGAAACCTCAAATTCACACGCGATAAAATAGCATTTCTGCATTACGCACCTTTAACTATTTCATTAGGAGTATTGATCTTTAGACAAAGCTCTCCTCGAAATGTTTGCTCTAATGGATTCTGTATTTGTGACGATACTTCCATTGTCAAATATATAGTTTTCTCTAATGTAAAGTTGCATACGCCAAAACAGTTGAAAACTTTCTCATTCTTTTAACTTTACTTGAGTTGATTTGAGTTTAACGTTTCTTTCAGTAGCAAGGCTAGATGAGACGTGGACCTGTTGGTTAATGTGGAATCCCAACCACAAGAGCTCTATTCGGGAATAAAACTCGGGTCTGCTATGCCTTTACTTAAATTTGGACACGAACGCTCTCAAACGGATTTAAGAGGATGCCTTACAACTAGTGGCGAAAATAGATTTATTGCGCCCTGGATCGATCGATCATCGATTTACTCATACTAACTTCCTGCCGCAAGCATTTCAGCTGCTGCGTTATATATATATATATATATATATATATATATATATATATATATATATATATATATATATATATATATAGATAGATAGATAGATAGATAGATAGATAGATAGATAGATAGATATTAAGAGTATAAAATGCTAATTTTTTAGTAAGAAACCTAAGTTTTTACTTATATTTTTCCTAAGTGATTACTACATACTTAATATTAATTATGTTCATCTTACACTGAGTTGAGAAGAGCGTGCGAAAAATTTTTCTATATGGCTTGTAAAATATATATATTATATTTAATTACGAATAATTACTTTAATACACAGATTTATTTGTTATTTTTATCAGGGTAGTTGAGACGGAGAAAGCGAACCTTTTTCTCTGTTACTTTTTACTTTAAAGGTAGAATGATATCATTGCTTATAATTCTTAATACAAATAGGGAAAATAAAATGAAATCTTTAAGTTTTACGTCCCACGTTATGCCGCTAAAGGAGACGGTGATTATGAGAGATGAGTGAAATGGTGGAAGGAAGAAAGTGGGAGAACCCCGAGAAAACCCACGAGCACGGTGTTTGTCCACCACAAAGTTCACTTGGCGGAGGCTGGGATCGAACCCGGGACCCCAAGCACCAGAGGTGAACGCTCTACCACTGAGCCACCGCGCCCCCCTAATACAAATAGGGAGTACAGGATAGTTTTATAAGTATCAACTAGGTTTCAAACAGGCCTAAATGTCGTTTTATTGTCAGGTGGGGCTCGGCGAGCTGACTGCAATGATTAATTATGCAAAACTTTCACTAGGTAGCTAGCTAGACAAACATTCCGGTGACGATTGTCCGGATATCGCCCAGTGTTGATCCACAGAGGAGCCACGGGGCTCGTGCCCCTCCAAGAGGAGTAAAATACATAAAGTAGTCTCTAACGAAGCTCTTGTTCAAAGGCTGGGGTAAAAAGGTTTTAAAATTTATCTCATAAGGAAGATTCTGAGCGCGTTCTCCACTCATTGAGGATAATGTATGAGTTTCCAATTCATGGTAATCCTGGATTCTCTTGTGTTTAACAAAATTACTTTAATCAATGCCACCTTCAGAAGACGGAGATAAATACGTATTATGAAGCACTGGAACCCATATTTTTATTTAGCGAACGAAATATCGAAAAATGTCTCAAGTTTATTTTTTTACCTACGTTTCCTTCAGTAATTCCTGGATCCACTCTCGGTATCGCCTATAACCAATTAACTGCTAATAGTCATAGCTTAACTTTTGAAATGTTTTCAAACGTTCTTTACATAAGGAACAGTTTTGCTTATTCTTTTTCCCCATTGCGCCCTTTTACTGTGCTCCCTAAAAGCAACTGTTCCACTCGCTTCATTGTAGTTACCCCACTGCTTGCAACCCCTGAGTGTTTCAACTAAAGCATTTTTCGGTAATTATAATAATTTCATTTTTGAAAAGGTGTAACCACTACGTTCTTTTTAATTTAAAAATTTCTTGATTTATACGTAGTCAATGTTGAACACAGTTTTAATTCTTAATAGTAGCTTTCATATAATAAAAGATCTGAATGATAAAGATATTTTTTCAACCTTCTATTAAAATTTCTGTGGGCTTCCCTGAATCTGGATATATTGTTTTTATAATGAATAAAGATATATCAAACAGCAATTTGACAAATATGTTTTGTATATTTTAAAACACATTTTTCTGACCAGAACAAAATGAATTATTTAATAATTATACGATTTTTGTTTATTCTTTGTTTTTATTTGTTTATTCTGGCCAGAACAAAAATCGTATAGTTATTAAATAATTCATTTTGTTCTGGTCAGAATAATGTGTTTTAAAATGTTATTGTGACTATCCAGAACTATGGAGTATATTTATTATGATTTGTATAAAAGACAAAATCGTTTTATCAGTTGGTTTACAAAGAACTAAACAACTGACCTTGATCCTGTATTTTTAACACTATTTTACGAAGCATAGAAACAAGTAGAAAGTCACGTAACGTTTTGCCTGAGCCCCTGAGGGCATCTTCAGTGCTAGAACTAGCATTCTGCCAATATATTGTGTAGCTATCCGTCATTCACACAAGATCATTCCAAATGTTTGGATACAACAGAGGCTAATCAAACCACGTTGTTGTAGATAATAGATGAGAATCCAAAGGATCTCATTTAGCTCTCGAAAATGTCGGCTTTAGCGTTGCACAAGCAGCGATACATATTAGGGTTCCCACAAGGACTGCTCAACGATGGGAAAGCGATATCGGGAAAATCGAGAAACTGCTAGACGTGAAGGAAGTGGAAGAAAAAGTGTTACAACACAACAGCAAGATAATAGGCTCATTGTTGTTGCACAGAAGAGACCACACACGTACTGAGACATATAGCAAATTTCACTCCTTCCCGATCTAGTGCTACAAGATGGCTTAGGACAGCGAACCTTCACACGCGTCGTGCTGCAAGAAAGGAAGTCCTCTCACAGGATCATATTAGACTGCGCCTTAAATTTGCAAAGACAAACAGGCATCGGAATTGGAACGATGGGATCTTCACAGATGAATGCGTGTTCTCCTCTGAAAGTTCAGAACCAATTGTCGTGTATAGACCAAGAGCAAGCAATTATGACCCACGATGTGTATACCCAGACTATACCCCAGCCTGGGCGTGTTTCGGTATCAGTCTGGGGTTTCTTTACGTCAAAGAGCTTAGGAATACTCCATCAGGTCGAGGGACGTTTAACAGATGAACAGTTTGTGCACAATCTTCGGAATGTCATGCTGCTATCTGTTTGACAGCATTATCCTGATGGGGTGATCCATTTGCAGCATGACAGGTCACCCGCTGGCGCAGAAGGCTGATGTGAGTGCTCTGAACATGAACGACGTGGTGCCGACATGGACCCGATCGAGAATGAGTAGGCGAATGTTAAATGAATTGTGAAGGAACACTGGCCTAATCCGCCACCCACCACAAAAACAGACTCGTGGAATTTAATTTATGATGCCTAGGAGCAAACTACTGAAAGCGAGCGTTACCTTCGGACTGTCATTGAAGGGATGCCGAGAAGGATCCACGCGGTTATTAATGCCGATGGTCATTGGACATCCTATTAATTGGATAATCAAAACAGGCCCTTTTGAGGGCTAACAAATATATTAAAGAAAATTTCTCACTTGATTTTAATGCAGAGGTTTCAATCACTATATAAAATAAATTATATTTCTTTTAAAAAAATAGCAGCTGTAGGGAAGATTAGAACTCAGAACACCTTGATTTGAAGCTCAGCGCCTTTCCGTACTCATAGCACCTCCGTCAAGATTCACTGGACGAAAGTTTATTCTACTTACCTGTGTCTGGGAAGAACACAAGTAGCGTTCTTGAACAAAAATCTAGTCATATAGAACCAGACATTACGAACAACTAAACTATCACGTTTTCCTCCTCACTTCTTACTCAAATCAATAGTAAACATTAGAAAAGGCGCACACTGTTCCACTTTACATTTATTATTCAATACAACGTTTTACAATTTAGGTAATGCTATAATGTTTTTATCGTTTATGTTCTCTCTTCATCTTCAACGTTTAGATCTATTCCGGATTATAGGGTAAGTATTACAAGGTACCAAATTATAACAGTCCCACTGTGACATTGTACGGTACAAGCGGAATTGTAGGGGATTCTCAATCCAAAGCATCGAATAAGTTTAATTCGAATCCTGATATGGGATGCTTTTAAGAACGCATTGTGCATCACTTTTTTGAATTTTGTGAGCAATTTGTCTGTTGGTTTTGGTTAAATCATATATAATAATAATAATAATAATATTAATAATAATAATAATAATAATGAAAGCTCTTTTCATTACCGTTATTTGCATGAAACGACACAATCCTCTTTATTGGTTTTATTCTTCACTCCTTACAATTAAACTTCATATCAAACGCACATGCGGTCACGGGTTACATTTGAATGGTAATTTCCATTCTTTGCAATTTGTCTATTGCATGAACACAAATTCACAACAATTTCATTGTAAATTTCTTACAGTGTAAGTTATATTCTAACAAATTTTTTAATATGGGCAAATTCTGAAAGATATGTTTAATTACATCATGCCGTAAACATCGCCAACACCCAGTGGCCTCCTTGCCGGTAAATGTCTTTCGCCGACATAGCAACGAGCCGAAGGATTGTCACTAGTGTACCACAGATTTCACGAAACAAATATCTAGAGTCGAATTGTTGAAGTTACCACCATGTAAAAGTCAGGACTTAATTTGGTCCGCGCTTCTTTGGTTCGTCTTGGAGAATCGCGAAGACACCAACACGGACTATCACTAGTCATGAACATGTGGTTTTTATTCTATTTTTCTTTTTCTTGTCAAATTGTTCCTGAAGTGAGGTCCGGGGTTCAATAGTAACCCCTGTCTCTACATCATTAAGTAACAAATCATGATATTATTGGATATAATTGTATGAATTTTGTAAGCTACTGTCGTCAATCATTAGAAAGAGAATATGGAAGAACTATGAAATAAAGTAAATAGACGCGTGTCATTTTGTAATAGAATTACATGGCGAACGCATTTTATCTGATCCCAAACGGTTATAGTCGAATATACACGGTTAAAGGAGTACTTTGATTGACCACATTAAAAAGTCATGGACGATTTATTCCTCTTCATCGCATCCGTGGCGAAGTCGGTAGAACACGTGCTTAGTAGTCATAAGGTTAAGGTTTCGCGTCCACCTCGGGTTGTTCGTTTTTAGTGTTGTTTAGACTAACTATAATGTATAGAAATGGTGCATATAGGCGATTTAACGTATTTTGTGGAGTAATTTTGTGATTCATTGGCGTTTCGTTGTTTCGTTGCCGCTGGTAGTATAATTTTCAAATCGTAAGTGCGGCCACCACTAATCGTCGCTGCCTGGCCGAAAATGTTTGGCTAGATATCGTTAGTTAAACATCGGTGACCCACGGACGCTTATGACATGAGATACTTGTGAACGATCAAACATATTTCCAATGTAATTAATGAATATAGACTGAGAAAAAATGGAGGTGACGTATTTAAAAAGATAGGTTACATGTGTATTTCCTGTAGTTTTTGGACTTAACGTACAGCAAACGTATAACTGAAAACGCATGTTTTATAATACTCTCTGTATAAGTGTTCCATCTATATATACTTTCCGTATGAAACAATGTAGGCGATCAGGATCTCATATACAAATAGACGTATATAACATATAGCTGACGAAGGTAACATAAGTATATGCATGTGATTCACGGAAAACTGTTAGATGTCACAAATCCTACCTAAGGCAGTGCCTATGTAGCATCCGGATAACGTATGCTCCGAACTGATTTCTATAGTAAGCAACAGGATACCGTATATTTGTACAGCGGGGGACACTTCTAAATGGTACAGTCATATGGAGATTTACGGCTAAGATGTACCATTTAGAAGTGTCCCCCGCTGTACAATATGTCGCTGTCCGGAGAACGGATTTTTCTCTGTGTACAGTATAGATATATATAAAAAACGAAGCTTATAGCTAGAATAGTGAAAATTATAGTGTAGCAATTTTCACACTTACTAACAAGAGCTTATTCTGGTTCGTGTAAAAACTACTCTTTTTAGAAGAAGTCTCGATCACACAACTTTCGATTAGAATTAAATGTAATGGAAATATGCAAGTTAACCATCACATTTTGCATCCAATACTACACCCGTTGCCACAGCCAATGTTCAGTGGAAATATATCGTTAATCGTTGTGATACACTAGTATGACATATGTGATATTATGGTACTTTCTGTTTAACAATTAACTGCACGTTTTCCGCGGGATAATATCTTGCCCCTTACTGCTATCGATGGTATGAAAATAAAATACCACACATTACCCTATATAATTTTGCCACTAAATTCCTATTTTCTGATCAGTTAGAACAGTATTCCTGGACATTGTAACAAAACATGCTGTGCTTTCTCATTCATTGTGCCAAAAACGTAAAGAGTGAACGCAATAAAAACAAAACAAAGAAAAATCTTTGATGTAAAGTGTTTTGCCTCTCTCGAGAAATCATTCAATGTATCGTTTGCTTTTCAAGCGCTGTCCCGTGGTGTAATACGTAACAGCGTGGACTTGTGATAGTAGGGTCATGAGGTAGATACTGACTGAAGCTACATGATTTTTTTCTGTACCAAAATAGAAGCTCTTTTAGAAAAATATCCAGTCATACTAGAAAAGCAAATTGTGTAGAAAACTAACATTTAACTTTGATGAGCACATTAGCGCGAAGAAATATTTTCATTTCTAACAGTACAATCCGTGAACAATGAAACAGTGAATAGCGGTTATCGATCTTTCTCCATAAAATATACAGTGTATTGTCAGTGGGAACTAGATCTTAAACCACATGTTCAGTTGTCGACAAAAACAATTTTTCGTTACTTTTAGATCGGCAAAAGAAGGAAAGAAGAAGTTACATAGCCAAAGCTATTGATAGGGACAAAAGAGTTGTCAGATGCTTTCTAGGTTTACACCTGAACGTAATAATATTGCTACGTTTATGGTTTAAAGCAACAAGCAGATTGCATGTGGCCAGTGTTGGGCAAAATCAATTGAAATCAATTGCAATTGATCAATCAATTGAAAGTAATTGCTCTGAAAATCAATTGCAATTGATTTCAATTGCAATTGATTTCAATTTGTAATTGGCAATTAATTTCAATTGCAATTGAATTCAATCATAAAATTTGCAATTAAATTTTCGTCAATTGTTAATTGTTAATTGGTCACCAGGCAATTGAAACTTTTAATTGTTAATTGTCAATTGCAAAGGGTGCAATTGAAACATTCAATTGTTAATTGCAATTGACAATTGAAACTTGTAATTGTTAATTGTAATTGTTAATTGCAATTGAAATCAGCAATTAAAACTGAAGATAAGAAGATGTGTGTATATTGTATTGTCAACTTGTTACTGTTTTACATATTTCAAATAAGGTACTTATAAGAAATGCTGGATACCCACCATCCCTTTCCCCCTGGGAAGAAAGCCGTGAAACTAAGTATTTTTTAAATATATTATGTTTATGGTTCTATCCCCCTCGAAAGAACTCTATATGCCCGTCATGCATACAATAGGAATGAGCACGAGCGAGTTCGAGCGAGTTTTCTTTAAAACTCGACTCGACTCGAAGCAGACATCTTTGAGTTCGACTCGACATCTCGGCTCGAAAAATTTCCCCCAACTCGACTCGAATTCGGATCGAGTTTCCAGTCGACTCGAGCCAATTCGAGCTAAATCCTTTGTGTAGTTCCAAGTACTACTATCTTCAAGTATCCTACATAGACAATATAATTATCAATGATACTACTACTACTACTATAACTAATTATTATTATAACACCGTGTACCTGTATAAACATGGAATATAGGCGGTTTGTATCGGAATACTAAAAATTAGTTAACTGTCGATCTCGGTAGTCAAGAAATCTTCAGGAGGTAAGGACATCGGTCACGAGGTTCTTCGCTTGAGTTCAGGAGGAGCAAGTATTCGGGCTCGAGCCAAAAATTGTTAGAAGTTATGGGACTCCAGCCAAACATGTTTAAAACTGTTCGACCCGGGTTTAGGGTTGTCAACGACTCAAGCGGCTCGCTCACAGCTCATTCACTTATCGAGGCGAACCGAGAAGTGAGCCGAGCCAACAGCTCATCCAACAGAGCCAGCTCGAGCCGAAGGCTCACACGAGCCGAACCGAACCGAGCTGATTGCTTACCCCAACCGAGCCGGTTTGAGCCATTGGCTCAGTTAAGCTAACTCGAACCCAGCCTATGGACTCGTTTCAACGGAACTGGTTCGAGCCATTGGCTCAGTTAAGCTAACTCGAACCCAGCCTATGGACTCGTTTCAACGGAACTGGTTCGAGCCATTGGCTCCAATCGAGCCGAGTCGATAACTCGCCTTTACCGAGCCGGTTCAAGCCATTGGCTCAATTGAGCCCAGTCGATGGGTAATCCCAACCAAGCCAGCTCAAGCTGTACGCTCAGTTGAACCGAGCCGGGCTGGTTGACATCACTATTCCGGTTGGGCTTCTACTTTGGCTAAAAAATTGGACCGTGCAGTTCTCAGCTTTGATGGTAAGAACTACAAAAAATTATATGAAATCTTTAGTTTTACGTCCCACGCTTATGCCGGTTAGGCTAAAGGAGACGGTGATGATGGGAAATGAATGAAATGAAGAAAGTGGGAGGAAACGGGAGAACCCCGAGAAAATCCACGAGCACGGTGTTTGTCCACCACAAAGTCCAAACTGCGCGAGCTGGGATCGAACCAGGGACCTCAAGCACCGGAGGTGAACGTTCTGCCACTGACCCACCGCGCCCCCTGGTAAGAAACACAGTATATACTTATATTGGTGCTCACGGCGTCATTAACTTGTTCCACCACCAACGAATTTCGAGATACTTTGTTTTGCATCTTTTGTGCGTGTTTTGTGTCGCTTTGTGCGCCTATTCCCACATTTTGTGCATCACCGGAAGTGGGTCAAAATGGGCCTACAAATATGACGGAACAAATTATTGCTCTTCCGCCACCAATGAATTTCGAGGTCGTTTCCTTCACATCGTTTTGTGCCGTTTTGTGCGTCTACTTCCGTTTTGTGCGTCACCAGAAGTGGGTCAAAATGGGCTTCCAAGATGGGACGAAAATGACCAAGAGTTCCGCTACTATCGAATTTTAAGGTCGTTAATATCACACCGCGTACCCTTTTGTGCGCCTATTTCGACGTTTTGTGAGTCACTGGAAGACGGTCAAAATGGGCCTCGAAGGTGGGACGAAAATGACCCACTTCTCCGCCACTACCGAATTTCGAGGTCCTTCCTTTTGCATCGACTACTGAATTTTCGTGCTGTTTCGTGCCCCCATTTCCACGTTTTGTGTGTCACCAGAAGTGGGTCAAAATGGGCTTCCAAGATGGGACGAAAATGACCCACTGTTCCGCCACTATCGAATTTAGAGGTCGTTAATTTCACACCGCGTACCCTTTTGTGCGCCTATTTCGACGTTTTGTGAGTCACTGGAAGACGGTCAAAATGGGCCTCGAAGGTGGGACGAAAATGACCCACTTCTCCGCCACTACCGAATTTCGAGGTCCTTCCTTTTGCATCGACTACTGAATTTTCGTGCTGTTTCGTGCCCCCATTTCCACGTTTTGTGCGTCACCAGAAGTGTGTCAAAATGGGCCTCCAAAGTGTGACCAAAATGACCCATTGTTCCTACACTTTCGAATTTATAGGTTGTTTCTTTTGCATCGTTTAGTGCCTATTTTTTTAAAAAAGTTTTCTGTACCTACTTCCTCGTCTTGTGCGTCACCGGAAGTGAGTTAAACAGGCCTTTAAAGTGGGAGTTAAATGGCTCACTGTTCCGCCACTATCGAATTTCGGGGTCGGTTCTTTCGCATCGTTTAGTGCCTGTTTTGTACGTTTTGTGCGTCACCAGATGTGTGTCAAAATGGGCTTCCAAAGTGTGACGAAAATGACCCACTTCTCCGTCACTACCGAATTTCGTGGTCCTTCCTTTCGCATCGACTAGTGAATGTTTCGTGCCGTTTTGTGCCCTTATTTCCACGTTTTGCGCCCTTATTTCCGCGTCACCAGAAGTGTGTCAAAATGGGCCTCCAAAGTGTGACTAAAATGACTCACTCCTCCGCCACTACCGAATTTCGAGGTCCTTCCTTTCGCATTGACTAGTGCCTGTTTTGTTACGTTTTGCCCCTATTTCCTCGTTTTGTTCGTCACTAGAAGTGTGTCAAGATGAGCCTCCAAGGTGTGACGAAAATGACCCACTGTTCCGACACTATCGAATTTCCAGATCGTTACTTTCGCATCGTTTAGTGCCTTTTTTTAAGTTTTCTGCGCCTATTTCTCGTCTTGTGCATCACCCGAGGTGAGTTAAACGGGGCTTTAAAGTGGGAGTTAAATGGCTCACTGTTCCGCCACTATCGAATTTCGGGATTGGTTCTTTCGCATCGTTTAGTGTGTATTTTCTGTTCTGTTCTGTTCGCCTACTTCCACGTTTTGAGCATCACCAGAAATGCGTCAAAATGGTCGATCAATGTGTAAGGAAATAGAGCCATTGTTCCGCCACTATCGAATTTGGAGGTCGTTTCTTTCGCATCGTATAGTGCTTGCTTTGTACTGTTTTGTGCTCCTATTTCCACTTTAGTGCGACAACGAAAATGGGTCAAAATGGCCTACAAGTATAGCGGAATAACTTAATGCTGTTCCGTCACCATCAAATGTCGAGGTCGTTTTCTTCACATTTTTTTTTTTTTTTTTTTTGCATGATTTGTGTCGCTTTGTGCATCAGTGGGAGAGGGTCAAAATGGACCTTGGAAGCGGAATGGATATGTCTTTTTCTGCCATATTTGTAGGTCGTCTTTCACCCACTTTCGTTGGCCTACAAAACGTGAAAATATGCGCAGTAACGGTAAAAACATGCACTAAACAATGCGAAAAAGCGACCTTGAAATTCGATACTGGTGGGAGAGTGGATCATTTTTCTTCCCACATTGAATGCCCATTTTGACCCACTACCATTGATTCGCAAAACGTGGAAATAGATTTACAAAACGGTAGAAAACACGCATAAGATGATGTGAAGGAAACGACCTCGAAATCGTTCCTGACGGAACAGCATTAACTTGTTTCACCATATTTGTAGGATAACATTGACCCATTTCCGGTGACGCAGAAAACGAGGAAATAGGCGCACAAAACGACACAAAAATTTACATGTAATTAAGCTAAATTTCCATTTAAGTTTGTAAGCTTAATTATATGGAAAATTTTATACATTTTTCCTTTACGTTGGTCTACTTTACGTTGATTTGGGACTTTTAAATTTTATTCAGTTTTCCATTGAAAAGTATCTATAATTCAACAAGGAAATAATTATTAATTATAATTATTATCTATATAATTGAATTCATTGTAATTTGTTCCATAACAAACACTTTACCATTTCGTACTAGCTGTTATGCCCGTTCTTCGCATGGATCAGATAAAATATCAATGTAAACGAACTGAACAACGGGAGAACAATTAAGAAACATTTCTAAAATTGGATATATTTTGTGTGAATATATATCCAACAACGTACATGTGTTTTCATTGGGAAGGGCGATGGGGGTTGAATTTGAACGTATACACTATTGGGGGTGTCACTATACGTCTGAGCAACCCCAATAAATATGGATTCGACACAAATTCTACTACTTTTACATGTCCCGGTGAACCACCCCTCAGACCCCCTTGGTTCGTATTGTGAAAAAATCTCCTCTGGCCCCCACCAACCCCCAACCAATACCGCGAAAACTATGAATGTGACACTAGCATCTGCCATTTTCTACTACTTTTTACATATGCCAGTAAAAGTCCCTATAATCCTCTGGTTCCAATTAAAAAAAAAAAAAAAAAAAACAATGCCTCTGGCCCACAGCCGATGGGGGCTGCATTTGGAAGTCAACGCCTGTGGAAGTATCACCATTCATCTCAGCGACAGCGAAAACTATGGATTTAACACTAATATCGGTCACTTTCCATTATTTTTACATGTCTCGCAATTCCCCACCCCGGTGACTCCCGGCCCGCATACAATGGTGGCTAAATTTGAAAATCATCGCTAATGAAAGTATCACCATTGATCTCAGCCACTGCGAAAACTACGGATTTGACATCGGTCATTGTGGATTATTTTTACATGTCTCGTGATCCCCTTTATAATGCCCCCCTTTCTTAGCTGATGGGGGCTAAATATGAAAGTAAACGTGGTCTTGAGTTTCACCATTGAGCTCAGCTATCCCGAAAACTATGGATTTGACATTAATATCGGTCATTTTCGATTATTTTTACATGTCTCGGAATTCCCCCCTCTGGTGACCCAAGGCCCGCATACAACGGCGGATGAATTTGAAAGTCATCGCTAATGGTAGTGTCGTCATTGATATCAGCAACCGCGAAAACTATGGATTTGACACTAATATTGGTCATTTTGGATTACTTTTACGTTTCGGTATCCCCCCGTTGACCCACGGCCCGCAGCCGATCACGGTGAATTTGGAAGTTAATGCGATCGGAGTTTCACCATGGATCTCAGCGACCGCGAAAACTATGAAATCGACACTGATATCGTTCTACTTTTACATGTCCCGATAAACGTCCCCCTGAGAACCCCTGGTTCGAATTTTGTTGAAAACGTTTTGCCTTGGTGTGGGACCTGGACCAAGGTATCTTTGACCAAAATTTGGTAACTCTCGGTCGACTTTTCTGGTCCGCAGGCCGGTCCCGGTAAGCGTCCCCTGGAGACCCCCTAGTAAGGAATTTTAAAAAAATAACTCTTCGTCTTGGTCTGGGGCCTAGACCAAGCTACCCGTGACCAAATTTTGAAAAGTTTGGGTCCACTCGTACCGTCCACAGGCCGCACAAAGATAGACAGACAGACACACGAACAAACTCTATTTTATTTATATTAGAAAGGTCAGATCCGCCGTTACTGTATTAGTGCGGTGCTTGAGCGATTGATCGTAGAAATTCAAACTCCGATGAGTGATAATTTTATAGGCTTGTTTTATTACAAGTTTAAACTCTTTAGTCAGTAGAGAAGAGGTCGTGAATCATGGGTCAGAGTTGATGACAATGGGTTTTGGTGGGTCTGTGGGTCACAGTGGGTAAGAGTGGTTCATGGTGGGTGGTGGGTCAGAGTGGGTCACGGTGGGTCGTGGGTCACGACAGGTGGTGAGTCAATTGGTCGTGGCTAAAGTTTTCATTGCCCCACGCCCTCTCTGAACTACTGTGTTGAAAATTAATCAGTGAAAATCAATTGCAATTGATCAATCAATTGAAAGTAATTGCTGTGGAAATCAATTGCAATTGAATCAATTGCCAATTAATTTCAATTGCAATTGAATTACAGAATTCAATTGCAATTACTTTCCACTGCAATTACTTTCAATCAATTGATCAATTGCAATTGATTCTCCTTTTTCAATGGCCAACTGCAATTAAAAATTAACCATTACTTATTTCAATTGTTAATTGCAATTAACAATTAAATTTACAGATTAATTGTTAATTGTTAATTCAATTGAAATTTGCCCAACACTGCATATGGCAAGGTGTCTCAAGGTTTGCAATCACGAGGAAACGTCTGCCCGATATTGCCACAAATGGTGATTACACCATGTTTCAATGTCGCCATACGTAACACTTCGTGATTTTAATGCTTCTTTTCCATTTTTGGGATAGTCGTGGGGAACACGAAGCCTCACTAGTGGAGGGCTCACCACTTACTCCAAAGGTCCCCTCATGTGAGATTGTGGATGACAACATCGTGCTTCTAGGTTTTCTCGTGGTTCTCCCTGGTCCTCCCACATTCTATATTCCACCATAACTTATTTTCATCATCCTCCATCACAAGAACAACTGTAGAGGTTTCAAGTAGTTTCATTTCATTGTTTTACTACTGTACTCGGAATTGAAATTTTTCTTTCTTTCACTTTTAGTTATTTATTGAACTATTTTGTTTCTTTTACAGCTCACAGGCAAATTAAATGCATTGTTATGCTTATTACTAGAAATTCCTAGCAAGAGTGAAGTTATGTACTTGTATTTGTTTTTTTTTTTTTTTGTTTTTTTTTTTTTTTTTTACATAGCTAACACTTTCTTACCCATGTTCCCCACTCATATGCTTGTATGATATTTTAATAGTTAAGAACTATTGCCTCAATATATTAAAGAGAAATGCTTTATTTTCTTTTAATGTTTTCTGTTGATGTTTCTAAATGCGAGTTAAGAATTACCTATCATGCTCACTCAAATTAAATAAGTTACGTTCCCCATGCTAAAAGGGTCGGTGAACCACCGATGGTCAGCGATGTCTTCCCCATTTTGATTTCGAAAATTATTCCAACATCGGCAGAGACGCTACGAAACGCCAATGAATCACAAAAGTAGTACCTCAAAATATGTTCAATTCGCCAATATGCGCCATTTCTTTACATTAAGGTGAGTAAAAATGTTAAAAAAATATGGCCCCCGGCTGGGCGCGTACCATCAACCTTAGGATTACCAAACGGTCTTCCGACTTCGCCACGGAGGCGACGAAGAGATCCTCCCTTGTGCAGGAAAAAATCATTAAATATCTCTTTAATTTGGTCAATCAGATTACTCCTTTAACCGTGTATATTCGACAATAATCGTTCTGGATCCGATAAAATGTGCTCGCCATGTACTTTTATTGCAAAAGAATGCGCGTCTATTTACTTTATTTCATAGTTCTTCCATTTCCCTTTCTAATGATCGGCGACATTAGCCTACTAAATTCATACAATTATTTGCACTCATCTCAAGACTTGTTACTTCATGATGTAGAGACAGGGGTTAATCTTGACCAGGGAAGCTCATTCTAGGGACAATTCGTAAAGAAAAAGTAAAATATAATAATAACCATATGCACATGACTGGTGATAGTTCGTGTTCGTGTCTTCACGATTCTCCGAGACGATCCGAAGAAGGCGGACCAAATTAAGTCTTCCTTGTTACGTGGTAGTAACTTTAACGCCCCGATTCTACATATTGTTTCGACTCGACGAACCTCTGAAATCAGTAGCACACTAGTCGCAATACTTCGGGTCGCTCCTGTGTCGGCGAAAGACATTCAGCGGCAAAAGGCCACTGGCTGTTGTCGACGTTTACGGCATGGAGTAATTATACATATCTTTCATAATTTGCCCATATTAAAACAATCTGTTAGTATATATAACTTACATTGTAAGAAATTTACATGGTAATTGTTGTGAATTTGTGTTCATGCAACAGACAAATTGCAAAGAATGGAACCTACTATTCAAATGTAACCCGTGTCCGCATGTGCGTTTGATATGAAGTTTAAATGTAAGGAGTGAGGAATAAAACCAATAAAGATGATTGTGTTGTTTCACGTAAATAATGGTAATGAAAAGAGCTTTCATTATTATTATTATTATTATTATTATTATTATTATTATTATTATTATTATTATTATTATTATTATTATTATTATTATTATTACATAACATTTGTCGTTATTCATAGTAGAAACTAGTACTCAATGATACCAGTGTTAGTAGAGCAGCTTCTCTTTCTGGATAAAAATCGTAATTTGGCATTTACTAAACACAATATGGCCGGGTCTAGAGGTAGAAGAGAGGAGATCTTCAAAGTTACTATTGCCATGTATAAAATTGAAAAGTGTGTTCAACATTGATTACGTATAAATCAAGGAAATTTTAAATTTCAAAAGAAGCGTGGAGGTTACACCTTTCCAAAAATAATATTAATATAATTACTAAAAAATTGCATTCATTGAAACACTCACGGGTTGAAAGTGCATCCTTTTTTATCCAATTGAGGGCGTTCGAGTCAAAATTCAAGTAAAGTTAAGACCTGTGAAACCCGGTTCAATTCCCAGCGGGAGCTAATGTGGTTCGGATTTCACGTTAATCAGCAGGTCCACGTCTCGTATACCCTCGTTACCGAAAGGGAAGTTAAACTCAAAATCAACTCAAGTAAAGTTAAAACAATGAGAAAGTTTTTAACTGTCTTGGCCTATGGAATTCTACGTTAAAGAAAACTATAAGGTAAACACCCCACTCTTGGATACTATTAAGAACACTTTTGTCAAACTATGTTGCAGATGGAAGAGAATTGTAGTAATCTTGTTGTTTCGTGGTAGGAATAGTTTACACTTGCGTCTACTAAATCATAGTCATTACCGCTATAGAACCACGAGTAGAATGTACTATTTGAGCTATTCTAGTAACCCTATTTTATAAGCAGCAATTGACATTAAATAAAGTGAATGTACCGGTTATGGACACCCAGTGATGGACATACAAGAGAAATCAGCAAATTTTGAGGTCTAACCTATTGAGATATAATTTAATGCGTAACCAGTAGCCCTATTTGTGCGTAGGATATTTATTTATTTTGCACTTGAAATATGTTAAGCAAAGCCAGTACTTGTGTGAAAACGAAATGAAAAGAAGCCGATGTTCATAAGAAATTTCATGCGTTTGGGCACAACTGATGAAAGTAAATGCCACTTTTATTATTGAAGAAATAAACAATAAAGCAAAAGGCTATCCTGAAAGTTACCGGTACCATGTTCCGATACAAACGCAAGAAAAAATTTCTTTAAGGATTTTTCCGCTCTGTTTGGAGTTTTGTTTTTGCGTTGCATTTTTATTTGTTCTGCGCGTCGCTTTTCTTCCTTCTTCAACTCCATCACACGTTTTCTCTGTAACTTTTCCTGCTGAACTCTCTCTTTAAGTTTCGAGTCGCTATTGTTAGATGTAACAACTGCAGGAATCCGTTCCTTCTTTCTTTTGGACAACTTCAGTTTGTCCTCGGGCCAAGAAATAGCACTTTTCAAAGCAGCTAGAACATCAGAATCACACCATGCGCGCCGACAAGTGGGTGCTCCGGGGCTCTGGCACCCACAGAAATAACCTTGTGGGTGCGGCGCACCCACAAGATCTTTAGTTTTGATCCGGGTTTGAACACGTTTCTCTTGTGTTTAAGTCAGCCGTGTTACCGATTGAGCTAGGTCTGCCCCAACTTGTCCTTATAATACCGGTATATTTTACTTTATCACAGCACAGGCTTTTATGACAGTTTCCAAAATAAATCAATCCAACATCGAGACTTTCCTGGGAACATATAGACTAATACGACCCGGCATTGATATGCACCCACATAAATTTTGGGAATTCGCCGCCTTTGAATCACACCATACCGACTTGTGGGATGCAGCTGATAAGGAAGCAACTGCTATTGGTTTTGAATTGTTACCTTCTTTGCTTTCAGAAGAGGTGTCCCCTGTATGAAAATCGGTCATCAAGAAAGCTGCCATACAGACGTCTGGATTTTTTGTTGTTCTGCAAATGCAGAAGAATGTTGAGCAGTCATGCGCAAATTGTTCATCTGCTGAGGGATTTACAGTCTGACTAGGGCTAAACTCTTTGAAAGATTCATCCACATCTGCCTAGGGCCCTTCAGTAGTTCAAATTTTAATTTCATTTTAGTCTGTTCGTCAAATGTGCCTAAACATGAGTAACGAAAAATGGTGTGGGATATTAACAAGAAGTTGTATAGGACCTATTCGTAAACTGAACGAGGTCCCATAAGGAACAAAGCCAGTTACAATTTTGTCCTCTTTTGACCTCTAGAGTCACCTCCCAAGCGTTACTTATTTTGAATCACCCGCTATATAGGAACTGGAATGTCCAGGAAGTGTCCATAATTGGACAAAAGTTGCTAAGCTACACCAGTAATAAACACCCACTGTCCATTACTGGTAAACGTCACAAACTATCAGTTTCTTTGAGCCAGTTTGTTCATATAGCTTTCACGGTACTTTTACAGTGAACATTTGTGTCAATGAGAAATTTTCAAATTTTATCAGTAATGGACGGAGGGTGTCCAACATTGGCAAATACCATCTTTGTCTTACCAGTCATGGACACCCCAAATATTGACGGTCGAAGTTTATTAATATATATTTTTCCACACTTATGCTTTGACTATATCAATATTAGTGTGTAGAAAAACACATACCCTACAATTTGTTCACAGCTTTACTATAGTAGAGCTGCCAAGTGATTTCTCACCTTATTCAACTTCTTAACACAAAGTGAAAACAAGTTCGTGCAAGCGACACCACGACTTTACCATCCCTGGAGTGTGCGTAGATCTAGCAGGCGACAGCCTAACGTTCTTGAGTGGAACGAGTATATCATATATATAATTTTCAGCACAATGCGAACTTCCCCGCGTTACTGAATGTGTTATTTGTCATACATTTCCGCAGAAGTGTCCATTACTGGCGGCGAATTTACACATGTCCATGACTGGGCTGTTTACCGTATATTTGATAATGGAAACATCATCATAAATACAGTATCCATTAGAGCAAACATTTCGAGGGGTTTTGTCTCAAGATCAATACACCTATTGAAATAGTTAAAGGTGCGTAATGCAGAAATGCTATTTTATCTTGTGTAAACTTGAGGTTTGTGGCATGGGAATTGTCACCCATGTAGTATGTGTTATGTAATTAGTGATTTAAAAAGTCTAAAAAATAAAGAGTGACGCGGCTTAGAACTGCCGCGCAGTACACATATAATTTAGTAACTCACTTCGCTACTCCCTTGGCCAAACACTTAGGTTACACTGTTTACATTGTTTTCATTTTATCGAAAGTATAGGTTAATCTTAAATTCGCATTGCCGATTCGGGTTTTCTAACGAGCAGTATTATGTTACAACTTAATTTGGATGTAAAATCCTGACTTAATTAGCATTTAAGAACTTTGCAGTACTATGTCCTTTAAAATTAAAATGGAAGTCCTTTAAAATTAAAACGGAATTAAAATGTCAGTTTTCAATTTCACTTCTACCTTGATTCCAAATACCTGTGCTCTCATTTCTTTGTTCAGCCAATGTTTGTAGGAACCGAAAGCTGCTATTGATTTCTATTTTTCGCTTATATCGTCTTTATTTTCAACTATTTTTTCATAAAAGTTTAAAGAAATATTAGTTACTAACTTCTATCTCCCATGAACATACAAAGAACAAATAATACATTACTAAAACAAAGTTATTGCAAAAAATTGTAACTTATTGTATACGCGCCACTTTTTGTTAACATGGTGGTGCATCATATTTAGATTAAAAAACATCGTTTTTGTCTTCATTTTCTAGAAACCTTTGCATGAGCTTGTACACTAATACATACCACTTTGTACAGCTTAACAAAATCTACCATTTGAGATTGAGTTTTTTAAAAATGTTCTCTTGAATGTTAATAATACTATACAGTTTGTACTGAATTTATTCCTGCAAAAGTGGTTATGTATACATTGGTATCTCTAGATCATTTCATGTTATTAGAAGTAGAACATATTCATATGAAAGCTCGTATTATAAAACATTAATGAACGTATATGCATGGATGTTCCATTGTTTATGCATTCTTTTATTCCACTTTGTTCTATGGGAGAAGTAGTTTCTCGATAGATTTAATTGCACATGATACATGACATTTTATTTTAAACCACGAACTTTTCGGGCAAGTTAAAAGCCCATTCTATGAGAGATAGTTTTATCAATAATTATCAATTATACATGTAAAAATAATTTGTCTTTGATACACCTCTGTAGCAACATGGTTGCTCCCAGTGAGTGCGTTCTAAATTTTGTATCAACATAGTTAATCCCGTTTTTAATAATAGTGTACCTTTACTTTATGTTTTGTCAATTTAGCGTTGAGTACTGTAATAATAGGATCAAGTACTAAAGGAGGAGGATGTATATATCTGGACACAATAATTTGATTTTTTCTGATATTTCTATAATTATTAGAAACTTTTGTAATAAAATTGTCATGGAGAAAATTCAATCCCATGATATAAAATCTACTTTAATGCTTGGTCCTCAGATCCATGTATTTCAGTGATAGTGCATTGACAGTGTTCGGTTACGATACTCACAATAGCCGAGAGAAAGAGTTGATGTAGGAGGATGTTCTATCGGATCAAAGTATTCTAGGCCCACAGCAGCTTCGAGTAAGGTTAGGAGGGAATCTCAAAGAACCACAGCAATCAAGAGAGTGGTAATATGAGGTGAGGGATGATCAAAGCCATAGCAGCCGAGAGAAGGTGAGCGTGTTGTCGCAACATCCAAGGAACCAAGAGAGGATAAACAGTCCCAATTCAGACTTATGCCGGTGAATGTAGTGATGTGGATGATTTGGACTTGGTGGGGATGCTACTATCTATCTATCTATCTATCTATCTATCTATCTATCTATCTATCTATCTATCTATCTATCTATCTATCTATCTATCTATCTATCTTTCTTTCTTTCTCTCTCTTTCTCTCTCTCTCTCTCTCTCTCTCTCTCTATATATATATATATATATATATATATATATATATATATATATATAGATAGATAGATAGATAGATAGATAGATATAGACATAGATATAGATATATAGATATAGCACCGGTCAAAAGTTTAAACTCACTTGTGTATAATTCGAAATCGCAATATTTAAGCAAATAATTCTGACAGTAGAGTAGAAGACACGAAAAATCCAACAAAATTAATAGCAACAAATGTTTGTACAATATTTCCTCAAAGCAAAACTATTTGCTAGTGCTTCATTATCTTTTTATTTTGCCACTGATGACTTAGCGAATGAAAATATTTGGCAATGCTAAGTTGAAGGCAGATGTAAGGTAATATTAAACCTGCACTAATTTGAACTGAAAGAAAATTGTATGTAAAATTTACTTTATCTGGTGTTTGCCAGGTTTATTGTGTGTGATGTTTATGAACGTAACATATTTGCAGAATTGATAAAAACTGCGTTAGTTTACAGGAAGTGTCGTTAAGTGTGAATACCAAGAAATATTATCAATTGTTTTTGTTTTATTACAGAAATGGGCCGCAAATCAGTGCTGAATGTGGAAACATGTGCTGTTATTGTTGCACTTTGTAAAGAAGTCAATTCGACACGACAAATCCCGTCTAAAATTCAGGTATTTCACGCGGTTGATGGAACAACGTTAAAAAGACAGAGACACTGGTCAAAATAAAAAGAGACCTAGAGTAACGTCCAAAAGTGATGACAAGTTCATCTGTGTCTGAAGTAAGTAGCAGAGGACTCACACAGCTCCAGAAATATGGGAGGAATTTAATGCTATTGGGCAGAAGCCTGTGTCTGTGCGTTCTGTGCAATGCCGACTTCGTGAATCTGGGTTAGAAGGTCGAGTTGCTGCTGAAAAAACCCTACTTAGGACACAAAATAAAGAAACGATTCCAATGGGCGAAAAAAAGACAAAAAACTGGTCTCTGGAACGATGGTCTAGTGTTGTTCAGTGAAAATCAAAATTTGAATTGTAGTAGGGGAGCTTAAGGCAAAAAAATGGCCAAACCCTGCACTTTGTGTTAAAAAGGTGCCACTCGGATATGTTGTTTCCCTGATCCAACTAAGCAGGAATCGAAGTGGCCCCACTCCGACAGGTGGCCAGAATCCAATATGGCGGCTATCAAAGATGGCCGCCTCTGCGAATTCATAGTGTTAGTTTTAGAGGCCTATACCTCCTTAACTAATAGTCCAATCTTCACGATTCAAAAACTAAACGACGTAGAAGATAACAGGGTCTAATAAATTAACAAAAGTTTTTATCTAACACTGAAATTAACACCTACAGAAATTATTTAATTTGGAACTTTACATTTCTTATGATGGAGTTTATTCATATTTTTTAAAATAACGAGTAAACGGCTGGGATTATCGAAAAAGATGTCGTATAACTTTTTAAAGAGTGTTAACTTATCTTTCGTTTGGCGTATAGTTCATTTAAATTGGTTTATGAACAACGAAGTTATGACAATTTGAAGATTTACATTGAGTCGATTGATTTTCCCAAATGTCAAACGAGAGTTCATTTACCGTAATAAAATATCAGTGGTGGATGCTGCATTGTACGAAACGAATCATTCTCTTGTTATGTATTCTTCATAAGTCCCATTTTCACGAGAGCACAAGACAGCCTGACTAAGCCTGGTTATATGAATCCAGTATGGTGGCCATTAATTATCATCCATAGATAAGTTTTTTTTTCGAAATATTGATTGAAGTATCTAGATTTATAAACAGGTACGACAAAGTAATAACATTTTTTTTCTCTCCCCCATCCTTCTGCCCCACAGAGTAAGTATGGGAAGGAATGAACTCCAAATCATGTTTCGAAATACATCAAAAGAATCAGATAGAACTGAGGGTTTAAAAAACTTGGAGCAATAACAACTGCACTATTCTCGAAGTATTTTTATTGAAAGTAACAATGGCGTAAAACCCGTGTAACATTTCGGCGGGAATCGTTTGGAATCACACAAAAAGGCGAAGTTTGAGGCGCCTACGCAATTCTTGTGTAACCAAGAAGTCGTCGATTCAAAATGAGCGATCTTCTTAAATTGTACAAAACACGGTTAATGACGATTATGAAGAAGCCTGAATCAGAAGAAATACAAGTTCATAGTACAAGATTTCGTGAAAGAATTCTTCGTCACAGGCCAGAGTTAACAGCTCATCTGTCTGGCAGACAATATGTTTTACCTTCAGAAGGATCTGACATAATAAGTGAGCTGGCGAAAGACATTGATGAAGATGCTATGGCACTAAGTCGTGTTGTTAAGATGCTTCGAAAGGATATGGCAAACCAGAAGAGTCATTTTGCAGGAAAATTTGAGAATCACTGCCAGGAAGATTCTGTTCCTCCTTCACTAATAGCTGCTGTTAATATGTTACTTTATGATTCATCTGTCACCCCTGATAGTAATGCAAGTCAAGCAACTTCAACTATTAGTCAAATAACTTCCATCAGAAAGCAGGCGATATTGAAACAGAAGCAGCAAGGCATAAACGCAATCGAGAGCCACCTCTTCCTCTCTATATTGGGCTGAGCGGGTATGCTAAAACTCGTAAAAAATCTCTCATAAATGAATTGCATTCACTAGGCAATTCGTCTACATGTGTACAGGAAATACCTTCAAGTTTTTCTCAGTGCTTGATAAACCAAAGTGACGAAATGGGTGTGTCCTTCCACTCTTCGTCGAGGTATTTTAACCGTTGCAGCATTACATAATATTGACTACAATCCTTCTAGCACAACATCAAAGGATTCTTTTCATGGTACGAGCATTTCTATTTTCCAACATCCTTCTAAGGATAACCCTGGCATTAGACGTGACCATGTCTCACTGGATAAGTGAATATAAAAATGAGAACTGCTCCTGCTCTCCCCGATAATTATGCTCTAGTACTTCCTGCTTATTTCACTAATAAGGAACCAGTTTTACCTCAACAGAACCCGCAGTTTGTAGAGAAAGTTATTCCACGAAGTGGATTTTTCGCAGAATAAAAACTAGGAGTGTTGGCTTGAAGCATGCTTAAAAAATGACACTACTTGCACTTGGTCTGTACACCATGCCTCGAAAACTGAAAACTCCGCAAATCCCTAGTATACTGCCTGCTTCCGTTGTTTAAGGAAGACTCTTAAATCTGTTGCTATGATACGGCACGAACTTACAGACAAATTCAACAAAGGACAAGTTCCGGTTCTTGTAATGGATCAACCACTATTGCCTTGAGAAAACGAATTCAATGGAATTGGCCAGAGTTATATGGTGAAGATCATCAAATTCTGATCCTGGGAGGGTTACACGTCGAACAAGCCTTCCTGCGTCTTATAGGCAATTGGTTAGATGGAAGTGGTTGGGTAGAAATTTTATGCAAGTCAGATGTAGCAACACCAGGAACCGCTGACAGTTTATTGAAAGTAACTCACATTACAGAAGCTCGTTTTGCCCATTAGATTACTCTGACAGTTTTACATCATTTTCTGCGTGATATATATCAGAATTCTTCATCAGGGCAATCTTTCAGTGCACTGAAAAGGAATCTCGGTGTCCAACGTTTAAGTTTTGGATAATATATAACTGTCTCGTGATTTTACTCTTAATTTATATCAGAGCCACGTCAAGGAAATTTTAAATTCTACGCCGAAACACTAAAACTAATGGCAGAATTGTTTTTCGCAATGGACCACCTTAACTATGCTCGTGGGTTTCCCGTTTCCATTTTAGATTTGAAGAAGTTGGAAGAAACATATCCTGAGATTATGAATGCTTTCGAAATGGATTACTTTGTGATAAGAAAGACATCAAGACCTTTCTTTGCAATAGCTATAGATCAGGCTCACGAACAGAATAAAATTATAAAAGGGGATGGCGGGGCGATTGATCTCTTACACGACGACAATGCTCTTGTCAAATAGATGACAGCGGGACCAGAAATTAGTAGACTAATTAATGGATTCAAAATGTCATATAATGAATATGATCCTGATAATAAGCACCACGAAGATTACTCGTCGATGCAAGAAAAATTTAAATCGTCTGTTGAAAAGATGAAAGAAGTTTTCGTCAAATTGGGGTATCCGTTTGAAGAAAATAGCGGACTTGTTAATGTTACTTCCAGAATCGTCTATAGCGGTGATATAATTGAATCCCTATATTCAGCAGAAGAAAAAGGGTCTAATACGTACAAGGAATTTGTGCAAGAAAGATTAGTAGAATGTACCAAGCCATTCTTTTCGCCCATGAAAAAAATCTTCTCTAGTGCTTCATTCTTCCCTTCAAAAGAATAAAACAAACAGAAATTAAATAAAATTACTTAAGATGGACGTTGAGCTATTCTCTCGCTTAATACGCGTCAGTCAAACAAGACGATTTGACTTGGATGAATTCTTTCAGCACGAGAGTCAACCAATTCCACCGTCTCTCTCCCATAATTCACAATCCTCAAAAAAAGTCCGACTTAGTTATGCTTCTAGAGAGTGAAGCCAGCATCAAAGGGACAATTTCATAATTCTTGTGATGTTTTATTATTTGATGCAGCAGTTTTGGTTCACATTTTGCAACCAGCATCAGTAGAAACATTTTGTGATTATTTCCAGTGTAATTTCTTCAAATATGTTCAAAGAGAAGCAGACACATTCCATTCAAAGCGAGTGGATCTGATATGGGATAGATATCGAAGAGCATAAAATCTTCCACAAGAGAAAGTAGGGGTGTAGGAATAAGGAAAAAGTAACACCAGCTACACCAACCAATTCCTAGGAAGTGGAACAATTTCCTTCGTAATGACGAAAATAAATAAGAACTGTTCTTTTTTCTTGTGTGTAAAGGAAGTAAGTAACTTTGAGGTAGCAACGAGCAATGGATATCACATAGAAACTTCAAGAAATCTTCCAACATTTTCAAACAAATCATCAGGAAATCATTTAGAAGAAGCTGATAGTAGGATCATGTTACATTGCTTTGATGAAACATTAAATGGACACAAGAAGATAGTTATCCGCACAGTAGACACAGATGTTGTAATACTTGCTGTATCGTTTTTCTACGACTTTGAGCGACACGGTTTAGAAGAATTATGGATATCTTTCGGCACCAAGAAACATCATCGATTTCTCCCAGTTCATCATATTTCAAAAGCATTAGGAAAAGAAAAATCAAGAGGCCTCCACGCGTTTATAGGATGTGATACAGTGTCATACTTTCTCGGACATGGAAAAATATCAGCATGGAAAACATGGCTTTTGTATTCAGAGGTGACCACAGCGTTCCTAACAACTTCACACCCTGTAATCTACATAGGTGAAGATTGTTTTAATTCACTGCAACGATATGTTGTCCTATTATATTCAAAACGAAGTGAAAAATTTAAAGTTAATGAAGCCCAGCGAGAAATCTTTTCGGAAAAGGGCAGATCTCTTACTGCGCTTCCTCCAAGCGTGCAGCATACCAGCTGGACAAATCTGGAGCCAGGCAATAAAGAAGACAGCACATACTCCTTCACCAGTGAACTGGGGATGGACTGACAATGGAAGTGAACTTTCTCCAACATAGACTTCCATTCCAGTTATATACGAAGCATGTAAGAAACTCTTTTTGAAATGTGCCCGCAAGACATGTACCACAAGATATCGTTGTAGCAGTGCAAGCGTCCCGTACTGCTTTTTTGTTCTGTGTGTAGGGGAACATGTGGAAAAGTGATGGAAACTGAAAACGAAGACCAATCAAGATCTAGACCAATAAAATTTTCATGTAAGTAGCACTCATTACTTTTGAAAATTCAGTTGATCCACAGTAAATTTACACCACGTTGGAAACGTACCAATAAATAGATAAATGTATGATTCTTTATAGAATAGCTTGTACACAAAGTAGTATTAACTGTTCGTCGAAATCATAAAACTGTTTGTACACATAGAAAATCCAAAAGATATATTGTGAATTTCAAATTATCGAACCAAGTGTTTGTGTTGTGTTTCTGTTCTTACAATACAAAAGAAATTATTTACTTCCTAATTTATAACAATATACGTATTGCTTTATGTAATTTCCTTATAATATTGTAAAGGATATAAAGCCAATGTCTATGGTTTAAAGACATGGATTTACTTCTTAGTCTTCCTGTGCAGTTCTCTTTCAATTCAGATGAAACCAGTGGCGGATTCAGGGGGAAGGAGCGATTGCTTCCCCCCAGAAGAGAAAAGTTTTTTAAATTTTATATATATAAATAAAACCTATCCCAGAGTTTGGAGCTCTTAAAAGTAGCTCTAAGTAGCAGTATTACAACCCACCGCCCCCCCAGAAGTCCGTCCTGGATCCGCCCCTGGATGAAACTTTTCTATCGTGACGCTGCGCACATACTTTCTTAAGATATTCTTAAACTTGATTCATGTGTAAAGGTGAATAGCAATAGAATAGGTGATTGTCCGTATTCGTTTACAAATCTAGATACTCGAGTCAATATTTCGAAAGAAACTAATTTATATGAATCATAATTAATGGCCGCCATATTGGATTCATAACCGGACTTGGTCAGGCTACTTTGTGCTTCTGGTGAAAATGGGACATATGAAGAATACATAACAAGAGAATGATTCGTTTCGTACAATGCAGCATCCACCATTGATGTTTTATTACGGTAAATGAACTCTCGTTTGACATTTGGGAAAATCAATCGACTCAATGTAAATCTTCAAATTGTCATAACTTCGTTGTTTATAAACCAATTTAAATGAACTATACGCCAAACGAAAGATAAGTTAACACTCTTTAAAAAGTTATACGACATCTTTTTCGATAATCCCAGCCGTTTACTCGTTATTTTAAAAAATATGAATAAACTCCATCATAAGAAATGTAAAGTTCCAAATTAAATAATTTCTGTAGGTGTTAATTTCAGTGTTAGATAAAAACGTTTGCTAATTTATTAGACCCTGTTATCTTCTACGTCGTTTAGTTTTTGAATCGTGAAGATTGGACAATTAGTTAAGGAGATATAGGCCTCTAAAACTAACACTATGAATTCGCAGAGGCGGCCATCTTTGATAGCCGCCATATTGGATTCTGGCCACCTGTCGGAGTGGGGCCACTTCGATTCCTGCTTAGTTGGATCAGGGGAACAACATATCCGAGTGGCACCTTTTTAACACAAAGTGCAGGATACTTCCCGTAAGCTCCCCTACTATTGTGGGGGAATAAACCTAAGCAGTATGTTTATCGTTTGGTTGGTGAACACATGGCACCAGAATGAGTTATACTCACTGTGAAACATGGGGTAGGCTCCATTATGGTTTGGGAATGTCTTGCCGCCGATACAGTTGGAAATCTCATACGAATTGAGGAGTGATGTATAAAAGACGTTATCACAGTATTTTGGAGAGTCATGCTATTCCATGTGGGCAGCGGATTGTGGGTCCTGGATTTGTTTTCCAGCACGCTAATGATCAAAAACACGCATCGAAACCGTGTAGAAACTACATTGCGACATAAGAAAGGCAAAATCTGTTGCAATACATGGACTCTACCCCTCAATCTTCTGACCTCAACCCTACCGAAATCTCATGGGATGAATTGGACCGAAATGTTCGAAAAGTCCTGTGTACTAATAAGGATAAACTCTGGGGAGCTTTACAAACTTGCAGGAGTAACATTCTACTCAGTACTTGAAAGAACTTAATAACAAAAATGTCAAAATGTGTGCTGCTGTGATCCAGGCAAAACAAAGGATATTTCGAAGAATCAAAAATTGGCAATAAGATGCTTAACTTGTATATGTTACATCTGTTACGGTGAAAGTGTAGATTTGTTTTTCAATATAAAGTTGTTTCAATGTTATTTGCAACGTAAGTCTTGTGTTATTTATTCATTTCTACTAAATCCAAGACTTTAGACTTTTGACCAGTATTGTATACATATTAGTAAATTATATTGGAAACTATTTTTCTAGTTTGGTTCTCATCCCTCTACCATTATGATATAAATAGTTATACAATTATTGTCCAACTCATAGTTTACAATTTTACACTAGATTTTGAGCTTCTATATGTGTGGGAAGAGTATGAACTGTAGTTTCACTGTTAAGTTTATTGCAATTTTATAATACTGCACCACACTCTACACTAACAGAACATACTTCTTCTTTTTATTTTTCAAGCTTCACTAAGGACTATGATTTTTTTGTACAGTAAAACTTCAATTTATGTAGTTAGGACCACAGTGAATTCTCGAACTTGAATTTACATATTGTTTTCGTTTTCTAAATAAAGCATCATTTCAATTGTTCTTACACATTTAACAATCAATTAGCTGATTTCTGTCCAGGATGTTCTATCAATCGATTACAAATACTGATTGTTTCTTCCCTGATATTTAAATCTAAAGCAAGATCTACAGTCATAATGAGATATGGAGTATTACTTTAACATGCCTTTGGAATACCACGTAACTCTGAAGTTTTTAGATACTATTTTGGTGTCATTCATCGAATTGTAAATGTAATGCACTTACTTCTTTGCGTAAACTATTATTTTAACCATTAAGATTTGCGATTGTCCATATACGTACTTAATATATAATTTTGTTTCTGGGAATTTTTGAATCTTTATCTAGTTTCTTGTGTACCAAATCCAATAATTTACCAAATTCTATTTCGATTTGATTTTTATATAATTATTTGTTTCGTATTGATAGAAGTAGTTTATATACTTCCTGTAGAGAGGGATAATAAGATCTGTTTTCAATGGATTTTTTTTTATTAATGCTACATATTTTCCCTTTTCCTTAGTTAACATTTTCAAGATTTATAATCTGGATGAAGGTATTTTATACTGTCTTCCGATAAAATTACACAAAAGCTTCGGGTATTATATAAGTTGCTACAGTCGTTGCATTGAAAGGGTCGTGGTGTATCAATGGTAGAGCGTTCACTTCTGGTGCATGCTATCTTAGTTATCGCCAAGTGGACTTTGTGGTGGACGATCACTGTGTGCGTGGGTTTTCTCGGGATTCTCCCGTTGCTTTTCTCTTCATTCATTCTACCACTTCATTCATTGCTCACCATCACCGTTAGCCTAGCCGTCATAACCGTGGGACGTAAAACTGAAAGATTTCACTAGACGCTTTCCTTGTATTGGATTCTTTGGTTCAGTTTTCGCCGAGAAACAGCTTTCACACATTTACTCGAGAATTCCACCATTACAAGTTCATGTAACAGGAATATAGAAATTAGAAAAAAAAAAAACAGAAGGAAATAAGACTAGAGTCTATAGACTATAGTGTATGCGCAAAAAATTGTAAAAAGTAGTATGATATTGACTACAGAATGATATTTGTTAAGTTTGGTTTAACCAAACAATTTGATCAGAAGGTGATGAAAGAGTGCAATTCGTACATATGATCTTTGGAATTGTGTTAAGATAATATAGAAATTATTGTAAATGCAGACTTATTTTGTTTATTACAAATATTAGAACAATGCATGTGTGAGGACTTTCAATTTAAATGTTCATTTGGACAATGTATTAACAGTAGATATGTATGCAACGGTGAGGCCAACATCAGGGATAAGAGTGATGAGGATTCTAATTTGTGTGGTAAGTAATTATTTAAATAATTTCCCCTTATTTCCAATAAAAGAAAGCTTGTTTCAGACAAGATACATTCGTGAAGTGTTCCCTCGAAGTTAATGTAAAATTGATTTGCATACAAAGTTCTCCGCGACCCAATGTGTATTGTACTAATTTCAGTGGCATATAGCGATCATTTGCATATTAATAAGCCTTCAAAAATCCGGAATTCAATCATAAACTACTACAATGCTCGGGCAGAAAATTGCTTTTAGTTTCTTTAGATATAACTGGACATGAATGTAAACATGAATGCAAAAGAATTTGGATCAAGTGCTGTTTCTCTGAAATATGCTACACACTCCGGCCGCCTTCTTGGGTCCGCCATATGGGATTCAACTTTCGTTTCTTCAAATGAAAATAGCTACATGTAATACATTAAATTCATGTACAATTTTCTTGAAAATTCACTCGCCTACCCCAATCAGTACCTCAATACGAAGTTTTCTTTCTTCTGGATTGGTAGCCAAGGTGCTGTAAAATGGTCACCTCGTTCTCCTAACCCGATCTCACCTGAAGAATACCTGGGAGAATGTCAGGTATGTTGTGTACGTGATGAAAATTAGGGGTGAGCATCTCAGAAAATAGATTTTTGATGTACGTTCCTACATTACAGCCGACACTTTGCTGAAGACTGTGCATGACTAGAAGTTCAAAATGCACCTAACAATATATCGAAATGGGGTAAACATTCAATATTTCCTGTCCCAATGAGTAGTCCTTCTCGTATGACTAATAAATTTTGTTGGTTACATAAGAAAAACAGTCATAATTTCTACGGAAATTTACTATTAATAAGACATATCACATGGTGTAGTTTCTCTTGCACATGGGATGATATATACATGGGGTGGTATATCACGACCCCTATTTTATCACATCTTCTTAAGAGCGACCCCATCATAATTTCTGGTTTGTAAAAAGATTGTGTGGGATTTTTAATATACCTATTGCGGAGATCTCACGATATCCATCTATAAAGGTGACAAAGAAAGTAATGTCGCTTTTTGTGGAGATCTGTGCTAAATTGGCCCTCACACCGTGAATTGAATGAGAATGGAGATAAGGCGAAGGTCAGTTGTTGGTGTGGTAGTTCAGTTACCATCAACTTGCGTAAGGACAGTGAATATGGGACATCCACAGAGCGTCATAAGCGCGTGTATGCTGCACGAGTTCAAAACTGAGATCAAACGCCGCTGCAGCGGGGCGGAAGATATACTAGGTCTTTGGTGAGCGTGTCGTGACTACGTAGACAGTGCACGGTGATTTAACAAGCTTAAGGACGGTAACGAAACACTCGAAGACGCACCAATACATGTACAAAATGAAGATCTTCATTCAACAATTGAGGAGTACAGTGGCCATACATGTGAGGAAATGGGATTACAATTCAGTGTGAGTGAAGAAACCATTCGGCAGCACCTCCATTAACTTGAGAAGATCTATAAGTTTGGTCGATGGATCCCACATGATTTGATTCCGGGCCAGAGGGGATAGCGAGCAGACTGCTGTGTTTCTTTGGTGTCTCGTCTTTGGAAGGAGATATTTCTGGATAAGGTGTTGACATATGATGAGAAGTGGGTCTTGTGCGAAACTCCACGGGGCCATCATCATTTTTAGCATCCCATGAAATGATTCCATGACAGCCGAAACCAGCACTGCACCAAAAGAAGGTCATCCTGCGTGTTTGGTTGGCTGCTCGCGGCGTCGTGCATGAACTACTACCAGCTGGTCACAGGATCAATGCAACTGTGTACTGTCAGAATCTGAACGGTGGCTCAGTGGTAGAGCGTTCATTTCCGTTGCTTGTGTTCCCTGGTTCGACCCCAGCTCGCGCCGTGTGGACTTTGTGGTGGACAAACACCGTGTTCTTGGTTTTCTCGGGTTCTTCCGTTTCCTCCCACCTTTTCATTCCACCATTTTATTCATTTCTCATCATCACCGTCTCCTTTAGCCTAACCGGCATAACTGTAGGACGTAAAACTGAAAGATTTAATTTTTTCATTCTTATTACAAATATCAATTCCGGTCCATCATACTGTTTCAAAATGGAGGCCCTTTGAAATGTTTAAACTTCGTAACTCCCTTAATTTTGGATCATATGATAAAAGAAATAAAGTGATGTCTAATTCTGGTTTAAAAAAAACTTGGACAGTTGTTAAAAAAGATATTAAGCATTTTAATTTTCGAGAAGCCGCCACTTTGAGATACCTCACATTGTTATGAATTTGGACATTGTTGTGTATGTGTTCAGTATAACTCAAAAGTGTTAAAAGCAACTTGTTTACTTTTAAAATTTATGAAACAAATAAAATCCCACACATTGTGGCCAGCTTGCTTTAAAACAAACAAACAAAAAAAAAAGAACCATTCGATCACACACTTTGCAATCTGCAAACAAAAAAGTATCATCAACAAAAGCGATCCCCTTTTATTGCGACAGAATAATTTGTGAATTGTTGTTTTATCAACAAACGCAAGATAGCTATTGCGTGTTAGTGTTTTCAATTTTAATTGTATTTTATTAGAAATGTTTTGTTGCATTCGTATTTTTCTAAAATTTCAATATGCAGTTATTAATTTCATATCGTTCCTCTTTCATTTAAATTTATTTCTAAAGAACTCTGCACCTGGTGAAAATGTTTCGTAGACCTATTTTTTCTTGTTCTTAACAGAATGTATAAAAGTAAAAGTATGGCTATTAGAACAAAATTCAATGTAATATTTAAAAATATTTTCCGGTATTAGATTCTAATTATATTTATCTCTTCCGCTTATCTTCGCGACTCCCAGGATGGGAAACCGTGAACTATGCACATCGGTACTTCTACGTACAACCATACTTACAATACAATAGAAAATTTGGAGTTTAATGCGTAACATCTCTTTGAAAACCAAAATTGTATTACATTTGAATATGCGGTTCACTGTGGGAACCAAACTTCATCATCTCCTGCTAAGAATAGAACCTGGATCTATCATGTTGAAGCCGCATATTCTAATCGTTTATTTAATAGCAAGATGTAACATAGAAAAGGTATCTTAGTATTGTACATGCATCGTAAATCTAAGATATATCACCTTTTTCTGGTCGTGAACATACATATTTGGTTAGTGGATTGAAATTTCTATGTGACTTATGGTAAAAGAAAAAGGTAAAAGAACGAAATGTATTTGGTTAATCAAATTTGTCTTTGGATGCAATCATATAGTTTTGCATTACTCACACGAAGATTGGATTGCATCACTAAACAAATAATGAGTATGTGATACCAAGAACTCCACAGCCACACATCACACGTTCATGCCTACTTTAAATGGTCAACCAAGTTTCTGAATGACTAATATTTTTAATATTTATCAGGATTAACGAAATCGAATATGTAGAATACGACAACACTAAAACAATAAAAATTCACATAATTTTCTACTAACAGTTCGAAAACTATACCACATTTTGTTCTGTTTGCTTTAAACAGAATACATGTTAATTATACCATTCAAAATTGTCATTTGAATCATGTGATATACATTGGAAGTTATTTGATTCATTCGGTTTACTTGTCTATTATCCCACTAGAAATCTATTACATATGTACACATTATTGTAAGTAATTTTGGATAAAAGAAATTAGTTTTAGTCTTCGAAATTTTTATTACACTAGCAGCCTTAAACTCGCCAATCTTACTCAAACTTAATTAAATTCTAAGGTAATATAAACGTAGTTTGCATTGCTTTAATTTTGCAAACCCGACTCCAATTACAAACACCACCATCAGTTCTAGTGGATCTTATCGGATCTTATCTTTATTAACGTAACCATTATTACTCTAAGACAACTTTTGCTAAATAGGATGACTGGAACTTATCTGGGCACATATATCTAAAGGATCATAAAATAAGTTAATATATGATCACCTAAATCTAAGATAAGGTAACCAAATCTAGATTAACATCATTTAAATTTAAATAAGACATATAAAGATAACCACTTTGAACATGTGAAAATAACTTTGGATAGCATCAACATCAAGAATGTTTTACCAAAACCCTCTGTTCTTGAATTCTACCATGGTTCAAGAATTGCAAGTATGCCTTGTAAGAAGTTAAATTTACTGTTGTAATAATTTTATTTATGGCATTTGGAAAGGGATGTTCTACTCAGAAATCCGAATTATGTTTATTTCTTCTTAAAATTATTCTCTTTAATGTAGAAATGTAATGTTGCTTATGAAGTTAAAAAACAAATAGTCTTATGTAGTATATTGTTCCAAGAAACTCTTTGCTTTTAGCTATGATTACCATACGAGTCAAGCATTGAACTACACACAAGATAAATTATACTGTATCATGTAAACCCTTACCTACAAGTCGTTAGATTGGAAGTTTGTTATCTAATTACCAGCCAAAGGATGTACTTTCCAAGTTCGTTAATTTTAAAGGTCTCATGGCTAATAAAATCTTGAACATTGGCTTTCGTATAGTTAATATGAAAACCTATCTGTAACCACTCACGCAATCGATAAGTGGGAAAAAGTAATGATATATGACACCAAACCATATATTAAGCTGTAAGCACTGTCGTCATTTAATACACCACAACATGAAATATGAATAGTTACCATTCTTAGTATTTTATTTAGTATTTTACTTTTCTCTGAATTGATGTTGATTCTTGTGGCGGATCTAATTTGAAATTTATAGTACTTTTTTAATTTAGGAAGGTAAACATAAATTATTTAAGAACATCTACGCATATACTATCTCTGACATTTATAGCTTTCGTGTGCAAATTCGTACTTACAATTTCTTATTCTATTCCTAGAGATGGAAGGCTACCAAGAAGCTGCATTCAAATGCAAGAGTGAGGGCTGCATTAAAAATATACTTGTTTGCAATCTTGAAAATAACCGTAGTGATGGATCTGACGAGGACGTCGAAATGTTTCGTAAGCATGTCTTATGTATAAAAATCGTTGATTGTATGTATGATTGTTTATTTATTTATTTATTTATTTATTTATTTATTTATTTATTCGACCACCATACTAATATACAACGATGACTTGGCATATATATACAATTAATAACTTTATCAAGACCAAAGTCTTGAAGAGAATATGTCTGAAAAAAAAACATTATGTAATGAATCAGCTCTAACTTATGGGAAAGAATTGACATATAAAAGAAATCGAAATCGATCGATGCTAATGTCGAATACACTATCCACAGGCTCATTAAATCAGATAGTCACAATTTCAATGATATTTGGGCTGAAGTTTAATGAAAAGCGTGAGTAGTAGAGCCCTACGTATTTCTCACTCGATCTCACTATTTTTTGATTGGCTGAGAGACGTCATGTAATCTGATTACGTGACATAACGTCATAGGAGTCAATACCTTTTTGATTTTAGCAGAAATATCTTAGACCACCATCAAATTTTGGGATGGGTAAATGGGCCATTCACTTAATTTTCGAAAATTGCCAAATTTAAAAATGTAGTATGGTAACATCGACCGACGTATATAGGTCTATGAGTTTTGGGGGTTCATCTCTTTCCCTTTCATGGGTAAAAAAATTCTGGTATGCAAGTTTCGGACGCTTTGACCTATTCCATTTGATGAGGCCTTATGAGCTTATGCGGTTATACAGGTTTCAAGTCCAAATGTGAAATTAGATTAACAATCAGATCTCATTAAAGATAGATTTCCACCAATGACTTTAAACTATACTTTGTGACTAAAGTATAAAGAGTGGAATTTTTTAATGCTTCAAATAAATCGATGTTAATCAATGCCTGTAATCAATGCGTTGCCTGTTGTTTTTTGTTCTACTCAATTCCTTATTTACTCGTAAAGGAAACCCTAAAGCATTGCTCTTATTTATTACTTCTACTTAGTTCTACTTTCTGAAATATTCCTAATTGATTGATTAGTCTTTAGTTCAACGCCCCTTTCAGCAGCGAGGCTATATGAGAGCCTACTGATTTATGTGGAATTCGAACCACATGAGCTCCTGCCTGGAACCGAACCCGAGTTTCTCACACCAAAGGCGCCTACGCTAACCGCTTAGCCATGAAGGAGCTCTTTTTGAAATATTGTCCAGAAACGTTATTCTTCTGCACAAAGCAAGGAAATTGTGATAGTTTATGGTATTTCCTAATTTATTATTGAACAAAATTATAGTTTCAAAATAACAGTATTTGATCAATGCATATAATGAATATGATGAAATCAATATTAATAGGTTAACTTTATATTTTTGAATTGAAAAACAATATTTATTCTTTGTGTTTTTTTAATTCAAGCTTATTTGTGTCCGCTAATATAAAGTACTAGCAGAGGTTTCCAGCTTTGTATGAAAAGAATAATATTTACGCAATGCTACTGAAAATAATGAACTATATATACACGACTCCAAAAGTGCATTACCACCTGCAATTCTTCTTTTCCTGCAATAGCAGGCAACCCAAAAAGCTCGGCGGTTGGGTTGGTTGCGAATTCGAAAGGCGTTGGACAAAACCTCAATTTTGTCACAAATATATCAGTGTGGCAAACTGCAAATAAGGGAATAAAACAAATTGTTAAGAATGGCAATTTTATTATTATGATGGAGTTGCATGACATCAAAAGTTAGAAAATGACTTACTTAAGCAGTTCAAACAAGATGAATGGTAAGAAACAGATATCAGAAGAAAGCATTTCTCTCTTTCCCCCCGCCCCACCCAAAAAAAGGAACTCATAAAAAGAAAAAGTTACATAATATAAAAGTTTCATATAAAAGCCTAATAGTACAAAAACAAATATCTACACGAAACGAAAAAGAGACAAACACAGAATAGGGGACACCAGTGGCGTAGCAGACTTGCGGCCTTCCCATGCAAGATAAAGAGACAAGACCCTACTTGTAAACCCCATTATTATTATTATTATTATTATTATTATTATTATTATTATTATTATTATTATTATTATTATTATTAAAACGTCGTTTCCTTTTCTAAATCTCTGACTCTGCCTCAGAGCATAACTGCATATAGCGATCATGTGTGCACCTTTTGTCAATTAGCGGTCCCAAAGGCCAAAAGGGATGGAAATCTCCAAGGAAGAGAAACAAAAAACTTTCTTACGGTAAATTCTAGTTCAAAGTTCGAAGTACTTGCTTTTCCACGTGATTTTTTGTTTCTTTCTTCAGAGAACAAAAAAGTTCTAGCTCCTAAGAAATTACATCATATAATATTGCAAATTTGCAAGTGGATGTATTTACATTGCAATGTGTGGTAATAAAGATATTATGATTAGAAAACAATCTTGCAAAAAGTAAGTTTAATTTCTTCATCCATCGCAAGTCTTAGGGGACCTTTATACTTCCCATCCCCACTCCCCGAATATCGATATCGAAAATTTAGAATGATTATATTCATGTCCATATATTTGCAATATCGAATGTTGATATATGATAATATAGATATCGATGATAGCGATATATCGACATATCACAGGCCCAGATTCCGAGAAGTGATGCTGGAAATATACTGGAATCAACAATCAAATTCTAAATAAGTTTTTCATTTCCGTATAAAATGTTGAGGGGGAAGGGTGGGAGTCTACTTAGCTACAGAGGCCATATCAATTGTGTTCTCAAACCAGCCATTACACCAGCTATTATCAAAGTGTTAAGTCAGCCATTGTCTGCGAGTTACCCCAGTTCCATTTGAAGTTTGAATTGAAAACCTGAATTATGTGACGCTGAATCCAAAACTATGGTTACATTGCTCTTTATTGAAGGAATTGAGAAGGCTATTTTGGATTAATATGCATTATAAAAGACATGTTCTCTCTCTTGACTTGCTACAAGCTAGCAACAGAAACAGGAAATACGTAAAACTTTCTGAAAATGACTAATGTTGCTTTTGCTGCGCAATTTTGTAGGAAGTTTACTTGTCGAAGATTACTCATAAGTCATCCTACAGGATACATAATCATGATTTTGGCAACGTGACACCGCATTAATATGTTGAAATTGGTTATACGGATATGAATCTGTAGATAAGTCTAGAGATCACGCTATTGAATTCTTCCGGCTGTGACAGTACACGTATGTACATGTGTGTCACGCCACGTATTTTGGGTGCGGCAGTCTCTAAGAGCCAATCAAAATGCAAAAGAGCAATAAGTTTCCATATTTGTGGAGATGATAAAACGGATGTACTGACGGATGTGAGGCTTGGGTGTGACCCTCGAGAATAATATAAAAGAACCTCAAGGTCTCAAACGGTTGATCACTTGTTCCGGTGCAAAGGTGCAGAGGTTCGAGACGTCGGTTGTGGCCAGACAGAATCATCGTCAAAGTTTCTAAGAGTTACAAGAATACTACCATAAGGTATGTATAATCTCTTGTTGCATCATAAAATTCAAGTTTAGAGATGTCATGCGGTACTTCAAAATGAATTGTGTACCTACCATAAAACTTTCAAGATTACGAACTGTTGTCACATACTTGTATTTCATCTTCCGTTTCTTCTAACTTAATATTTCAATCTCTAGCCTGTCAATCAATATATATATATAAGTTAAGGTATCAATCTATCAAATGAACTATCAGATATTCCATTACTTTTGTTGAATCACTAAATCAAATGTTGTTATATATTACCATTTTAGTTATGTAATAAACTTACTTTTTATAAATAATGTTGTCATTCCCCTAGATTAAACCACTTTTCCCATGAAAATCATGGTGTAATTCAAGTATATTTCTTTGTGACATCCGCTTCAGAATTAGCGTGAGCAGATCTCTATATTATGGTGGAATAAAACGAGCTAAATAATAAAAAGAGTCTGCACATCGTCACAAATGGGGGCTCGTCCAAAGCTTTTCTTCTTTTTTTAATTTTTCGGGACGAAAAATTTTGTGGTGCTGCTATGACATCTTTCCTTTTCTATTTTGTGTCTTATGTTTAGGTTTTGATATTATGTTCATAGTGCATGTTAATTTAAGTGAATTATGTAAATTGTCGCATTACTGCAATTGTATTATTGTGGATTATAATGGTAATTAGTGATTGATTACATTACTCATAGTGAAATACCCCATATATATTTTTTTAATAATTCAAAATGTCTTTCCATTGGTTCCCCTTTTTCAAAAAAAAGAAATCTCCGCCGAATTTTCATGCCTGGTACATTACAAAATCAGGAGAGGCAAATTGCAAATATTGTAGGAAATCTCTCGCTCAGGAAACTGCGCTCACGAAGACTTTGCGTTCCGAGTTATGTCCCATGGCAAAAGAAGCAACCGATTTGCCAGTGCAGCAGGCTAGTTTGCCAGTAGCTAGTTCGCCTACTTCTCTTGAACCGCGGATAAATCATCCACAGCAGTATAGTTTACCAGATCCTGTGGATAGGCAACCGATAACGAAAACGCAACGTTATAAGGAAAATCTGGCTAAGTTTGAAGAAACTTGTAATAAAATGCCATACTTGATTCCTTTGGACAGTACACAGTATAAACCAGTGGTCGCGAAACGCACAATTTTCCTTAAGCCAGAACAACTTACTAACCCTTCTAATGAAGGTGCAGATAGTTCATCCGAAGAGTCTCCTGGCATTATGACGAGTGATTTTGAGTTTGACCCTAAATTAGCGTCAACACCTTTAAAGAAAGAAGAACAGCAGCATATAATTGATCCGAAAGCGGTCAGGGATTATTTTCCATTTGACATACCACCTCATGTGGGCGAACCCTTGAAAAGTAAACTCCCAGAAAGTTCACCACCTGAATCAAGTAAATATGATTCAGAAGACGAAATTAAACAATTGGCAAAGAAGGAGCTCTACCAGGAAAAGACTGCACGTGACGTACTAACACCGAGTCCTTTCTCATATGACTCAGGCGAAGAACTTAAAGAGTTTATAAATGAGGAACCTTGTATTGAAAATCTAAGTTTTCTTAAATATCCGCAAATTGCTTCTCACCCTCTTCAAGTGACATATTCCCCCACTGCCGATAACGCACTTGCACTTTTGTTATATAATAATATTAGGCAAGAAATTTTAGATAATCACGAAGTGAAGACTCCCTCAGAGGATTCATTACCCTTGGACGAGAATAAGGCAATAAATGTTAATTTACTCCCTCCGAAAGGACCCCAAATAGAAAATAGACAAGATCCTGATGAATCAAGTGCACGGGAAGAAACAGAAGATCGAATAGCCAGTTTCCCGGTATTGAAATTGCCGAAATTTAAAGGAAGCCCTAAAGAATCTGTTACAAGATTCCTTGATGAATATCAGACCATAGTCGAGAAATATGATCATAATTTGGCAAACTAATTGAAGAAATATGTGTCTACTTCTCCAGAAGGTTGGCCTCTATTTGTTAGAACTGCTTGTTACGCTTATAATACTGCGAGACACGAACACCATCCTTATTCTCTTTTTGAATTGGTGTTTGGTAGAAAGGCTGTATTAGGTATCGAAGTCGAGACACCATGTCGAACCCTGTATGGGAAACTCGTGAAAAAGAATCTTAGTCGTATAAGAAAACTAGCTGAAAAGACCTTAATTAGTCAGCAGTAAAAACAAAAGCCAAAATTGATAAGCGTAGGAGAGCACATACGTAAAAAAAAAGAAAATGATTAGACCTCATTACAAATTTGGTAACTAAGCCGGGGTTATTTCCTAAATGTATGCAACGTGCATCATTAAGAAAGTTAATGTTGAACGAACGAAGTTATATTGTCCAAGTTCTCTAGTTTCAACCTGATCGAATTGTTCAATCATTTCATAGTTAAAAAAAATGTTAAGTTATCGCGATAGGCGTAGGAACTTCTAACGTGAAATTCAATGTTGATGCAGGCTTTCTGAAAGAAATGTTATATTAATACCTAAATAAATAATTAATTAAGTAAATGGGTACCCAATCAAATATTTATATGTATAGAAGGAATAAATAGAGAAAAGAGTAGTTTAGAGAATTACTAATGGTTTTAAATCCATATATGGTCGGAAACCCTGCTACAAAAAAATAAAATAAAATAAATAAATAAAAAAGAGAGAAAAGAGAATAGGAAGAAAATATATAAATATATACAACTAAGGAAACTTGATTCCTTGCGTAGGTATTATATTCCTGGTGTTGACAGACAGACCGATGGCCAGACAGACAGACAGAAAAACAAAAAGAAAAACACCAAGAGAAAAAAAGAGAAGTGGTTAGAAAAACAAAAGTTATTTTTATTTGCTAAAGGTAAAACTTCCGTTAGAAGGATTGAAAATCGCATTGATGAGAATATAATTAAAAAAAAGGATATTTTAATACGAGGAGAGAATAATAATTAAAAACAGGATACGCCTTTGTACTTTGTAGGTCCAGATAGGCTTTTGCCCACGCAACCTCATCTGAGCTTAGTAAACCATTGCCTTATCGGCAAGACGGAATAAAACACCTTATGAACGTTTTCGAATTAAGTATGCAGTTCTAAGAGCATGTAACAAACTAGAATTAATTATGAGTACACATTACATATTAAAAATGGTTTGAACCCCGTGTATTGGAAGTTATTTTTACTCGTAAGCCAGGTCGTGTATAAATAAAGTTGATTGACTAAAGTTGAATGGATCTGCTAAGGTTAAGTAGGTTTACGTGCCCTCCTTGATGCTCTCTTCGAGCTCCATAATGTGACATATAGTCAACCCAAGTTAAAATCAATCGACAGAGTGTACTGATAAATCATGGAGGACAATGATTCTATAATAATAGAGGCCGTGGTATAGGAGGTCATTATAATAATAAAAGCCAGCCGTGATAGACAGATTAACAATAAGGATAGAACTCTCAAAATGTAAGACCTATAGATAAAACTCAAAAATAAGCGAGCATTGGTATTTTTTTATCTTATTCATTGTATTTCTTTCAATTTTATTTTCTTTCCTTTTACTGTTTAAATTTCTGCGCAGGTAATTAGTAGTTAGAAGAGATAGCTAAGGAAATAAAAATATATAAAAGGGACTGATATAATAATTTATATTCCCTTATATCATAAGATAACCAATCATGAATCACTGTGTGCTTCGTCCTCGTATAGCAGAAAGGTGCACGTTTCCATATTTCTATTAGTATTATTTTACTCTAAAGCATTAGATAATGAAGCAGTGAGAACGATGAAATTGTCATTTGAAAACAGAAACAGACAAGAAAAGAACACGAGGAACAATAATTTTAATTTTGTATAATCATGTTTTGCTTCCTTTTACAGATAATGCCTCTATAAATTGTCATTGGTCGTAAGTAAGTACGTCTTGCCTTGTTTGTATTAATGCAATGCAATATTATAGTATATTCTATAAAAAGGTATTATAGTTACATACATCATTGTATTACAGATACTACAGATGGATGACAATTCACAATTCACCGTTTGTTTGAGCACTATAGGTAACCCCGAAATACCTGTATACCCCTCCCTCTTTATTATTTTTTCATTGGCATGAATGTAGGTATAGTACTCTGTTACGAAGCTAGGACGATTTCTTTCCCCTTTACTTTTTTTCCGGTCTATTTCCGGCCTGATCCTGCAACGTTCTGTATCCTTTTTAAAGGTCTCCCTCTCCAATCAAGTATATGTTCTGTTATGTATTTCATATTTATTAAATAAAATATTGTTATATACTTCATATTTGTTAAATCAAATATTGTTTCTTTTCTCAACGTTCTTACTTCATGACAGTATTATCTGCTATTATGTAATAATGTTCTCTTGCATAGTTTCTGCATTCCGGAAGTAAGTTATCTACTTCCTTACTCAACTGTTATCAGCACACACTCTTAGTTCTACTATTGGAATTAGGTCAAGTTGAATAGCAGCAACCTTACCCATAAGTTTTCATGCAATACTAATAATGCTAATACCAATAATAATAATAATAATAGTGATAAAATACATATGATCTGTACTGTCATCTAAGTTAAATAGTAATACTAATGAGTATATATAAGCTATTCACTTTTCGATTCCCCGTCTAAATTACCATCGATCTCCACTTACTTAAATTCGTTACATTCAATTGAAGAATGTACATGTTACATAACAATTGCCCTCATTACTCTTCCTATAACAATTATTGTATAAAACAAGTATTACTTCCTATAACAAATATTATTTGAATACCTTCTTCTAATACCACTACTTCCATTGTGACTACTTGCATAGCTTCCTGTGCGTATTTCTTGTGCGCCCAATATTGGATACGCTCCCTCCTTATTTTAGTGAGACTTTCTAATCATTGTAACTACCATTTACTATTGCAAAGAATTTTATTTTTCTTTGCTCCAAATACTTTTTTCTTTTAATTTTGTTTCCTTACTATAAGTTCATTTTTTTACTACTTGCTATATCTATATAATTTTTTATCAACATTGCGTTAGGAAATTCTGCTTATACTATGGTGTATCATATCAGTCTTTTAGTTAAATGAAGAACTACCTTATTATTTATTTATTAGTTATTTAAATCTTTTAATTGAAAATGGTAAATTATAAATTAATCGTGTTCTATTCTATTTTCATGGATCTAATTGACTTCTGAGTGTGAGTTCTGTTCCTTGAAAAATGGAAGAATGCCTAAGAAGAGTAAAATTTGTAATTTGTAAAATTGGAAATAATTTGGAAACCCTTACTGTACTTCGGACATCAGACTACAACTTCAGGAAGTAATTGTCTTTAATGGTGTATAGTGGTGTATTTAATTCAAAACGTGGCATTACATTCAAGTGTTAGAGTATTATACTATGTCAGAATATAGTTTCTAAGTTTCTACTTACCACTGGACACTTTTCCCATGGTAATCCATAGGTAGGATGCTGAAGTAAATCACGCCGACGCGATTATAATATTTCCAAAATGATTTAAATCTCTAACTACCCGTAGTATTAAACGCACTTTTATATTTTAGTAAGAATTTTTGTACTTGCATTCAATATGCATTTCTTATTTAAAAAACACTCACACAAACACCTAGATTACGATCACTTCGCGACTCTCAAGAATAAGAGTAACTACGATGTGCATGTCAATCCGCGAATTACCAACGTTTGACTACGTGGTCACAAGCTTTGCATAATACAAAATATCCGGCATTCACCCATCCGCTATTGGAAATAATTAATAGACCAAAAAGAATTGAGACACCTATTACTTTCCTTATATGATGAATGGTGTCATCCTTAGAACATTAACTCGAATAAGGAGTATCCAACCCGACACTTTATTTGTGAATTATGAACACTCAATAACACTCACAATTAAGCCCCTGATTCTTGTGGGTTCCAACAGTAAAAACAAAAAGGAATATAGCATTACTTCTTATTCAGTTGGAAATTTTGTAAACGTTTTCCTAGCTGAATTGGCACACGCTTCCTGTCTATGCAAATTGTAGACAGTAAACAGGAAATGCCTGCGGTTTTACCTAATCTAAGATTGCGAATGATCGCCTGTGGCAATATACCTTAATGCCCGCGAGAAGTTAATAAAATGTGAATGATTAAAATTCTCTAATTGGCTAAATTCGGTATACCTGATAAACGCCCACAACTTCTACTGGAAGCAAGTACCACTAGGTGTGGAGGTTCCAAATCTAACTAAGTATTAGTTCGATTCTCCGAAGTCCCCGACTAATAAACAACAAGGGATCCTTTTCCCTCTTCGCTCCTTTTGAATACACCTGTAAACTTTTAAAACGCACAAAAGAGGAGAAGGGAAAGAGAGGATTATTCAATATTTTGGAGGATGACTTAAAACGAAACAGGGTTCCAATAAATTTTAAATTCATGACATGTAGACTCAAGGCAACGGCTACGAGTAAATTCAATATTGAACTATTATTTGTTTGTTTTGTCACGCTTAAAATAATATAACCTATAGTAAAGAGATAAATTAAAATTTAAGATCATAATATCAACAGTTTGACGGTAGTTACCCCTTGAATCTACATGAACTTAAATATTGGAAATTCATTATAATAAATTAACAAATCAATGGTAGTCAAACATTGTAATTCAACCCTTGTTGATATCTCGAATCCTTATGTAACCAAATCTCTACGAGCTATGTAACTGTAGAGATCTCTATTTAAACCCCATTACTAGTTGACGTTACTAATTACTCATTACCAATTACTTGGGGTGACTAAATTGTAATCATTCATTTATCCTTGTAAACAACGAAGCACGGCTGTCTTGCTATGTAATTACTCCAAATTATGTATTGGCATATCTTCTTTTCCAATCATCTTAGGTGCCAATCTCTTCATCAATGGTTTATGTTCTCTTATTTCATTCAATCACTTCATAAGCACAATATTGAAATTAAAATATGTTTGTAATGTAATGAAATAATGCAAACTATTTTGCTCCTGTACTACTTCTTACTTGTGTAGCGTTAAATTTCTAATGGAGCCCTATTTCGTTGAGTATGAGATGGTACACCTCTCACTAGATTGTAGTATTTAACGTACGTAACCGTATATTAATACTTATTTTTATTAAAGTTCAGAATTTGCCATTAGTGAATCTATTGTACTAAAGAAACTGAATTGAATCTAAGATAGTGTGCTGAACATTACAAAATCACCGTTAGAATGATAAACCGAACGGTTCTGTGTTATTGTCCAGTAGTCTAATTCACTCTCTGTCATTACTTTATTCTCTGTCCTTTTTGCATATATTACAATTCCAATAAAATGTGGATGTTTGTCATTAAGGTTTTTATGCAAGATTTTTTAAATAATGAATCTTTAGAACTGAGAACTGTTAGTTGTTAATGAACATTATGTAGGTTGTTCTCCTGTTGCATTCTTGCAATCATAGCATTTATGATAATTGAGAAAATTGACTTTTATCTTAATGTAGCATGTTCAATATGTCATTGACTTTTCAACCTTAGTGTAGTATTTCATTCGAGTGACTTCTTGCAAATTTTAGCACATTGAAATGTTGTTGATCTTTAACTTTGTTATAGTACATTAGTTATATGATGTGTGAAACTAAAATATTCTTGTTAGTAAAAGTTACTCATTCATAACCACCTGTATCTCCATTTAGCTGAGTTATGTGAAGGAACAGAGACACCATTTTGTTATAAACGTTCTCTGTATTATTGTTAAGAAAAGATGAAATGCGACTATGCTGACAACAGACTCATAAGTATACATAACCTATGCTTTCTTCACTTTGCGAAAACTTTTTTTTCAATATAATTTTTTTTATACGAGGGGCACTCGGAAAGTAAATTACCCATGTTCCAGCTTTAACCTCGCTTCTTGATGATTTTCGAGGTCGAAAATTATGAAGCAGTGAGAATGTGACGCTGAATCCAAAAATATGGTTACATTGCTCTTTATTGAAGGAATTGAGAAGGCTATTTTGGATTAATATGCATTATAAAAGACATGTTCTCTCTCTTGACTTGCTACAAGCTAGCAACAGAAACAGGAAATACGTAAAACTTTCTGAATATGACTAATGTTGCTTTTGCTGCGCAATTTTGTAGGAAGTTTACTTGTCGAAGATTACTCATAAGTCATCCTACAGGATACATAATCATGATTTTGGCAACGTGACACCGCATTAATATGTTGAAATTGGTTATACGGATATGAATCTGTAGATAAGTCTAGAGATCACGCTATTGAATTCTTCCGGCTGTGACAGTACACGTATGTACATGTGTGTCACGCCACGTATTTTGGGTGCGGCAGTCTCTAAGAGCCAATCAAAATGCAAAAGAGCAATAAGTTTCCATATTTGTGGAGATGATAAAACGGATGTACTGACGGATGTGAGGCTTGGGTGTGACCCTCGAGAATAATATAAAAGAACCTCAAGGTCTCAAACGGTTGATCACTTGTTCCGGTGCAAAGGTGCAGAGGTTCGAGACGTCGGTTGTGGCCAGACAGAATCATCGTCAAAGTTTCTAAGAGTTACAAGAATACTACCATAAGGTATGTATAATCTCTTGTTGCATCATAAAATTCAAGTTTAGAGATGTCATGCGGTACTTCAAAATGAATTGTGTACCTACCATAAAACTTTCAAGATTACGAACTGTTGTCACATACTTGTATTTCATCTTCCGTTTCTTCTAACTTAATATTTCAATCTCTAGCCTGTCAATCAATATATATATATAAGTTAAGGTATCAATCTATCAAATGAACTATCAGATATTCCATTACTTTTGTTGAATCACTAAATCAAATGTTGTTATATATTACCATTTTAGTTATGTAATAAACTTACTTTTTATAAATAATGTTGTCATTCCCCTAGATTAAACCACTTTTCCCATGAAAATCATGGTGTAATTCAAGTATATTTCTTTGTGACATCCGCTACAGAATTAGCGTGAGCAGATCTCTATATTATGGTGGAATAAAACGAGCTAAATAATTAAAAAGAGTCTTACAAAACAAGAGTCTTAAAGAGTTAATTACAAAACATCCCAAGTCCACTTTTTTCTTAGTATTTTTCGTTTTCTGTTTTTTATGTTAGCATCTATGTTTCAGGGATATTCACTTGCATAATACGTAAGTCCAAGTCAAAACTTCTTTTAAAAAAAAATCAAAATAATTTCAGCTAAAAATAATAGCATTCCAAGTACAATCTTCTTGTCTTTCTTCTAAAAACAAAAAAGTGCTCCGGTGGACTTCGGATGTTCTGCAATTCAGATCTTCAATTTATTTTACAGTCTTTAACCATCTTTAACTCGCAGGCTCCTTGCTTTCATAAAAAGCATTTATTGTGTAGATTAAAATCAAAAATGAATTAATCTATATTCTTGGGAACTTATTGTTGCACCAACACACATATATACAGGGTGTAACAAAAATTTACGGCAAAATTTCAGAGGTGGATTCCTTATGGGTAGACAAGCAAAATCGTTCATATGACCATATGTCGGGAAATGTATCATTACAGAGTTACGGCCATTGAGCCGCCTAATTGTGGAAATAGTCATATTCTGGTCGCTCCTTAATGTGACTCAATTTAAACCTCAATAACTCAGACCCTAATTAACCTAGGAAGATATTTTTGATATCTATGTATTTCTAAAGGACGATGCTTTCCGCCTATATATATAGGGTGAGTCAAAAGTCTTGGACGCCTGCATAAGTTTTAAAATCGACGGGAAAAGTAAAAAGTGATGATGGGAAAAGAGGTCTGATGAGGGGCTGCTACTTTTGGAGTGTATGTCATTCATGGCCGCCATCTCGAAATCCGCCATTTTGGATTCAAGTCTTTTTTTAAATGGGAAAGTGTATGTCACATCAAATAACACTAGCTTGAGCTAAGAAATTTAGTAGTGTAATTTGTTTTTTCTATCTTGTACAGTTTAGAAGTTATTAATGTTCAAATGTGGGAAATTATCTTGATATTGACCCAGTTCTCTCTGTTCCAGGTGATCTAAAATAGGTCTGACACGTGAACAGAAGATCGAAATCATCCTTATATCAGTGGAACGCAGCTACCGAACAGTAGCAGCTGACTACAACCGACGGCACTCAGACAGAGAACCGGTATAGCACAGCACGGTGACTCACGTGATCACCAAATTCCGAGAGACGGGCTCTGTTCAAGGTAGGGCACGTAGTGGGCGACCAAATACTGCCACCAATGACGAAACTGCAACGGCGGTTGTTGCGTCGTTTGTGAAAAGTCCCACACGAAGTACCCGTCGTGTGTAACTAGCATGTCCAATAAGCCAATCCTCCGTTATCCGGATATTGCACACCAATCAGTGGCATCCTTACAAGCTGCACATGCAACATAAACTGAACGAGGATGACCCTGATCGCCGGTTGGAGTTCTGCATGTGGGCTACTGAACAGCACGAACTGGATCCTGCGTTTGTCAAGGGCATACTGTTCAGTGACGAGGCGTATCTCACTTTTAACGGGGAGGTTAATCGACATAATTGTCGACACTGGTGTGACGCAAATCCGATCTGGGTTGACCTGAGTCGAGAACATAGTCCAGCGAAGGTGATGGTTTGGTGTGGCATATGGGACACCCGCATCATTGGGCCCTTTTTCAGTTACAACACCTTAACTGCACCACAGTATCTGATGCTGTTGCAGGACTTTGTGTTCCCTGCCACACTGAACGCTGACGGCATTTTCCCCTCTTTTTTTTCAGCACGATGGACCCCTCCACACTATAGACTTGGTGTCCATCAATGGTTGGATGAACAACTGCCACGGAAGTGAATTGGTCGCCGTGGTCACGTGGAGTGGCTGCCCAGATCCCCTGACTTAACGCCCCTTGATTTTTATCTATGGGGACATCTTAAGCAGATAGTGTATGCTGAGACAATCCGTGATTTGAGACACCTGGAGGAACGCATCCAACAAGCCTGTGACCAAACTTCAGGAGACATCTCCTCCGTGTGAGACTCCAGTCAGAGTGGTTGCAGGGACTACAGTTGTGCATTGCACGAAATGGACAACACGTAGAACATGTGTTGTAGCATTCAGTATCAAGGTAATTTCCCACCTTTGAACATTAATAACTTCTAAACTGTACTAGATAGGAAAAACAAATTACACCACTAAATTCCTGAGCTCAAGCTAGTGTTATTTGATGGGTCATACACCCCCTTCCCATTTAAAAAAATGACGTGAATCCAAAATGGCGGATTTCAAGATGACATACACTTCAAAAGTTGCGGCCCCTCATCAAACCTCTGTTCCCATCATTACTTTTTACTTTTCCCGTCGATTTTCACTTATGCAGGTGTCCAAGGACTTTTGACTCACCTTGTATATTTTATGTATGTGTGGGAGTACCACGGTGGACATGGGAGGGTAATTACTTGTTTTTTGTTTGATTTTTGCATCAGCATTTTGGAGATGGCATTCCTTGGGGATACACTCATAAAATGCATATCAGCGGAAAGCTTAATTTTTGCAGAACACGTTGCTACTAAAATTAACTTCCTATCTTAATCAGAGTTTGATATATTGAGGTTTAAATTGAGACACATTAAGGAGCGACCTTAAAGTGACGATTTCACACTAGTAGTCGGCTCAAAGGCCGTAATTCTGGAACAATGCATTTCCCGACATTTGGTCATCGGAACGTTTTTGCTTGTCTACCAATAAGGAATCCACCCATGAAGTTTTGTCGTACCTTTTAGTTATACCCTCTATATACAAGATCCGTTTTGTTGATTTACGAAATCATTCTTTTTTCCTCAAACAATTTACAAAAAGGGTCTTGAATGAGGTGGTCGCACTAGTAATGACATCCCGTAGCGTCGTTACGTAACACACATAGTATATATAAAGCTTCAAAACCACAAATTGCAAGTTCTGCCGCAGATAATTCGGTAAGGTGTCTGCTTGTTGAGTGTGCAACCCAGATTCATATCACGGCTGGTTCGGTTTGCTTTTTTTTCCCTTTCAAAATACGTGTCTATATGTTTATATTTCTTCTTAATAATTACTTTCTTGCAATCTTAAATTAGTCGGGGTTAAGTAGTCAGAAGATTAAAATACATGTATGACTACTTTATCCGTGTGTGTGTACACATATATGTATATATTTGTTTCTTTCTTGGGGCCGCGGCGGCTCAGTGGTAGAGCGTTCAACTTTGGTGCTTGGGGTCCGGGTTCGATCCCAGTCCCCGACAAGTGAACTTTGTGGTGGACAAACACCGTGTGCGTGGGTTTTCTCGGGGTTCCCCCGCTTTGTTCATTCCACCATTTCATTCATTACTCATCATCACCGTCTCCTTTAGCCTAACCGGCATAATCGTGGGACGTAAAACCCAAAGATTTCATTAGTTTCTTTCTTTCAACTAGTGTTGCCACGAGATCAGACAGAAACCTTTGATACGAGACACGAGACAAGACAGACTACTTGTCCCGTCTCGTTTCCGAGACGAGACGAGACGTCTCTTGAAATGCTTCGTATCGTCTCATATCTCAAAAATGAAAAGACTTGGAATAAATTATTGCCTTCGAAAGTATACCAGCGTTTATTATTTCAAATGAGGACTATCCTAAAAGAACAAGGAAGACCAAAGTTATTTTTTAAATGATTCTTATAAACAGCTTTCATTTCTATTTTCCAACCGATTCAAGTTTAAATATTTAGTAATACTGTTCCAGATTCAAGTAAAATGTTAAACCATTCTTTCAGATCAGTGTTTCAGAATATTTCATTCCGAGGGCTGGTGGTTATATCTATGTATAAAAATCCTTTATAGAAATACAAGTTCTCTTAATGCCAGTTTCATCAGCAACTAACCATTGTTCATGAGTTTTCTCGTTCCGAACAAAAACAGAAACGTGTAGGCCTTTTCCTGTACTGAGTTTGAAAGGATGCTGGTTTGACAATAAAATTTAGTTTCGTTTTATTGTTTTATGATGTTATTCGAACCAAAGTCATTTTTGAAATCAGAAAGTCACATGGACCTTCTTATATTTTGAAGTGGCGCCAGAGGTTTTGAAAAAAGGATTTCAGAATAAGTGGAGAAGGCTTGCCTTTCGACTGTACCGACGATATTGACAAATATTCCTGTCGTAATAATTCATTACTGGAAACCATTGGCGCCCGAAGAATTTTTAAGGGGGTCATCTCCTTGATTGCTATATTACGCCTGATATTTAATATACGTAATTTGCTATATTACACATATATTTTCGTGAGCAAGAGCGGCCGGGCCCCTTCCCCCTCCCTTCGGGCGCCCGTGGTCGAAACTAAGTAGTCGTTGTTTTAAGCAGTGTTTCTTCCAGACATGTTTTTTGGGTGCTGCCCCCTGGAACTCTAAGAGTACCCCCCATGGGGAGACCAAAATAATACATCTATAATAGAATAATACCAGCAGTACCCCCAGAATCCTAAATATACCCTACTAGGAACATTTTTTCTGAAAGAAACACTGATTGGAAGATTGTTGTCGTGTTGTGTTGATGACCAAACAAAAGTGGTTAAAAGCTGTAATTTTAACCACTTTGTACAACAGCTCCTTTTTGTGGGTTTCATCCGCTCTAGTGTTGTCACGAGAGGAGACATTTGTCGTGTTTCGTCTCACGAGACTAGACAACTTGAAGTCTTCTCTCGTCTCATCTTGTGGAAACACTACTTTCGACCATGTGGGTTACTGCCTCGATCTTGGAAATGTCCTCGAAGCGATTGTGCTATGAATAACAGATTTTATTCGAACTAATTGACTGACTCCGATGCAACATTGTTCCAATTTCGCCTATTCGCAATGTAATGGAATAGACAAACATACGTTTATATGGTTACATGAAGGCGGTTCCGGGTTCGATTCCTGGTGGGGGCACTCGGTCGAAAAATTTAAAAGTTTTTCAGGCCAGTCACCTTGAATGAGATTTTCCTTGGTTTTCCACATTCACACCAGGAAGATGCCAGGGTGATACCTTAGGTTTCAGATCACTTCCTTTCTTCCCCAATCCTTTCTTCCTTCCCTTTCCCCGGAAAGTGTGTTCGACTAGAGATGTCATCCCTCGAACGTGACGGGTTATATGGTCTCAGATGCCGAAAGCCCAGAAATCTAAATCCTAAATCCTAAATTTACAAAGTTACTTCTGGGAAACATTGTTCTTTCAAAATATATTTCTATATATTGATATTTATTATTATTAATTGCTTTCTTGCATCTTTCCTACATTATTCTAGATTAGTTACCATCGGTTAGTTTAGTCACATTATGTACAGTTAAATACGGTTACGTATGTTTACCGTTTCTTTTCTTTTTTTCAAAATACATTCCTATCTGATCACATGTATTGTTAATAATTTATTTGTTGCATTTTTTAATAATTTATTTCATACACACAACAGATAAAACAACTCATACATTTTAATTACACAGCAAATAGTTCTTTGACATGGAGGGAAATCTCCTTTGGCTATAGGAGCATATAGTATTATCAATGGGGATTTCCCTCATCCCCCTTGTAATTCGCACATCGTCAACAGATATAGAACATTGTTGAACATTTCTTGAACCACTTCATCACACTCCTGGCCTTGTGACATGGTGCATTATTTTGTCGAAAAATGCCACTACTGTTGGGAAACATGGTCGTCATCAAGGGGTGCACGTAGTCTGCAAGCAGTGTGCGATACGCGTCGGCCGTCATTGTGCGTTGCTCGAGCTATACTAGATACATGCTCACGTGTATGTCCCCCAGAGCATTATGATTATGATTATTATTATTATTATTATTATTATTATATTTGAAGTGCAATCAAATATCACGACATTAATTATTAGTTTTAATTAACGGACTTGAGCTGAAAATTAAATCTTGATTTCGAAAGATTAACCATTAAGTTTATGCGTTCGGTACCTTTCTAAAGTAATAAATACTGGAATTGGTTTCAAGGCTGTTTCTGACTGAATACTTTCTTCAAAATAATATTAAAAATTATAGAAAGATTTTCGACACATTCGAGTCGAGTCGAGATTTCTACGAAAAGTCTCGACTCGACTCGTGTCTCGGCTCGAAAATTAGAGTCGAGAAATAAATTTGTCTTGACTCGTCTCGAATTTTACTCAACTCGAATTTCAGTCCAGATTCGAGACATGTCTCGACTCGTGCGCATCCCTAAATATTCATATTTTAAATGTGCAATACTACCTCGCGAAAAATGACCCCGAAGTTAATTTACCAAAGTCTACTTTCTTCTTGTTAGATTAGTGCTCGTGGTTTAGGATAGATTATGTAAAGTCAGACATGGTTATGTATGTTTACAATTTCGTTTCTTTCTTTCAAAATGCATTCCTATCTGTTCCCATTTATTATTAATAACTTATTTCTTGCATTCATTAATAACTATCAGAAAAACCCATTATTCGCATGGTGGCTGTATTTGGAAGTCAACGCCTCTATAGTATCAACGTTGATTTCAGCGAGTGCGAAAACTTTGGATTTGACATTAATATCGGCCATTTTGGATTATTTTTACATGTCAGTTATCATCTCCGGTACCCCGACCCTCAACTAAGTGGGGTTAATTTGGAAGTTAATGCAATTGGAGTTTCACCATTGATCTCAGCGACCGCCAAAACTTTGAATTCGACACGAATATCGGTTATCTTCTACTACTTTTACATGTCCCTGTAAACGTCTCCTGAGACTTCCTGGTTCGATTTAAAAAAAACACTTCGTCTTGATCCGGAACCTGGGCCAAGGTACCCAAGTTCAAAATTTGGTAACTCTCGGTCCTCTTGTCTGTCTCCAGGCAGCACACAGATACATACATACATACAGACAGACACACAAACAAACTTTTTATTTTATTTATATCAGATTAGGTGTATTTCAAAGAGTGCTTCTTCCAGAAGTGCTTTTAGGGGTACTGCCCGCCCGGAGCTCTGAGAGTGCCCCCCGGAAGAGACCAAAATAATAATACATCTATAATATAATAAAAAATAGAAAGTTATCGATAGTGCCCCCGGAATACGAAGTGTCCCCCCCGGAACATAGTTTCTGAAAGAAACACTGATTTCAAATACAACAGATAGAACCAACGGCGCCAACGTTCCAAAATGTATGTGGGTGCATATAAATGGCGGGACGAGTTATATGTTTTCAGGGGTCTCGATTGTTTTTTGATTGATTTCTTTTTAGTTAAAATCTTTTATGAACACTGTCATAAAGGGCTGTGCTGTGATAAAGTAAAATATACCGGTAATATAAGGATAAGTTGGGACTGTTCTAGCTCAGTCGGTAACACGGCTGACTTAAACGTAAAGAAACAGATTGAAACCCGGGTTCAAGTTTAATTCCTGTAATGCATATTCCCAACATATATAATCGTGGTATTTAGTGTATATTTTCAACAACTTACATGATGCACAATGAGTGCAAGAGGCAGTGATATTATCAAACGTTACTAAAAGAAAATACTACATTCATACAAATTAAAATGAAAATATCATCATAAAAGGAAATAATTTTAATGGTATTGCAAAAAGAACTTGCAAGGATTTTGAAAATGAAATCTTTGAGTCTTGCGTCCCACGGTTATGCCGGTTAGGCTAAAGAAGACGGTGATGATGAGAGATGAATGAAATGGTGGAATGAAGAAAGTGGTAGGAAACGGGAGTCCCCGAGAAAACCCACGAGCACGGTGTTTGTCCACCACAAGGTTCACTTGGCGGGGACTGTGATCGAACCCGGGACCCCAAGCACCAGAGGTGAATATTCTACCACTGAGCCACCGCGCCCCCTGCAAGGATTTTGTTGTGGACATAAAGTATAAAGTGACTAACTTAGTGTGTTCCTTGGTTGCCTTTGCAAAAACACATTTGAAACAATCAATTATGTTTTAGAGGTTAGAAATTTTAACTCCCATCTCTATGTTTTAATTGTTTATTTTTTAATAGTGTCAAGAGAGAAATATTTATTTTATTATGTTCATTATGTTACGAAACTAAAAATCTTGCCTGCAGCGCCCTGACAAAATTATTTGTGTGAGTGCTTTAACCAGGGAACACCAAGGAGGCGGCGCACGTAGATAGAACAACCCCAAGCATTTCTTACACAGTACAACGTTGTTTGGCATATAACGTTGCTCCTGTACTAGCGAGTTCCAGCTAGTTAAGCCTTTTATTAACAGCCGGAGGCAGCATTCTGTTATATCGTTGTAGTGAGTGGCGTGTTAAAATACTCCTAGTATCAGTTTTTTCATTGTTCGATTGACCTTGAAGGACCAACAAATGCCTTTCGAAGAATACAAGTTCCCTTTAATTCATGAAGTTAATATAGAAATGACCTTCAAACCTATGCTTTGCATAAATGCTGGAAGTCTTATAAAACGGTTTTATCCGTGTGTCAGTAGACCAGAGCCCTGCAAAGCCAGGCCCGAAGACGGCCCGGATGGATCTGTATTCTGTCCATCTCGACCCGATCCGGCCCGAATCTCGAGCCGGGCAGAGAATGGGCAGGACTCTAAACTAGCCGGGCACAAAGGAGCCGGGCTCTAAACGGGCCGGGCGTAACCGGCCTGAGAACAACCAAGTTGATAAATCAAGTCAATCCTTCAATATGTAATGGAAAATGAGAAATATGTCGTCATAATATTGCACTGTCTATTTGTCCTTCTCAAATAGGAAAATCGTGTGAAAAGTTACCCAAGGTTTGTTTTCTATATCCCTATACTGTCTGTCTATTTGTTATTTGTGCTTGCTCTGTCCAGCCATGTTTATTATACAATAATACAGCTCATGGACGTAAAAGTCTTATACTACACTCATTAATGCATTACAAGTAACAGAGAAGATATGTAAAACTTCTACACCGTATGTGATACTAATACTACAACTACTACTGCTAATACTATTATTACTATTGCGATTACGAATGCTAGTGCGAATGCTATGTATTACTATTGCCGCCACTGCTACTACTGTTACTATTACAACTACTGCTACTACTTATTACTATACTAATACGACAGCGAATACCACTACTGCTATTACTAGTAATACGAAAACAAAACAATGCAAATGAAATCTTTGAGTTTTACGTCCCACAGTTATGCCGGCTAGGCTAAAGGAGACGGTGATGATGATGGAATAAATGAAATGAAATGGTGGAATTGATAAAGTGGGAGGAAACAGGAGAACGTCGAGAACCCCCACATACGGTGTTTGTCCACCACAAAGTTCATTTAGCGAGACCTGGGATCGAACCAGGGACCCCATCCACCAGTGGTGAACGCTCAATCACTGAGCCACCGTTCCAGGAACACCTAATCCGCCCTGGCGTCTTGGTGATTTATTTTATCTTAAAATTTTGTTATATTTGTAGTATCATACTATGATATAAAGAATACAGGAACATGTAACATCATTTGGTATTTGGCTTGCTAATTGAACATAACTACAAATTGCACTGATCTTATGAGCACGCCAGTTCACGGTTTTGGCCTCCGTGGTCTAAAGGTAGCGTACCAAATTCTACTTATTGGTCAAGTACTTGATTTTGTCATACGTTCTTTAGGTAACTACGGCTCAGGTTGTATGGATGATGATGGGATGAATTGGTGGAATGAAAGCAGTGGGAGGAAGCGGGACCACCCAGGAAACTCCCACGCACACGGTATTTGTCCACCACAAAGCTCACATAGCATCTGGGTGGTAGTTCTGTACGGATCCAATGAACTACGGAATAACGTTTCAGAAACTCCCTACTCTGTAAATATATACTGCTAATACTGTATTCGTAAGTTTCAAACTTGTAAAAGAACGTAACTGTTTTGTCTTTCTATTAAGGTTTACGATATTTCTATCGTATCTTGTCTGAGCTGCAAAACGAGAGGTAATACGTTTATCGATTTATTGTTAGGGATTGGTCCTTTAAAACATTTAATTAAATCGAGAGGTGATAGAAACATACTATCCCGCGAAAAATGTACATTTTCTTTTGTGACAGATTATAACACTACTTCAAGTTTCACTATTGAATTCATATTGTTTGGATATCTTCGTTTCATACTGTGAAACGATACTCACTTCTTTTAGTTTGGTATTGGTACTGGTAACTCCTCTAATATATGCAACAAGTTGAAACTCTTCGTCATAGATTAAAAATGTAGCAATACACGTTGAAACCGAGCTTGGCTAACTTCAGCTACTTCTTTTTTGAATAGGAATTGGTGGAAAGTATTCTTGGGATGCTGAATTCTTGGAGGAACATTTCCTTACGACTCTGATATATTTAAAAAAAGCCGTATCTTGATATCTCCTATTGTTTTGATTCCTGGAAACAAGAATTGAAATAGGAAATGATAGTTAATTAGAACCACTTCCTGTTGATCGTAAAAAAAAGCCGTATCCTGATATCTCCTATTGTTTTGATCTATGGAAAAAAGAATTGAGATAGGAAGTAATAGTTAATTTGAACCACTTCCTGTTCCGGTAGGGTGTTGACAATAATTATGGTATGTTGCCTAGAGACGGTAAATCGTTTGGACAAAAATGTTCTATCTGTTACTGTTTTTGCTCTATGGCGAGGAACGTTCAAACAGAATATGGCTAATTTTAACAAATTCTGCTTTGATCAAAGCTGCCACGGAAATGGAGGAGGCTATTCTTGAGACGATGAATCGATTGCAAAAAGCCACTTTTTAATATCTTTTACCATTTTTGCTCTACGGAAATCAGTATTGGAACAGGAAGTACTAGTAAATTTGAACAATTTCCAGTTTTAGTAGAGTTATATGGATAGTAACGATATGTTTGTTGAGAGGCTGAATCGTTTGCTTAAAACTGTTTCTAGCTATCTGCTGCCGTTTTCATTCTATAGCGATAAACGTTGAAACCGTTATTGAAACCAGAAGTTATAATAAATTCTAACTACAGCCGAATTTAGTATTGTAGATATTTGTCTTTAGACTCTAAATCGTTTGCAGAAACTACTTCTCACTATCCGTTATCATTTTCTTTATATATCCACAAACGTTGAAATCGGAAATGGCTAATTTGAAGCAATTCCGCTTTGAGTAGAAGGTTAACGGAGGAAATAAATTATATTCTTTGGATACTGAATTAATTGCAAAAGACCACATCTTGAACCATTTACTATTTCTATTAGGCGGAAATTGTAAATTGAAACCGGAAGTAATAGTAAATTTCAACCATTTATAATTTCGGTAGAATATTTTGTGTACCCATGATGTTGACTCTAGATGGTAACTCGTTTTCAAAAATCAGTTCTCGCTATGTTACCGTTTTATGCTATGACGATGAAAGTTGAAACTGTTGTTGAAACCGGAAGTAATAATAACTTTAAACCATTTTCAATTTTAGTAGAGATTGTGAATGACCATGATATGTTGCCTATACACGCGCAATCGTTTACAAAAAAAAAAAAAAAGTTTTCATGTATGTTACCGTTTTCATCTATGGGTTAAATGTTAGAACCGGAAATTGCTAATTTTAACCACTTCTGGGTTCAATATAAAGTTAACGGATGAGATGGAACCTATTCTATTCATTGGATGAAGAATCAATAGCAGAAAACCATTTCTCTATACAGGGGCGGATCCAGGACCGACTTCTGGAGAGGGCGGTGGGTTGTCATAATGCTACTTTTAAGGGTTCCAAACTCTGGGATGGATATTATTTATATATAAAAAATAAGGAAGTCTCCTCTTCTGGGGGGGCATCGCCCGGATCGCCCCCCCTGGATCCGCCCCTGTCTCTATATCATTTTCTGTCTTTGCTTTGGTATCTGTCAACAGACACACGGATGAAACCACTCTATAAGATTTCCGACTTTATGCACAGCACAGTTTGGTAGTTTAAAACCTGTCTTTGGTTCCATAAATATTATTAACACTAACATATCAATGATACTCTTGTGTATGATTCAAAAAGTTAGCCGTGAAATTTAATCTAGATTGGAAGTAGTTGTGGAAAGACCTCTTGCTATAACAGATTTGTGGGTGTTCAGATAAAACGAACATAATATTTCTATTGCACAACGGTGAGTAATGCATAGGTCATTTCTACTGTATATCAACTTCACGGACCAAAGCGACTTGTGACTTGATGTGAAACCATTTGTTAGTTCTTCAAGGTCAATAACAACAAAATAGCTAATACTAGCACTACACGCGACCCATTACTTCGATAGAAGAGGCAGATTCAATAGACGTGTTTACGTATAAAAGAAGCCCTCCGGCACTTAGGCTGGGTGGAAGCAACAACATTCTATGCGAAAGAACGCTGTTTGTTCTATCTGTTCGAGTTTGCTTGTGTGTCTGTCTGTTTGCGGCCTGGGTATCAGACGAGTTGACAAAAAGTTACTACATTTTAATAACGGATACTTTTGTCCAGGCCCCAGACGAGGACCAAGTGGTTTTTATTTTAAAAAAATCGAACCAGGGGTCTCAGGGGAGGAGGACGTTTACCGAGAAATGTAATAATATTAGAAAATTCCCGATATTTGTGTCAAATTCATAGTTTTCACGGTCACTGAGATCAATGGTGAAACTTCAATTAGCGATGACTTTCAAAATCAGCTACCATTGCGTGCGGGCCGGGGTCACCGGTAGGCGGGAGATGTACAGAAACAGGTAAAAATAATCCAAAATGACCTATATTAGTATCAAATCCTTAGTTTTCACGGTCGCTGAGATGAATGGTGATTCTTCCAGAGGCGTTGAATTCTAAATACAGCTCCCATCGCTTGGGAGCCAGAGGCGTTTTTTTTTAATTTTGAACCAGGGGGTCTCAAGGAGCGTTTTCCGCGATATGTAAAAGTAGTAGAAAATTACCGATATATTTTCGTTTCGTTGTTCAGTTTGTTTACATAGATATTTTATCTGACCCATGCGAAAAGTGGTTATTTTCAGCTAGTTATTATTAAATGCAAGAAATAAATTATTAATAATATACAGGGTGGCCCAAAAGTACGTATACAGTACCGTACTGATCAGCTCATTGCATTTTATATAATTTCTTATTTTTATCCATCAGGTAGACTTAGTTTCTTTATTATTTGTTCTTAATATGTTTTTACTTACATCTTAAGCTGAGAAGAGCCGAAGCAAATAAACTCATACACTAGAATGTTATAGTTGATCAATACAGAGGTGTATGCCTACGTTTGGACTACGTGAACAGATAGGAGTGCATTTTGAAAGAAAGAAACGAAAATGTAAACATACATAACCGTATTTGACTTTACGTAATCTATCCTAAACCGCGGTCACTAATCTAAGATAATGTAGTAAAAAATACAAGAAAGTAATTAATAATAATAATAAATATGAACATATAAAAATATATTTTGAAAGAAAAAAGTTCCCCTGGCAGAACTTGTTTACTCCAGATGTCGAAACGTTAACCAGAGTTGGAGTGGGTGAGTGGGTCGGTGGGTCGAGTTTTCTGAGTGGGACGTGGGTCAACAGCATGTGAGCCACCACCCACCGTGACCCACTGCGACCCATCACCCACCATGAACCACTCTGCTCACTGCATTGTAAACAGCATTTTCTGAACAGCATATTTTTTTCACCCTCGACTCTAGCCATAGAAAGTAAAAACTAAAGAGAAGAAGAACATTGAAGATGCAGTTGAAGTTAAATTTATATCATTGCAGTCACGGTGGTTCATATCAAGGACTGCCTAATATCAATATTATGCAGTCAACTAATATCGATCGTTTTCGAGTATTTTTAGAAATCAATCCTATATATAGAAAATTCCCCCCCCCCCCCAACAAAAGGGAGTTTTAAAAAATGATATTGAGATTAGGGCCTAACTATGTATATGCCAAATGTAATTTCAGTTGACATTGATGTTGATGATCACACATACATAGTTATATTAATTTTTTATATAATAATTCATACATTATAGGTGATTCAAAATAAAACAAGTAGTTAGCTCCTCTAAAAACTCTTAGGCTGTGTCTGAAAAGTCAAGAAGTAAGTCCTATTGCTATTATTACAATTGCAAATATGATCAATTTCCTAAAGTTCTGCAAGAGTGCCTGAAGTTCTTTCTTCAATAGAAACAAATGAAAAAGAAGAAAAAAGAAGGCCTTGAAAGTGAAACGTAGACAAATTCACCAGTGCTCAGAAGAAGCTGTCTACAAAGCACTGAGCAGAATGGGTTGGTGAGTCACAGTAGTTCGGTGGGTCAGCGTGGGTCAGAACGGATTGTTTGGTCAGAGTGGGTCACGGTGGGTTGTGTGTCGCAGTGAGTCATATCCTGTTGACCCACAACCCACTTAAAAATCTTAATCCAATTCACCCACTGACACTCCATTATTTCAGTCATTTTTACCGAAATCCAGAACATCAACATTTTCGATTACTTTCCAAAATTGGCCCTGTAGTGGCGAAACGGTCAGTGAGTAGTGGTTGTGCCTATTAAATCCTTTTCCCAGAATCACAATATCTACAACATATAACAGTTTCAGTCATTTTTACCGAAATCCAGAATATCACCATCTTTGGTTACTTTCAAGTGGCCTGGTTGTGGCCAAACGGTCAGTAATTATTGGTTGTACCCATTAGGACATTTTCTCAGAATCACAATATCTACAACATATCACAGTTTGTCATTTTTACCTAAATGCAGAACATCACCATTTTAGCTTACTTTCAAAAAAGTCATCTCGTAGTGTCCAAACGGCCAGTGATTATTGGCTGTGCACATTAAGACTTTCTCTCAGAATCACAATATCTATAACATATCACAGTTTCAGTCATTTTACTGAAATCCAGGACATCAACATTTTCGGTTACTTTCAAGAAAGTGGCCTGTAATGGCCAAACGGAAATTGATTAGTGTGTGTGCCCATTAAGACCTTTTCTCGGAATCACAAGATTTACAACATATCACAGTTTCAGTCACTTCTGTCGAAATCCAGAACATCGCCATGTTCCGTTACTTTCAAGAAAGTAGCCCGGTAGTGGCCAAGCGGTCAGTAATTATTAGTTGTGCCCATTAGGACATTTTCTCAGAATCACAATATCTACAACATATCACAGTTTCAATCATTTTTAGCGAAATTCAGAAAATCAACATATTCGATTACTTTCCAAAAAGTGGCCCTGTAGTGGCCAAACGTTGAGTGATTAGTGGTTGTGCCCTTTTTTCAGAATCACAAGATCTACAACATATCACAGTTTTATTTTTTCGAAATCCAGAACATCATCTTCGATTACTTTCAAGAAAGTGGCCTAGTTGTGGCCAAAGGTCAGTGATTAGTTTGTGTGCCCATGGAGACCTTACAAGATCTAAAACATATCACTTTTCAGTCATTTGTACCTAAATCCAGAACATCACCATGTTCCGTTACTTTAAAAAAGTGGCCCTGTAATGGCCAAACTGTCAGTGATTAGTGGGTATGCCCATTCAGACCTTTTCTCGGAATCACAAGATCTACAACATATCACCGTTCCAGTCATTTTTACCGAAATCCAGAACATCAACATTTTCGATTACTATCCAAAAAGTGGCCCTGTAGTGGCCAAACGGTTACTGATTAGGTGTTGTACCATTTTTTCACAATTACAAGATCTACAACATATCACAGTTCAGTCATTTTTACCGAAATCCAGAACATCACCATCCTCGCTTACTTTCAAGAAAGTGGCCTGGTTGTGGCCAAACGGTCAGTGATTAGTGGGTGTTCCCATTGAGACCTTTTCTCGGAATCTCAAGATCTACAACATATCACAGTTTCAGTTATTTTTTTAAGAAATCCAGAACATCACCATGTTCCGTTACTTTCAAAAAAGTGGCTCTGTAGTATCGAAACGACCAGTGATTAGTGGTTGTGCCTATTAAATCCTTTTCTCAGGATCACAATATCTACAACATATCACAGTTTCAGTTATTTTCACCGAAATCCAGAAAATCAAGATTTTCGATTACTTTCCAAAATTAGTCCTGTAGTGGCGAAACGGTCAGTGAGTAGTGGTTGTGCCTATTAAATCCTTTTCTCAGAATCACAATATCTACAACATATCACAGTTTCAGTCATTTTTACCGAAATCTAGAATGTCACCATCTTTGGTTACTTTCAATTGGCCTGGTTGTGGCTAAACCGTCAGTAATTTTTTAGTTGTTCCCATTAGGACATTTTCTCATAATCACAATATCTACAACATCTCACAGTTTTAGTCATTTTTCCTAATTCCAGAACATCACCAATTTAGGGTACTTTCAAAAATGTGGTCTTGTAGTGTCCAAACGACCAGTGATTATTTGCTGTACCCATTAAGACTTTTTCTCAGAATCACAATATCTACAACGTATCACAGTTTCAGTCATTTTTACCGAAATCCAGGCCATCAATATTTTTGGTTCTTTCAAGAAAGTGGCCTGCTTCTGGCCAATGGTCAGCGATTAGTGGTTGTGCCTATTAGGATCTTTGCTCAGAATCAGCAATCTACAACATATCACAGTTTCAGTCATTTTTACCGAAATCCAGAATATCACCATCTTTGGTTACTTTCAAGTGGCCTGGTTGTGGCCAAACGGTCAGTAATTATTGGTTGTACCCATTAGGACATTTTCTCAGAATCACAATATCTACAACATATCACAGTTTGTCATTTTTACCTAAATGCAGAACATCACCATTTTAGCTTACTTTCAAAAAAGTCATCTCGTAGTGTCCAAACGGCCAGTGATTATTGGCTGTGCACATTAAGACTTTCTCTCAGAATCACAATATCTATAACATATCACAGTTTCAGTCATTTTACTGAAATCCAGGACATCAACATTTTCGGTTACTTTCAAGAAAGTGGCCTGTAATGGCCAAACGGAAATTGATTAGTGTGTGTGCCCATTAAGACCTTTTCTCTCGGAATCACAAGATTTACAACATATCACAGTTTCAGTCACTTCTGTCGAAATCCAGAACATCGCCATGTTCCGTTACTTTCAAGAAAGTAGCCCGGTAGTGGCCAAGCGGTCAGTAATTATTAGTTGTGCCCATTAGGACATTTTCTCAGAATCACAATATCTACAACATATCACAGTTTCAATCATTTTTAGCGAAATTCAGAAAATCAACATATTCGATTACTTTCCAAAAAGTGGCCCTGTAGTGGCCAAACGTTGAGTGATTAGTGGTTGTGCCCTTTTTTCAGAATCACAAGATCTACAACATATCACAGTTTTATTTTTTCGAAATCCAGAACATCATCTTCGATTACTTTCAAGAAAGTGGCCTGGTTGTGGCCAAAGGTCAGTGATTAGTTTGTGTGCCCATGGAGACCTTACAAGATCTAAAACATATCACTTTTCAGTCATTTGTACCTAAATCCAGAACATCACCATGTTCCGTTACTTTAAAAAGGTGGCCCTGTAATGGCCAAACTGTCAGTGATTAGTGGGTATGCCCATTCAGACCTTTTCTCGGAATCACAAGATCTACAACATATCACCGTTCCAGTCATTTTTACCGAAATCCAGAACATCAACATTTTCGATTACTATCCAAAAAGTGGCCCTGTAGTGGCCAAACGGTTACTGATTAGGTGTTGTACCATTTTTTCACAATTACAAGATCTACAACATATCACAGTTCAGTCATTTTTACCGAAATCCAGAACATCACCATCCTCGCTTACTTTCAAGAAAGTGGCCTGGTTGTGGCCAAACGGTCAGTGATTAGAGGGTGTTCCCATTGAGACCTTTTCTCGGAATCTCAAGATCTACAACATATCACAGTTTCAGTTATTTTTTTAAGAAATCCAGAACATCACCATGTTCCGTTACTTTCAAAAAAAGTGGCTCTGTAGTATCGAAACGACCAGTGATTAGTGGTTGTGCCTATTAAATCCTTTTCTCAGGATCACAATATCTACAACATATCACAGTTTCAGTTATTTTCACCGAAATCCAGAAAATCAAGATTTTCGATTACTTTCCAAAATTAGTCCTGTAGTGGCGAAACGGTCAGTGAGTAGTGGTTGTGCCTATTAAATCCTTTTCTCAGAATCACAATATCTACAACATATCACAGTTTCAGTCATTTTTACCGAAATCTAGAATGTCACCATCTTTGGTTACTTTCAATTGGCCTGGTTGTGGCTAAACCGTCAGTAATTTTTTGGTTGTTCCCATTAGGACATTTTCTCATAATCACAATATCTACAACATCTCACAGTTTTAGTCATTTTTCCTAATTCCAGAACGTCACCAATTTAGGGTACTTTCAAAAATGTGGTCTTGTAGTGTCCAAACGGCCAGTGATTATTTGCTGTACCCATTAAGACTTTTTCTCAGAATCACAATATCTACAACGTATCACAGTTTCAGTCATTTTTACCGAAATCCAGGCCATCAATATTTTTGGTTCTTTCAAGAAAGTGGCCTGCTTCTGGCCAATGGTCAGCGATTAGTGGTTGTGCCTATTAGGATCTTTGCTCAGAATCAGCAATCTACAACATATCACAGATTCAGTCATTTTTACCGAAATCCAGAACTTCAACATTTTCGGTTACTTTCAAGATAGTAGCCTGTAATGGCCAAACGGAAACTGAGTAGTATGTGTGACCATTGAGACATTTTCTCGGAATCACAAGATCTACAACATATCACAGTTTCAGTCATTTCTATCGAAATCCAGAACACCACTATGTTCCGTTGTTTCAAGAAAGTGGCCCGGTAGTGGCCAAATGGTGAGTAATTATTGGTTGTGCCCATTAGGACATTTTCTCAGAATCACAAAATCTACAACATATCACAGTTTCAGTCATTTTTAATGAAATCCAGAAAATCAATATTTTGGATTACTTTCCAAAAAGTGGCCCTATAGTGGCCAAACGGTCAGTGATTAGTGGTTGTGTCCTTTTCTCGGAATCACAAGATCTACAACATATCACAGTTTCAGTCATTTTTACCGAAATCCAGAACATCACCATGTTCCGTTACATTCAAAAAAGTCGCCCTGTAGTGGCCAAAGGTCAATGATTAATGGTTGTGCCTATTAAGACTTTTTTTTAGAATCACCACATCTACAACATATCACAGTTTCAGTCATTTTTACCGAAACCCAGAACATCACCATGTTCCGTTCCTTTCAAAAAAGTGGCCTAACGGTCAGTAATTATTGGTTGTGCCTATTAGGACATTTTTTGAGAATCACAATATCTACAACATATCACAGTTTTAGTAATTTTTACCGAAATCAAGAACATCGCCGTCTTCATTTCCTTTAAAATAGTGGCCTCATGGTGGCCAAACGATCAGTGATTAGTGGTTGTGCTCATTAAGACCTTTTCTCAGAATCACAATATCTACAAAATATCACAGTTTCAGTGATTTTACCGACATCCAGAACATGGCCATCTTCGGTTACTTTCAAGAAAGTGGCAACGTTGTGGCCAAACGGTCATTGATTAGTGTTTGTGCCCATTAAGACCTTTTCTCAGAATTACCACATCTACAACATCAAACAGTTTGAGTCATTTTACCGAAATCCAGAAAGTGGCTATCTTCGGTTACTTTCAAAATAGTGGCCTCGTGGTGGCCAAACGATCAGTGATTAGTGGTTGTGCTCATTAAGACCTTTTCTCAGAATCACAATATCTACAAAATATCATAGTTTCAGTGATTTTACCGAAATCCAGAACATGGCCATCTTCGGTTACTTTCAAGAAAGTGGCCTCATTGTGGCCAAACGGTCATTGATTAGTGTTTGTGCCCATTAAGACCTTTTTTCAGAATCTCAATATCTACAACATATCACCGTTTCAAGCAATTGCTATGAAATCCAAAATAACGTTAAGTTCTGCTGTTGGCAAAAATGCGGCTCTGTAGTTACCAAACGGTCAGTGATTGGTGGTTGTGCTTATTGAGACTTTTTCTCAAGATCACAACATCTACAATCCATCACAGTTTTACTGATTTTCATTGAAAGCCAGAATATCACTATGTTTGGCTGTTTTGAAAAAAGTAGCTCTGTAGTGGTCAAATATCGGTGTTTGGTGGTTATGGCCATTAGGACCTTTTCGGAATCACAATATCTACAACATCACGGTTTTAGTATTTTTGTCCAAAATCTCGAATGTTGTTTTCTTCGGCTTTTTTTAAGAAAGTGGCCTCATGGTGGCCAAACGGCCAACGATTTTTGGTTGTGTCCATTGAGACTTTTTCTCAGGAACATAATATCTACAACATAACACGGTTCGAAGCAATTCCACCGAAATCCAATTTCCATAAAGATTGTTCGGGGTCCTTTCTCATTTCGAAGGAGCATTGCCTCTGCAAAACTTCTCTGTGAAAAACTTCAAAACCCGTATTTTGTACTTTGAAGTCATCTTTGCATCGGCAGAGTATCGTTCCTTTAATTTGATCCTTTTAAATCAAAGGTACCCTTTTTTTAAATTGACCCTTTGCCTCCTTTAACCTGTTCTCCGAAAGAAACAAAAAAAAAAAAAAAACATGTGTGCATTTGTTTTCGGTCTAGTATATATGTGCCACGTTTGAAGAAAATCAGATGTATAGAAATCCTTGTGAAGCTATCTCCTTTATACTTTCACTTTTTGGACTTGACAAGTCGTTTTTCCCGAAGTCCTCTATTTCTTTATTACCTCAAATTACATTGTAAATAAATGCACTTGCAAATTTGCAATATTATATACTGTAATTTCTTAGCCGATACAATTTTCTGTCCCCGAAAAACAAGAAAGCACCCGTCAAAAGCAATTCCTCGAACTTTCCCCTAGAATTTATTATAAGAAAGTTTTTTGTTCCTCTCTCTCAGAGATTTGCATCCCTTTTACCTTTAGGGCCACTCATTGACAAAAGGTACTCACATGACTGCTATATACAGACATGCTCTTAGGTAGGTCAGAGATTGGGAAAGTAGACGATTTTTAATAATAATAATAATAATAATAATAATAATAATAATAATAATAATAATAATAATAATAATAATAATAATAATAATAATAATGTGACGATGTGCAGACTCTTTTTAATTATTTAGCTCGTTTTATTCCACCATAATGTAGAGATCTGCTCACGCTAATTTTGTAGCGGATGTCACAAAGAAATATACTTAAATTACACCATTATTTTCATGGGAAAAGGTGGTTTTAATCTAGGGGAATGACAACATTATTTATAAAAAGTAAGTTTATTAAATAACTAAAATGGTAATATATAACAACATTTGATTTAGTGATTCAACAAAAGTAATGGAATATCTGATAGTTCATTTGATAGATTGATACCTAACTTATATATATATTGATTGACAGGCTAAAGATTGAAATATTTAAGTTAGAAGAAACGGAAGATGAAATACAAGTATGTGACAACAGTTCTTAATCTTGAAAGTTTTATGGTAGGTACGCAATTCATTTTGAAGTACCGCATGACATCTCTAAACTTGAATTTTATGATGCAACAAGAGATTATACATACCTTATGGTAGTATTCTTGTAACTCTTAGAAACTTTGACGATGATTCTGTCTGGCCACAACCGACGTCTCGAACCTCTGCACCCTTGCACCGGAACAAGTGATCTTCTCAGTCAACCGTTTGAGACCTTGAGGTTCTTTTATATTATTCTCGAGGGTGACACCCAAGCCTCACATCCGTCAGTACATCCGTTTTATCATCTCCACAAATATGGAAACTTATTGCTCATTTGCGTTTTGATTGGCTCTTAGAGACTGCCGCACCCAAAATACGTGGCGTGACACACATGTACATACGTGTACTGTCACAGCCGGAAGAATTCAATAGCGTGATCTCTAGACTTATCTATAGATTCATATCTATATAACCAATTTCAACATATTAATGCGGTGTCACGTTGCCAAAATCATGATTATATATCCTGTAGGATGACTATGAGTAACCTTTGACATGTAAACTTCCTACAAAATTGCGCAGCAAAAGCAACATTAGTCACCTTCAGAAGGTTTTACGTATTTCCTTTTTCTGTTGCTAACCTGTAGCAAGTCAAGAGAGAAAAATGTCTTTTAAAATGCATATGAATCAAAATTATCTTTTTCAATTCCTTCAATAAAGAGCAATGTAACCATATTTTTGAACTCAGCGTCACATTCCCACTGCTTCATAATTTTCGACCTCGAAAATCATCAAGAAGCGAGCGGTGAAGCTGGAATACAGATATCCTTACTTTTCGAGTGACCCTCGTAAAAAAATTATATTAAAAAAAAAAAAGAGTTTTCGCGAAGTGAAGAAAGCATAGGTTATGTATACTTATGAGTCTGTTGTCAGCATAGTCGCATTTCATCTTTTCTTAACAATAATACAGAGAACGTTTATAACAAAATGGTGTCTCTGTTCCTTCACATAACACAACGAAAATGGAAATACAGGAAAAAATGGAATGAGTTACATCAACTAACAAGAATATTTTAGTGATTAGGAATGAGTAACATCAACTAACAAAAATATTTTAGTTTGACACATCATATAACATTACTGATGTACTATACCAAAGTAAAGATGAACAACATTTCAATGTGCTAAAATTTGCAAGAAGTCACTTGAATGAAATATTACACTAAAGTTGAAAAGTCAATGACATATTGAACATGCTACATTAAGAGAAAAAGTGAATTTTCTCAATTATCATAAATGCTACGATTGCAAGAATGCAACAGGAGAACAACCTACATAATGTTCATTAACAACTAACAGTTCTCAGTTCTAAAGATTCATTATTAAAAAAAATATCTTGCATAAAAACCTTACCGACAAGCATCCACATTTCATTGGATTTGTAATATATGCAAAAGGAATGCATTGGAATTGTAATATATACAGAGAATAAAGTAATGACAGAGAGTGAATTAGACTACTGAACAATAACAGAGAACCCTTCGGTTTATCATTCTAACGGTGATTTTGTAATGTTCAGCACACTATCTTAAATTCAATTCAGTTCCTTTAGTACAGTAGATTCACTAATGGCAAATTCTGAGCTTTAATAAAACTAAGTATTAATATACGGTTACGTACGTTAAATACTACAATCTAGTGAGATGTGTACCATCTCATATTCAACGAAATAGGGTCCCATTAGAAATTTAACACTACACAAGTAAGTAAGAAATAGTATTGTTATAATTAGTAACAATGTAATATACTAAGGAGCAAAATAGTTTGCATTATTTCATTACATTACACACATATTTTAATTTCAATATTGTGCTTATGAAGTGATTGAATGAAATAAGAGAACATAAACCATTGATGAAGAGATTGGCACCTAAGATGAATGGAAAAGAAGATATGCCAATACATAAATTGTGGTAATTACATAGCAAGACAGCCTTGTTTCGTTGTTTACAAAGATAAATGAATGATTACAATTTAGTCACCCCAAGTAATTAGTAATGATTAATTAGTAACGTCAACTAGTAATGGGGTTTAAATAGAGATCTCTACAGTTACATAGCTCGTAGAGATTTGGTTACATAAGGATTCGAGATATCAACAAGGATTGCATTACAATGTTTGACTACCATTGATTTGTTAATTTATTATAATGAATTTCCAATATTTAAGTTCATGTAGATTCAAGGGGGGACTACCGTCAAACTGTTGATATTATGATCTTGAATTTTAATTTATCTCTTTACTATACGTTATATTATTTTAAGTGTGACAAACAACGAATAATAGTTCAATATTGAGTTTACTCGTAGCCGTTGCCTTGAGTCTACATGTCATGAATTTTAAAATTTACTGGAACCCTGTTTCGTTTTAAGTAATCCTCCAAAATATTGAATAATCCTCTCTTTCCCTTCTCCTCTTTTGTGCGTTTTAAAAGTTTACAGGTGTATTCAAAAGGAGCGAGGAGGGAAAAGGATCCCTTGTTGTTTATTAGTCGGGGACTTCGGAGAATCGAACCAATACTTAGTTAGATTTGGAACCTCCACACCTAGTGGTTCTTGCTTCCGCTAGAGGTTGTGGGCGTTTATCAGGTATACCGAATTTAGCCAATTAGAGAATTTTAATCATTCACATTTTATTTTATTAACTTCTCGCTGGCATTAAAGTATATTGCCACAGGCGATTATTCGCAATCTTAGATTAGATAAAACCGCAGGCATTTCCTGTTTACTGTCTACAATTTGCATAGACAGGAAGCGTGTGCCAATTCAGCTAGGAAAACGTTTACAAAATTTCCAACTGAATAAGAAGTAATGCTATATTCCTTTTTGTTTTTACTGTTGGAACCCACAAGAATCAGGGGCTTAATTGTGAGTGTTATTGAATGTTCATAATTCACAAATAAAGTGTCGGGTTGGATACTCCTTATTCGAGTTAATGTTCTAAGGATGACACCATACATCATATAAGGAAAGTAATAGGTGTCTCAATTCTTTTTGGTCTATTAATTATTTCCAATAGCGGATGGGTGGATGCCGGATATTTTGTATTATACAAAGCTTGTGACCACGTAGTCAAACGTTGGTAATTCGCGGATTGACATGCACATCGTAGTTACTCTTATTCTTGAGAGTCGCGAAGTGATTGTAATGTAGGCGTTTTTGTGAGTGTTGTTTAAGTAAGAAATGCATATTGAATTCAAGTACAACAATTCTTACTAAAATATAAAAGTGCGTTTAATACTACGGGTAGTTAGGGATTTAAATCATTTTGGAAATATTATAATCGCGTCGGCGTGATTTACTTCAGCATCCTACCTATGGATTACCATGGGAAAAGTGTCCAGTGGTAAGTAGAAACTTAGAAACTATATTCTGACATAGTATAATACTCTAACACTTGAATGTAATGCCACGTTTTGAATTAAATACACCACTATACACCATTAAAGACAATTACTTCCTGAAGTTGTAGTCTGATGTCCGAAGTACAGTAAGGGTTTCCAAATTATTTCCAATTTTACAAATTACAAATTTTACTCTTCTTAGGCATTCTTCCATTTTTCAAGGAACAGAACTCACACTCAGAAGTCAATTAGATCCATGAAAATAGAATAGAACACGATTAATTTATAATTTACCATTTTCAATTAAAAGATTTAAATAACTAATAAATAAATAATAAGGTAATTATTCATTTAACTAAAAGACTGATATGATACACCATAGTATAAGCAGAATTTCCTAACGCAATGTTGATAAAAATTTATATAGATATAGCAAGTAGTAAAAAAATGAACTTATAGTAAGGAAACAAAATTAAAAGAAAAAAGTATTTGGAGCAAAGAAAAATAAAATTCTTTGCAATAGTAAATGGTAGTTACAATGATTAGAAAGTCTCACTAATATAAGGAGGGAGCGTGTCCAATATTGGGCGCACAAGAAATACGCACAGGAAGCTATGCAAGTAGTCACAATGGAAGTAGTGGTATTAGAAGAAGGTATTCAAATAATATTTGTTATAGGATGTAATACTTGTTTTATACAATAATTGTTATAGGAAGAGTAATGAGGGCAATTGTTATGTAACATGTACATTCTTCAATTGAATGTAACGAATTTAAGTAAGTGGAGATCGATGGTAATTTAGACGGGGAATCGAAAAGTGAATAGCTTATATATACTCATTAGTATTACTATTTAACTTAGATGACAGTACAGATCATATGTATTTTATCACTGTTATTATTATTATTATTGGTATTAGCATTATTAGTATTGCATGAAAACTTATGGGTAAGGTTGCTGCTATTCAACTTGACCTAATTCCAATAGTAGAACTAAGAGTGTGTGCTGATAACAGTTGAGTAAGGAAGTAGATAACTTACTTCCGGAATGCAGAAACTATGCAAAAGAACATTATTACATAATAGCAGATAATACTGTCATGAAGTAAGAACGTTGAGAAAAGAAACAATATTTGATTTAACAAATATGAAGTATATAACAATATTTTATTTAATAAATATGAAATACATAACAAAACATATACTTGATTGGAGAGGGAGACCTTTAAAAAGGGTACAGAACATTGCAGGATCAGACCGGAAATAGACCGGAAAAAAGTAAAGGGGAAAGAAGTCGTCCTAGCTTCGTAACAGAGTACTATACCTACATTCATGCCAATGAAAAATAATAAAGAGGGAGGGGTATACAGGTATTTCGGGGTTACCTATAGTGCTCAAACAAACGGTGAATTGTGAATTGTCATCCATCTGTAGTATCTGTAATACAATGATGTATGTAACTATAATACCTTTTTATAGAATATACTATAATGTTGCATTGCATTAATACAAACAAGGCAAGACGTACTTACTTACGACCAATGACAATTTATAGAGGCATTATCTGTAAAAGGAAGCAAAACATGATTATACAAAATTAAAATTATTGTTGCTCTTGTTCTTTCCTTCTCTGTTTCTGTTTTCAAATGACAATTTCATCGTTCTCACTGCTTCATTATCTAATGCTTTAGAGTAAAATAATACTAATAGAAATATGGAAACGTACACCCTTCTGCTATACGAGGACGAAGCACACAGTGATTCATGATTGGTTATCTTATGATATAAGGGAATATAAATTATTATATCAGTCCCTTTTATATATTTTTATTTCCTTAGCTATCTCTTCTAACTACTAATTACCTGCGCAGAAATTTAAACAGTAAAAGGAAAGAAAATAAAATTGAAAGAAATACAATGAATAAGATAAAAAAATACCAATGCTCGCTTATTTTTGAGTTTTATCTATAGGTCTTACATTTTGAGAGTTCTATCCTTATTGTTAATCTGTCTATCACGGCTGGCTTTTATTATTATAATGACCTCCTATACCACGGCCTCTATTATTATAGAATCATTGTCCTCCATGATTTATCAGTACACTCTGTCGATTGATTTTAATTTGGGTTGACTGTATTTCACATTATTGAGTTCCAAGGGAACACCAGAAAGAACACGTAAACCTACTTAACCTTAGCAGATCCATTCAACTTTAGTCAATCAACTTTACCTTTAGCAAATAAAAATAAATTTTGTTTTTCTAACCACTTCTCTCCTTTCTTTCTCTTGGTGTTTTTCTTTTTGTTTGTCTGTCTGTCTGTCTGGCCATCGGTCTGTCTGTCAACACCAGGAATATAATACCTACGCAAGGAATCAAGTTGGTTCCGTAGTTGTATATATATATATATATATTCTTAGTATTCTCTTTTCTCTCCTTTTTTTTAGCAGGGTTTCCGACCATGCATGGATTTAAAACCATTTTGTACTTCTCTAAACTACTCTTTTCTCTATTTATTCCTTCTATACAGATAAATATTTGATTGGGTACCCATTTACTTATTTAATTATTTATTTAAGTATTAACATAACATTTCTTTCAGAAAGCCTGCATCAACATTGAATTTCACGTTAGAAGTTCCTACGCCTATCGCGATAACTTTTTTTTTTAACTATGAAATAATCGAACAATTCGATCAGGTTGAAACTAGAGAACTTGGACAATACAACTTCGTTCGTTCAACATTAACTTTCTTAATGATGCACATTGCATACATTTAGGAAAAACCCCGGCTTAGTTACCAATTTTCTAATGAGGACTAAATCATTTTCTTTATACATATAGCCTTTCCTATGTTTTTCAAATTTGGCTCTTTGTTTTTACTGCTGACTAATTAAGGCCCTTTGAGCTAGTTTTCTTATACGACTAAGATTCTTGTTCTCGAGTTTCCCATACGGGGTTCGACATAGTGTCTCGACTTCGATACCTACTACAGCCTTTCTACCAAACACCAATTCAAAGGAGAATAAGGATGGTGTTCGTGTCTAGTGGTAGTTTAGATTTCGATTCTTCGACTTTCTCAGCGGAGAGTGAGCTGGCTTGAACCGTGTTCACTCTTACCTCTGGTGAAGGAACACATTACTCTAAATGTCCTACGATTTGAGATTCAGGTATAGTCACATCTCGTTTACTCAGATTGAACACAGGCAGTTTGGCAAACCCATTTTCTTCCACAAAAATTGGGGGAAGATCGATGTAAAACGTCATTTGGTTCCACATAATAATTTCCAGCTATAGAATAACTTGGCTTAACTTTTACTAAACCAGCTTTCCCAGCAGGTATTTGCATGCGCTCAACTGTTTTAATTAGATTACGCGCGAGTGAATATGAGTGAATTTCAATACAATTGATTTTCAAGATAGGACATTCGTTCTCCGGTTGTGAATCTAGAATAACATCTTCAGAAGAGGAACCTGAATCATTGAGCTCTAAACTATTCTGAGTCATTTCAGCGTTCATACGCGGTACCGATGTTGAGCTAACATTTCTATTTGTCCGAGGGTTACCCTTTTTGTTGTAAAACTGAATATGGGACAGATTTAATACTGTTTGTTCCTTGCGGCTTGGCAAATACTGAACATAAAACTTCATGTTAGGATGTCTTTGATTGCCGTTAATAGTTATAGTCTGTAACCCTATACCGTACGTGTAACGCTGAATGAAATCTATTCCTAGAACCATTTTCTCGTCTAATTGAGACTGTTTAACTAAAGCCACATTTAACCATAAACGACGCGATCTCCGACCATAAGTTCCAACTTGGAAACTTAACCGAACCACTGGGATTGGTTCAGTTAACTTATCCCCTAATGTTCGCAAACGAATAGTGGCACGCATTCGCTTAGCAATTGTAAAATTTTGAGGGATCATTTCTTCAGCCAAAACAGAGACTTGCGAACCACTGTCTAATAATGCGTCTACTTTTCTATTAAAAATTCGAATTGGAATCGTGGGCAATCTTTGATCACACAAATTCGTTCGAGCTCTTTTCACTTCAATTGGCCTACCATCTCTCCCAATTTCACGTTTATATGTCCACATTCTTTTAACAAACGAATTGTTTTCAGCACCCATATAAGGCTTTACATGATGTGGTCTTAATTCTCTACATTTTCTCTTCATTTCCCGATGAGATTCAGTATAAATGTCAGCTAAATACAATAAACGCAACACATGAATAGCTTGATCTATTGTCGATACTTCCTTTAATACTAAGGCCTGGACATAATTTGAAGGCAACGCTTTATACAATAAACGTAGCAACTCTCTCTCTCCCATTTCAGGTCTTACGAACTTCCAGTCTCGTATTAAAGTATATGCGAAGTTATCAGGTGGGAAACGAGGAGGGAGTCGTTTTCTCCTTAATTTTTGTTCAAGCTGTCCTTTATATAAATCGTCAGGAAATGCTCGAGAAATCATTTGCTTTAATTCTCGAAACTGCAACTGTTGGATGGCATCCTTATGACTTAGGAACCAATCAAGGGCCGAATTTTCGAGACAGGCCGCTAGATATATACATTGCTCCTGGTCGAGCCAATCGAGGGCACGAGATATGGTCTGATATTCATCAAGGAATCTGGTAACAGATTCTTTAGGGCTTCCTTTAAATTTCGGCAATTTCAATACCGGTACACTGCCTACTCGATCGTCAGTTTCTTCCTGTGCACTTGATTCATCACGATTTTGCCTATTTTCTATTTCGGGTTCTTTCGGAGGGGGTGAATTAACTTCTATTGCCTTATTCTCGTCTAAGGGTAATGAATCCTCTGAGGGAGTTTCACTTCATGATTATTTAAAATTTCTTGCCTAATATTATTATATAACAAAAATTCAAGTGCGTTATCGACAGTGGGGGAATATTTCATTTGAGGAGGGTGAGAAGCAACTTGCGGATATTTAGGAAAACTTAGATTTTCAATACACGGTTCTTCATTTATAAACTCTTTAAGTTCTTCACCTGAGTCATATGAGAAGGGACTTGGTGTTAGTACGTCACGTGCAGTCTTTTCCTGATAGAGCTCCTTTTTTGCCAATTGTTTAATTTCGTCTTCTGAATCATATTTACTTGATTCAGGTGGTGAATTTTCTGGGAGTTTACTTTTAAAGGGGTCGCCCACATGAGGCGGTATGTCAAATGGAAAATAAACTTCATCCTTGACTGCTTCTGAAACAACTATGTGCTGCTGTTTCTCTTTCTTTAAAGGTGTTGACGCTAACTTAGGGTCAAACTCAAAATCACTCGTCATAATGCCAGGAGACTCTTCGGATGAACTATCTGCACCTTCATTAGAAGGGTTAGTCAGTTGTTCTGGCTTAAGGAAAATTGTGCGTTTCGCGACTACTGGTTTATATTGTGTACTGTCCAAAGGAGTCAAGGATGGCATTTTATTACAAGTTTCTTCAAACTTAGCTAAATTTTCTTTATAACGCTGCGTTTTCGTTATCGGTTGCCTATCCACAGGATCTGGTAAACTATACTGCTGTGGATGATTTATCCGCGGTTCAAGTAAAGTAGGCGAACTGGCTACTGGGAAACTGGCTTGCTGCACGGGCAGATCTGTTGCTTCTTTTGCCAAGGGACATACTTCGGAGCGCAAAGCCTGCGTAAGCGCGGCGTTCTCAGCAAGAATTTTTCTGCAATATTTGCAACTTGCTTCCCCCGATTTTGCAATATACCATTCATGAATTTTTGGTGGGGATTTCTTAGGTTTGAAAAAGGGGAACCAATGGAAAGACATTTCGAATTACTTATAAATTTTTGTTTTCACTATGCGAAAGAAAAAAAATAATGGGGGAGGTATTGCACTATAAGCAATATAATCAGATCACTAATTGCCATTATAATCCACAATAACACAATTGCAGTAATGCGACAACTTACATAATTCACTTAAATTAACATGCACTATGAACATAATATCAAAACATAACATAAGACATAGAATAGAAAAGGAAAGATGTCATAGCAGCACCACAAAATTTTTCGTCCCGAAAAATGAAAAAGAAAGAAGAAAGGCTTTGGACGAGCCCCCATTTGTGACAATGTGCAGACTCTTTTTAATTATTTAGCTCGTTTTATTCCACCATAATGTAGAGATCTGCTCACGCTAATTTTGTAGCGGATGTCACAAAGATATATACTTAAATTACACCATTATTTTCATGGGAAAAGGTGGTTTTAATCTAGGGGAATGACAACATTATTTATAAAAAGTAAGTTTATTAAATAACTAAAATGGTAATATATAACAACATTTGATTTAGTGATTCAACAAAAGTAATGGAATATCTGATAGTTCATTTGATAGATTGATACCTAACTTATATATATATTGATTGACAGGCTAAAGATTGAAATATTTAAGTTAGAAGAAACGGAAGATGAAATACAAGTATGTGACAACAGTTCTTAATCTTGAAAGTTTTATGGTAGGTACGCAATTCATTTTGAAGTACCGCATGACATCTCTAAACTTGAATTTTATGATGCAACAAGAGATTATACATACCTTATGGTAGTATTCTTGTAACTCTTAGAAACTTTGACGATGATTCTGTCTGGCCACAACCGACGTCTCGAACCTCTGCACCCTTGCACCGGAACAAGTGATCTTCTCAGTCAACCGTTTGAGACCTTGAGGTTCTTTTATATTATTCTCGAGGGTGACACCCAAGCCTCACATCCGTCAGTACATCCGTTTTATCATCTCCACAAATATGGAAACTTATTGCTCATTTGCGTTTTGATTGGCTCTTAGAGACTGCCGCACCCAAAATACGTGGCGTGACACACATGTACATACGTGTACTGTCACAGCCGGAAGAATTCAATAGCGTGATCTCTAGACTTATCTATAGATTCATATCTATATAACCAATTTCAACATATTAATGCGGTGTCACGTTGCCAAAATCATGATTATATATCCTGTAGGATGACTATGAGTAACCTTTGACATGTAAACTTCCTACAAAATTGCGCAGCAAAAGCAACATTAGTCACCTTCAGAAGGTTTTACGTATTTCCTTTTTCTGTTGCTAACCTGTAGCAAGTCAAGAGAGAAAAATGTCTTTTAAAATGCATATGAATCAAAATTATCTTTTTCAATTCCTTCAATAAAGAGCAATGTAACCATATTTTTGAACTCAGCGTCACAATAATACTAATAATAATAATAATAATAATAATAATTATTATTATTATAACAATTAGGTTTACAACCAGGGTCCCATCTCTTTATCTTGTATGAGAGACCCGCTAGTCAGCTAAGTCATTGGTGTTCGTTATTCTGTGTTTCTCTCTCTTTCTGTGTCGTGTGAATGTTTGTTTTGGGGTATTAGGCTTTTATATTAAACCTTTACATTACATAATGTTTTTCTTTTTTGCGAGATTTTCTTTTGGAAAAGGAAAGAAACTGCTTTCCTCTTATGTGTGTTTCTTACCATTCACCTTGTTTGAACTGCTTAGGTAAGATGATTTTGTAACTTTTATGTCATCCATTGCCATCACGATAATAAAATGGTAAGTCTTAACAATTTATTTTATTCTCTTATTTGCAGTTTGCCACACTGATATATTTGTAACAAAATTGAGGTTTGGTCCAACGCCTTTCGAATGTGCAACCAACCCAAGCGCTGAGCTTTTTGGGTTGCCTGCTATTGCAGGAAAGGGAGAATTGCAGGTGGTAATGCACTTTTGGAGTCGTGTATACAATAAATAATAACAGGCAACGCCTTAACGACAAGCAACTCATTTTGCGTAGCCCCATTTAATTACCGAGCCAGCTCATATAGATGTCCTTGACAAAACTTGGGCCACTCATCTGGACTGGCACCAATTCTTTTAGTTATCCGTAAATCACTCGGTCATTTTGACATTTTTGTTCAAACTCTTTCTCTCCCAAAATTGCCGTGTGGGCTGAACTTAACTTGCAAGGCATGGGTAGTACCAAGAGAATTCAAAAGTTCTAAGTTTCACAAGATGATAATGCTTGGGCTCATGTTGTCTCTTTGGATCCAAAAATTTTAAAATTGGAGGGAATCCAACTTTCCCCCATCTAGCTTATTAACCTTTGCAACGAGTAAAGTAATATTAGAGATTCTTTGGGAGCACAAGATTCTCTATCGATATAAGTCAATTATCGCATTTCTCATTAATATACTGTTATGTAATTTATTATAAAAAATACTTATATACATATATTAAAGTCAAATGTTGATTACTCACATACCCTCGACAAAATAATGCCTCTACATACAGACAGCGACTACCATTTATTTCTAACATCGAATACCTTCTTCGCAGCAGAACGTTTGGGAACTTAAACAGGAAAGAAACTATAGTGTTGTAGATCTTTGTCTCTAAGCCCGCTGAGCGGTACTGGACCAGAATCAAAAATATGGCTTAAAGATGATTAAATTTTATAGAGATAAGGGTTTGCAATTTTAAGAAAATAATTGTGTTTATCTTGTTCCAATCTGATTTTTTGGTTTCTTTTCATAAAGTAACGAAATTGCGTTGAAGTTCATATTGCTGGACACAGAAGTCACATAGATACATAATATAATAATGGAATACTGACCAATTTCTTTACACAGTTTGTTCTAAGTATTATGTCTATATCAGATTGCCATTAAATAAACAAAATATCTATTGTCTTTGCTCTTAAAATTTGAAATTATTAATGTGAACCAATAGCGAACTGCGTTTATTATTGAAAACTTTGGTTAATATTGATTATTATACTTTATGAAAAAAAAATAAAACTAAGAATTTGACTTAAAGATGTAATTATATATATATATATATATATATATATATATATATATATATATATATATATATATATATTACATACGCTAATGATTATGACATCAAACACTATTCGAAGCTTTCTTGCACCCATTGGAAAACGTGAAGTATATTAATATTTATTTGCATATATTGTTAAAGTAGACTGTTCCCATAATGCCCACCGACATCGATTTTACAAAATTTGAGAAATAAATTTCACTTTTTATTTTGTAGTCAATTTGAAAGCATTTAGTTACACTACCATTAAGAAACCCATATACATCATATTACGAATCAATCATTATGGAACAATTTCATGTGTTACACGCAACCTTTGTACCACGCAATGAATCTTTGAAAGTTTCATTTACAACATTTTTCTTTTTTCTTTTTTAACTGATTTTGTGAGTAATGGTGCATTCAGTATAAAAATACAACCAGATGTTTTTTTCTCTCTCTCTCTCTCCCTCTCTCTCTGTGTCTGTGTGTGTTTGTTTCTAGTTTCCGGCGTAAGCGTGTGGATACTACCAGGTATACTTCCGTGTGTACATATGCTATTGAGTGTGTGTGGGGCGGGGGTATATGAAGTATTAATTGGGATTGCGTAGTGGAATTTATCGATATTAGTACGTACATACGTGCGGCCGTTACTTCACACGATAACTTTGGACGAATGCGAATTTTTAAATTCTGCTTTTTGCAATAAATAAGTAGAGTGATTCCTGTCGAGGGAGTTCATTAATGGAGGTGATTCGCCAACTGGAAGTGGTAGAAATGGGTCATTTCCGATTTTAACGTTGATCACTATAGAGGGGAAATGGTAATAAATAGTAAGAAGCAGTTTTCGGCAATCGATAAAGGGTATCAAGGATAACTTTCAGCTTCATCCTTAACATCCTGGTAAAACCGGAAGAGATAGAAATTAACCTAACTATGACCTCTGGCTTCAAATTAATCTACATAGTGGGATAGGAAGAAGTTGTTTTACGAATTAATATAGCGTCGTGGGAATAAATATCGTTTTCTCTCCTAAACTACTGATCAAGTCGGAAGTAGCAAAACTCAAGTACTTTCCATTTTAGTGTTGATTAGAACAGATTAAAACGATACTAAATAGCGAGAAGAGGTTTTCTGAAATCTGTTAAGTGCCCCAAGACTATGTTCTATCTCGACTCTAATCTTTTTACTAAAACTCGAAGTGGTAGAAATCAATCGCTCCTACAGTTATAACATTGAGCGTTACAGAATGGATAGCGAGAAGGCTTTTTTAGCTAATTCATTAAGTGGTCCAATTGTATATTCCATCTCGGCAGTGATCCCTGTACTCAAATCAGAAGTGAAATAAATATACTAGAGCTTCTGGTTCCCAAACCACTACACAAAATATAACATGATCCTCTTTAAGATTTTATTATTATTAGGATCACGTAGTGGAACTTGTAATATCGTAATATTAGTACGTACGTACTACTTCGAACGATAACATTTGAAAGGATGCAAATTTTCTATTTTTTATATTTTTATTTTATTTATTTATTTATTTATTTGCAATAAGTAGATAGTGTGATTTTCTCGAGAGAGTTCATTAATAGAAGTGATTCGACAAACAAAATGGTAGAAATGAGTTATTTCAGGTTTTAACGTTGATCAATATAAAACAAAAACGATAATGGATAGCGAAAAGCGTTTCTCGGCAATCGATTATACGTTTCAAGGGAATCTCTCATCTTATTGTTAACGTTCTAGTAGAACTAGAAATGGTAGAAATGAGTCTTTTCCGGTTTTAACATTCATTACTAGAGAGCAAAAACGATAATAAATAACGAGATATTTTGGGCGATCAATTAAATTTTTCAAGGACAAACTTCTTCACATTTAACAAGATAATAAATTCTGAAAGTAACCCGAATTGAGCCATTTCCTGTTTCAACGTTGATCACTGTAGAGCGAAAACGATAATAGATAGTAAGAAGCAGTTTTCGGCAATCGATAAAGCGTTCCAGGAGTAACTTTCATCTTTGTGCTTTACACCCTACTAAAAAGGAAGTGTAGAAATCATCTCTAACTTCCGGTTTCAATTTAATTTACATAGAGCATAAACCATAAGATATAGGGAGAAGCAGTTTTATGGAATCAATTTAACGTTGTGGGAACAGGTAAGTTATTATCTCTCTTAAACTCCAAACCGGAAGTAACAAAATCCAACTACTTCCGGTTTTAGTGTTGATCGCAATAGATTGGAAAAGAAAACAGATAAGGGAAAGCGGTTTTCTATAATCATTTAGTGTTCCAAGAATATGTTCCATCTCGACTCTAACCTTTATACTGCAAGCAGAAGTGGCATATATCAATCACTTCCGGTTATAAATTGAGTGTTATAAATTGGAGAGTTAGAAGTTATTTTATGTAATTCATTAAGTACTGCAAGAGTGTATTCCATCTCGACAGTAATCTCTCTATTAATACCAGAAGTGAAAGAAATATGATACAAATTTCGGTATCCGTATTAATTGAGAACATATTACGTCATCCTCTTTACGGTTTTTACTAGAGTTTTTTTTAAAATTAAATACTACCCGGATGTTTACTAAATTTTGTGAGCTACTAGCCCATTCCCTAAGGAATAAGTGCTGGTATATGCTGTGGTCAAACTCGGCCAAGAACAGGGTGGACGCGGATTGCATTTCATACCTTATTTCTCGATAACTACTTAATTAGCCAGCAGCATTTTCTTTATAACTATGGGCCGAATCGGAACAAAATTCGGTGGTGGGCAGCCCTCAACCTAATTATGATCTCTACATTTGCTGGCCAATGTTGGCCAAGTTTTGGGCTTGATTTGCGTGTGGTAATTTATTTCTCGGTGAGATTAAAAAATGGTGACGCCATTTCCGGTGTTCTAGTAGCTAGCGCGCGCGCCTTTCGTGCACGTAGTTGCACGTTCGATTCCCAGTGGGGGTCTCTTACAAAATTTGGACGATTACTGTGTTTGAGTTTCATCATAATCTTTGAGTCTACGTCTCATATAATCTCGATGCAGAAATGGAATCCTAAACTTAAGTAATTAACTAACTCGAAACCGATGAGAGTTCAAAACTCAAGGTTTCGGCAGAAAGCTAGCACAAAACTTTGGAATAGAAAAAGTATCAAGTATCCAGTTAGAGGGGGAGGTGGAGGATGGGAACACGGACATATGACCATAAAACACATTATTGAAATGGCAGTCAGTGATGATTACAGAGGTGGCTCTTGGACCTAGAGCTTCGAAATTCCCTCTAGGGTATTTCCCGATCGTGCTCAATCTGAGTTACCAGAATTTTCACCGTACTACATTCACCCATCGTTTATTCAATCCCCCCGCACTGGAAAATCTGAAATGAACATTGTCTCCTATCGTGCTCAATGTGAATTACATGTATTTTTGCAGTACTGCTTTTCACCTATAGTGTAATTAAATTCTTCCACGAGAAAATCTGTAATCAACACTCAGGCACGTAGCCAAGGGGGGTCTGGGGGTCCGGACCCCCTTCGAGACCAGAAATGAAAAGAATAAGAAAGGATAAAACAAAATGAAATGACAAAAACAATTATCAGCGTTAAAAATAAAAAAAAACTACAGGAAGCTTTTGCTTACTCATTCTTATGAGGAGATTACTTCCAATATGGTGGCGAGGTAAGCGAGGTATTCCGGAAGAGTCAGAGAATTTGAAAAATCAAGAAAAGTTATGGAATTCTCAGATTTCCTGCTACTAGTCAGGGAGATTTCAAGCTTTCGAAAACATAAGTGCCGTTGTGTAACAGCGTGGACATTTTTAATCATAACTTTTCGTCATCGCATCCTTGCAGTATCAAATATGTCATTTCAAGGACAATTTTCTGTTGCTCCTTTAACCTGTCATTTTGAACCAACGGTAGTTGACGGAATAATAAAAAAAAATATGTTGAAAGAAAGTTCTCTTAGCATTTGATTCAACAGAGAAAGGAACGCATATATTGTAAAAGTAGTTGAATATATATATGCTTCGAGCAGGGGCTGTATTTGGAAGTCAACGCCTGTGGGAGTACCAACATTGATCTCAGCGACCGCAAAAACTATGGATTTGATACTAATATCGGTCATTTTGGGATATTTTTACATGCCTCGGTATCCACACCCCGCTAACTCCCGGCAAGCATACTTGCAAGTAATCGCTAATGGAAGTGTCACCATTGATTTCATCGACTGCAAGAACTATGAATTTGACACTATTATCGGTCATTACTTTTATATGTCTTGGTATCTTACCCTCATACGGTCACCCCTGGCGCGGAGCCGAATAGCCTGGATTTGGAAGTTAATGCAACTGGAGTTTCACCATTGATTTCAGCGACCGCGAAAATATGAATTCGACACTAATAGCTCAAGTGGTCGAGCGTTCGCTTCGCATTCGGGAGGTCGTGGCTTCGGATCCCGCTGCCTACCATCCTGACTGAAGTTTTCCAGGGTTTCCCTCAGTCCTACCAGGCAAATGTACGGATGGCATCTACTAAACTGGCCCTGGGCGATACCTTCCCAAATCCTTTCCATTGTTAATTTTGTTGGATATTCAATGCAAAATGGCCTCTGAGCTGTATCTGGTGATTGTTAAATAAATAAATAGTAAAATATCGGTCATTTTCTACTACTTTTACATGTCCCGGTAAACGCCCCCTTGAGACCCCCTGGTTCGAATTTCGGCAAAAACGTTTACTCTGGTCTGGAGCCTTGACCAAGGTATTCGTGACTAAAATTTGGTAACGCTCGGTCAATTTGTCTGGTTCCCAAGCCGGTTCCGGTAAAAGACCCCTGAGACCCCACTGCTTCGCAATTTAAAAAAAAATCGCTGCGTCTTAATCTGGGGCCTGGGCCAAGGTACCCCTGACCAAATTTGGTAACTCTCGGTCCACTCGTCTGGTCCCCAGGCCGCACACAGACAGACAGAGACAAACACACAAACAAACTCTTTATTTTATTTATATTAGAAGATAGTTTACAAGACAGTATTCAGTATGCACGAGGGCTGTCTAAAAAGTGTCCGACCTTTGGCCAGAAAAATAGTTGCGAATGCCTGACAGATTTGGGACCCTAATCCCCTTCAAAGTAGGCCCCTTGTGCTTCCACACACTTAGCCCACCGATCCTTCCACTGCTGGAAACACTGCTGGAAGTCCTCTTTTGGAATGTTGTTCAGCTCCGTCGTCGTGTTCCGCATTATGTCTTCTCTACTCTCAAAACGGGATTCCTTCAGAGGCGTCTTCAATTTTGGAAACAACCAGAAGTCACAAGGAGCCAGGCCTGGAGAGTAGGGAGGTTGGCGAACGGTTGTAATTCCATATTAGGCTAAGAACGTGTGGATCAATTGGGATGAATGTGCTGGGGGGTTGTCATGATGGACGTGCCAGTTCTTCGCTGTCCACATGTCTGGTCTTTTGCGCCGGACTGCGTCACGGAGTCGCCTAAGAACATCTTGATAGTACTCCTTTGTCACTGTTTGTCATTCCGGTGCGTACTCGTGATGCACAATTCCACGGGCATCGAAGAAAACAGTCAGGAACACCTTGATTTTGCCTCGCACCTGCCGCGCTTTCTTCGGCCTTGGAGAATCGGGATGCTTCCATTGAGACGATTGTTGTTTTGTTTCTGGGCCGTACCCGTACACCCATGACTCATCTCCAGTTATCACGGAATTCAGATACCCAGGATCAGTGTTGGTGGTGTCCAGAAGGTCCTGTGCAACGTCAAAACGGGTGTCTTTGTTCCTGAGACAACAACTTGGATACAAATTTAGCAGCCACTCGTTTCATGTTCAAATCGTCACGAAAAATTGCATGTGCAGAATCTTTACTCACTCCAACATCTTCTGCAATCTCCCGCACTGTCAAACGGCGATCTGCCATCACCAAATTTCGCACCCGCTCAACAACAGCTGCATTCCGAGCAGTTTGTGGCCTGCCGCTACGCTGCTCACTCTCGACTGATGTGCGGCCATCTTTGAATCGGTTGAACCATAGTTTAATTTGTGTTACACCCATCGCATCTTCTCCAAACACCTGCGGAATCTTACGAATTGTTTGGCTTTGAGAATCACCCAGCCTTTGACAGAATTTGATGCAGTATCTTTGCTCAATTCGTTCAGTCATCTTGCGAGAAACACTAAATCCGACGTACACTACCAACAGCACCTAACTTCGCGACCACCAGCTCACGACTGGCACACGCGAACGCGGTGAAAAAATTCAAGCATGCGCATTAAGGTTCCTCCTTCCACCGTGCACGGTGGCGCCGCCTGAGAATCACTACTTTGCGTGGAAAAAATTAAGGTCGGATACTTTTTTAGACAGGCCTCGTACTTTTAATAATAATTGAGGTCATAACGAAAGGAAAATTTTTATATTTGAATAAACAGGAGAAGAACGTAAATATTGCAAAATCTTTTTCAGTACATTTTTTTATTATTTAGCTCGAAATGTCTTCATAGTTTTTATTAAAATACTTGCGAACATATCCTCATTTTATTGTCCTAACAATCCAATATATGTTGATAGTAAAATAGTTTAGATTGATCGAGGTACTGGGTCTTGAGAATTTCATGTCACTCCCCCCCCGTTACGAAATCTTGGCTAAACGAACCAATAGATGTTCCAGTAAAATTGTTTAGAGTGATCGATCCCCTTTTGTGATGACCACAGTATTTTATATCACGGACCCCCCCCTTCACGAAATCCTGGATACGTGCCTGCAACACTGTCAGTAGCTACGTCCTCGACTAATATACATTTAGAAGTACAGCTTTATTTTCGTATTTTTTCAACAGTTAACCAATTTAAAACCGTATTGTAATTCAAAGTACTTATCATATTTTTATCGCAAAACAAGAATATGTAGTTAACTTCTTAAATACTTCGCTCCTCAGAAACTCGTTCAGCGCGTGCAGCAAGCAAAAACAACATGCTTGGCATCTCACAAATGACAAAGGACAAAAAAGAAAAGCAAAAGCAGCACAGCAGTGCCTTATCGCAGTCAGAGCTGACAACATAGTTTCGGTCGTCATATACGCCAATAGACCTACAAGTGGTGTTCAAGATTTATACAGTTACCATATAGGTTGTGCCACAGTAGCGCTACAGGCGGAATGTGCAAGAACTACAAATGAATATGTTCCTTACAAGTATCAATCACTGTTGCACCCTATTTACATATTACACATCCTTTTTTCTCGCACTTTTTGACCTTGACAAGCTGAAGTAACAGGCTTTCCGAGTTCACAACCATAAAGTGTTTGTGTACAGAGTACGTTTTCAGTTCTTCGAATGACTCTGCTCGCGAAGAACAAGGGTGATGATCGGGCTACCGTATACGGCAGCCAGAAACACCCGGTTGCAACTTTAAATGTAAAATACAAATATAGAGCCTTGACAATGCCGTGAGGATATATATATATATATATATATATATATATATATAATTTGAATAGATAATTTTATGCACAGTTGTCTGTATCACTTTTCTATATAAGAAATTGTAATTGTTGAATAAGTTCACTGTTTTTATAATTTTATATTTGTCCTTTAATTCTTTCTTAATGTCGCTTATTGAAAATAATATTAAGATGATACACCTTACAACATTAATTGTTATTTGTTTGTTGTAAATCAAAATTGATTTATATAATTTCATTTACTATTAATCACTAATTTTAGTTTTTTATTACTTAGGACAACGTACATGCTCTGGAAAAGAGTTCCGTTGTGGTTCTGGACAATGCATCCCCAGTGGGTGGGTTTGTGATGATTATACCTCCTGCGGAGATGGCACTGATGGATTTAATTGTGGTATGCATTTATAAAATATAGATCTACCTAACTTCATTATTAATTATATGATAATGTATTAATGCAAAATGACATAAATATTAAAATGTGTAGCATATTTGTCATATTAATTTAAAATATAGAGATAAGTAAATAAATAAATAATTAGCGACCATAGTTGAACCTAATGTCATTGCAGATTCCGACACAGGACTTGAATTTAGTTAAGGGAGCGAGAAGTATCCGTATGTCATTTTGTCGAATCAGAAAGGATTACCAACTACAATAATGTTTTTCTATGTTTAGCAACAACGAGGCTTCACTGAGTGTATGAATTAATTTACAATAAGACGGAAAATTATTTCCCCTTAAGATAAGTAGATCAAAGAAGTGTTAATATTGCTTGTATACTCAGCCACAAAAGTGTCTCCCCCCTCCTAAGTGCTCGAATTCCATTACTTGGGGTCCAGGTAATTTGCAGTTGTGAGAACGCCTAGACATATGCAACCCAACTTATACGAAACTTTTCTCGGCAATGACAGCAGTTGGTAGCAATGAGTCAAGTCTGTATGGAAGTAAAATTGTGAGTAGATGGCGCACGAAACATTTCTCTATTCTGAGATCAATCTCTGGTTCAGAGCGTGTTGTCCAATGAACATCATATGTTAATTTCAATATTCATGTGTATGTAGTGTATTTTTCATAGTATAGTGTATATTGAGAGATATAAAAACACTGATCACATATGAATCACAAAATGCTTGAAAGTAGCTGAAAATGTCAAATCTAGAAGACCTATTGGAAATAACTTTGTAAATAATTGCCTCCTTAGAGAAACCTTCTCCAATACCCCTCATTCCAACATCTTCTTTCTGGAGGAGAGAAGATCTCGCATGTCACACTAAGTATGCATTGAAATTGAATTGAAATAGAAACTCCTGAAAATTTTCAATCTCGCCGGGATTCAAACCCGGGTCCATCAAATAGAACTTCAATGCGCTAAACATACACCCACCGCGCCATTTAAATTTCCACCCAAGCTAATACCTAGTTAAAGTTGTTTCATTGTAAAATATAAACAAGGTACTCAAATATAACAGAAACAAACGAATATAAACAAAATATAAATAAAAATATAAACAAGAAGATATAAGGAATTTGTGTGTCTTAATGATTTACTCGTGATTTCCTTGTTTAACTCAAAAACAAGTTATATAGACGTTCCTCAATGAGGAAAATATGACGAAACGTTCTTCAAGATGAGACTTACGCCATCGGCAGAGCCACAACTTATAGGGGCATGGGGCACCTACCCCCCCCCCCCGGGAAAGCTTCACGCCGAACGAGGGGCCCCATTTTTAGACACAATTTTCTTACTCCACATACGATAGAAGCATGAAATTAGAAATGAAGCATCAAATAGGGTCGACACATTACATAAACAAAACAGCACACAAAAAATAAGTAGAACAAAAATGAATCGTGAGAGATTTCAGTAAAAAATGCCTACTATTAGCGGCTCTAGAAATAATATTTATTCGTATGGCTTTCAGATTTATCAATATTGTCTCCTTAATAATTTTGTCATGTACGGAGTGAGCCCAGGTAGTAACTAAAGGAACCGCATACCTTCCCGTGCGGGAGGGCCCACAGGCTCAGGGGCCCCATTAAGATTAAGAGAAACTTGCAAAGAGGGGGCCCAAGAATTAGAAGAGCAACTTTTCCTAGGGGTCCAAAATATAGCTTATTAATGCTTGCACCCCCAGAATAAAATCTAAGTAACGGCGCTGGTCATTGGTTGCAGGGATTGAACCGATTTATTTACATTTCGTATTAACCACAACACCAAATTTCCAAAGAAGAAAAGACGAAAAAATTTTCACATTCTTTAAATTTTAAAAGCACGTGTAGAAATAGACAGCTCTATGTTTATGTTTCAGAACTACTAGTTTATTTTCTTATGTTCATATGAGGAATTTGTAGCAAATTGAGGCCATATGATCATGAGGCTGCTGATGATTAGGCGCAATCCACTACTGTCTGTTTCAGATGTAAAGCATCACGAGCAATAGACACTGGTGCGCGATATTACGTGCGGTGTTGCCGGATCATGGACTCGCCTTTCCCTTCTCGCTCTTCCTCCAGTTGAGATTATGACCCATACATTGGCAACATCATTCGCAATGTAAACGTACTATTCAAGCAAATTCAAGAATTTTGACTGTGCATCCTAGAAGTATATATAGCAATTAAATTACTTACGTATTAACTTTTTCAGTGGATATGCTAAACACTCGTCTTCAACACTATTTTCACTATCGTCTATGTCAGTTAATATTTCGTCATTGTCTGAATCTGAGTCTTGTAAATTTATTATCATGGGCTAAAAAAAATGTAAACACAAAAAATAATTCTTCGAGCCTGATTTCGTAGCACTTTATTTTTTATTTTTATTTTTTTAAAGAAACCTCCGCAATTGTACTTGGTTCGCTTAAAGACAATGTCAACTATAATTTTGAAGAAGAAACGAACTACCACGAAAGAAAGTAACCCAGACACTGATGAATTCTGTTTATGCTAGGAGAGAAGTTACGTTCCAACACAACTAGCACCTTTGTTTCCTTCTCAGTTTTCATAACAAATAACATTCTTGTGCTTGGTCTAGGTCACACAAAAACAATCCGTCTGATTCCTAAGCAAGTCCGTATGATCGAGTTTGTTTTGGGTTACTATAATTTACGACACCATTCAGACGCCTGGTGCTTTTGAATCCCTACTGGAGGAGGAAAGAGGAAATAAGTGGTCGTATATATGTAAGGTACTGAAACGTGAAGGGAAAAAACATACTGCTTTTTTACTGTCGAATAAGGAGGAATTTATCCCGAAGTAAATTTCAAAACGATATTACGAACTTCCCGTACTTTGTTCTTACGATGTTAGGTATATATATATATATATATATATAAATGAATCAGATTCCAAAGGCGTAGAGCCATGGGGTAAAAGGGGGCCCTGTCTTTCCAAACTATTTCCAACTCCGAAATGATGTTCGTGGTATGTATTTAATAAACTTACTTAATAGTTAATGCAAATGATGGACGTTTATAATAAAATATGAAAATTAAAAAAAAATCAAACACCATCAATACGGTTTCTGTACCTAATTAAAACAACTAAAATTAACCATATGCTTTATATTCTCATTTTCCTAACTGGGAGCACACCGTATGAACTCTATTTGATTATTGCATAATAATATCTGAGTTGATAATTTTTCGAGTTTTTTTTCTTTACTATTTTAACCCATATAAATACAAAGTCAGATAAACAGACTGCTATAATCAGCATTTGTTTTCTTATGAATAGCTTATTGATTCATCTACAATCCGGTTTTCAACTCAGTACTGTCAAGATCCGTCTTTTGATAATATATCATCGTGAAAATATAACATGTGTATAGTATGCATGGTGAGTTAAAATGCTTTCATATTCTGAAAGAGATCATTTGTTCTCTTTTAAATGTGTGAAAAGCTTTCCTTCCCCTGAAAGTAATGTTCCCCTAGAACAACCCGGTAGATACACCCATGATTATTCTGTAATAAAAGTTGATTTCTATTTCCAAATTGAAGAAAAATCCACTGGAAATTAGACGCGGAACTCATCGCTCGATTTACTAATTGTTTTATATGGAAACCTTTAAAAGCGTGTATCATAACAACCAGTTGACATAAAAAGATGTAGTTTTCACGTATGTGTTCGTAATTCTTTTCTCTACTTCGTAAAGTAAGCAGTTGATGTGCTAATACAATATTTCTAATAAGCTCTTCTGGTATTGTCAAAATTCGCAGTAGCGCGATAAGTCAGCGTGCAGGACTGCCTGTTGCGAATTATCAACAGCGCTCAAAGCCAATTGGACGCCGCGTGAAGCCAACTAAAAGCCATGCCGATTATCATTTGAAATCTACAATAGGGATTCGAATTCCTCTGAGGAGCAAGGTCGGAATTTTAATTGTTCTCAGTATTTTTGTGTTCGTGTTCCTGTAGAGTTTGGAATAAGTCCAAAGGACATGAGGTGCCAGTGGCGAACAATACTCCGGTTGGGACGATTTGTTCAAAAAATTGTTAACTCTCATTGGAGCTACCTGGATTCAAATCCCGTCGTAGCAGTTATTAAATTTTCTGAACGGGAAGATGATGTTTATGTAATTGCTGTTGAAATTATGCAATTTCTTTATTATTATTATTATTATTATTATTATTACCACAGAAGAAAAAAGTAACAGTCGAAGGTATTCATAGGTACAGAAAAGATTACGCATTTACACATGAACGCAATAATATTATTACGTTCATGGATTTACAGATAGAATTATCATTTTTATGACAACAAGAAACGGGACACAAAGATTTGTTAGTTGATAACAGTAATGCATTTCCTTTCGCCCTTCTTCTAAGTCGAAAGGTGAGGTGACTTCTTAAATAGAATCATTTCCGTGACTTGCGTTGTAAATTCGATCATAATTTGCAGTTTGTGCACAGCTACGAACAATTCCTTGGAACTCATTTTTGGCCCATACTACAGCAGTAATGACGTGTTTATCCCTTATGTATTCATCAATTCTTGTCCAAACACGTTCCTTGCCAGACGGTTACGAATGAAGTTGATGCGGATGACGTAATTTTGTGTTGTTGGCATTTCATCTGTGACGGAGGTCTTCCCTACTCTTAGACCCAGAGAAATGGAATATTTTTCATGCTGGTATACGTCAGAATTATCAGTTTTGTAAATTGTAAAGATTTACTGAACAGTCACACACGGAATCGAACTCGGGTCCCCAACATTATGAAAGTAACGTCTAAGCCACTACTCTAAGACATCACTGTTCTGGTAGAAGGAAAATTGGAGCTCTACTGAATTCAGTAATTACACACCTTTAAGACTCCAGTGTAATAATGCTGAAACTTTCTGATTTCAGACATGATAAAATAGTAAAGTATCATACAGAAAGAATAGTCCAGAGAAGTCAACATTAAATTGACAACCCATATGTACGGAGGCGCTGCTATATGCTCTCGCCTAGTGCCCTGATTTTTCACGCACGGCATTGGACAGATATTTATATTGAATGGAATCTGGTGTTTCATGGCACTGGCTTATTTTTTTAAGTTAAGTAATTTAACGAACCTTGTCACTTACGCTCACCTAAACCTTTAGGATACTTAACGTAGATATAGAGAGGTTTGGTTTGGTTTGGTTTTACAGATTTGATCAGAGATGTCGTGGGTCAATGAAAACTTGACGCACCACTCACCGCGACACACTCTGACCCATGATCCAGCATCCAACTTGTCCCTCTCTGACAGACTAAACACCATGACACATTTCGACCTACCACACACAATGAACAACTGACCCACTAAAACGCATCGTCATCTACTCTGAAATATGATCTACGTCCTCTTTTCTAGCGACTAAAGAGTTTATACTTGTAATAAAACCAGGCTGTCAATTTCTAACTATTTAGAGTTTGAATTTCTGCGGTCAATCCCCCAAGCACTGTTCTGTTACAATAATGATGGATCTGACCTTTATGATATAAAATGCTAAAATGTTTGTCATGGGCAAACTTACGATGAATTTCAATTAAATTAGCATGGTCTAGTTATTTCCTTGTTGAATTATCGATATTTCTCAGTTTAAAAACAGATGAAATTTGAAACTCCCAAATCAAGGTACGTAGACCAACATACAGAAGAATATATTACAAATTTACATGGTAAGCATATATGGCTATATGATGCGAAGCACTGTATTTTTTGTTGAGTTGATTTAGAGATTAACGTCCTTTCAGCAGCGAGCCTATATGAAAATGGACATACCTCATGCCGTAAACGTCGCAAACATCTACTGGCCCACTTTCGGGTAAACGTCGATCGTCAATATATAGACGAGGCGGTGTCCCACTGCCGGCAGGCTTTCATCGAGTCAAAACAGATATCTCGGGCCGGGGTGTTAACGTTAAAACCGCGTAGCAGCGAGGACCTCGTTTTGGTCCGCGCTCCTTCAATTCGGCGCGGATCATCGCGAAGGGACCAACACGATCTATCGCCAGTCATGTGCATGCGGTTATTACTATACATTAGTTTTTCCTGACGAATTCTTCCTAAAGTCAGCTCCAGGGGTCAAGAATAACCACAGCCTCAACATCATGAAGTGAAAAATCTTGACGCGATATTTGTATTAATTTAGATGGCAACTGTCGGCGATCATTAGAAAGTGAGTATGGGAGAACTATAAAATAAGGTAAGTAGACACGCGTCATTTTCTTATAAAATTACATGGCGAATGCATTTTATCTTATTCCAAACAGTTATCGTCTCATATATATACTTAAAAGAGCACTCCGATTGACCAGACTAAAACGATCTCTACGATTTATCCCATTAAAGCGATGTCTCCATGCTGAAGTCCGAAAAAACCCGACCAGTAATCATAAGGTTGGCGGATCGAACCTCCTCCGGGGTAATTCTCTGGTACTTTTTTAGTGTTTTTTAGACTCAACTTCATGTAATCAAATCACACATATAGGCGATTTAACATATTTTAGGGGATTAATTTTGTGGTTCATTGGCGTCTTGTCGCGTCAGAAGATGCTGTCTACAATGCAGTGAGCAGAGTGGTTCGTTAAATGAATTAACTTCAAAAATAATCCAGTGGCCTGAAACACCAGATTCCAATCAATATAAGTGTCTGCCCAATGACGTGTTGAGAAAAATCAGGGCCCGAGGCGAGAGCATATGGCAGCGCGTCCGTATATATGAGTTGTCAATTTAAAGTTGATTTCTCTGGACTATTCCTTCTGTATAATACTTTACTATTTTATCATGACTGAAATCAGAAAGTTTCAGCATTATTACACTGGTATCGTAAAAGTGTGTAATTACTGAATTCACTACTGCTCCATTTTTCCTTCTCCCAGAACAGTGTTATCTTAGAGTAATGGCTTAAGCGTTACTTTAGTAATGTTGGGGAAGCGAGATCTATTCCGGGTGTGATTGTTGAGTAAATTTTTACAAACTACAAAACTGATACTTCTGATGTATACTAACATGAAAAATATTCAATTTCTCTGGTCTAAGATTTGAGAAAACTTCCTTTACAGGTGAAACGCCAATAACACAAAATTAGGTCATTTGTATTAACCTTCGTAACTGTATGGTAGGTAACTTGTTTGGAGAAGAATTGATGACAACATAAGGCCTAAACATGTCCTTACTGATGTAGTATGGGCTAAAAATGAGTTCCAATGAATTGTTCGTAGTTGTGCACAAATTGCTAATAGTGATCGAACTTATAATAGGGATCGCTAGTCACGATAATGATCCTATTTCAGATATCACTTCTCCTTTCTACTTAGAAGAATGGCAAAACAAAATGCATTACTGTTATCAGCTAACAAATCTGACATACTCTATATTTTTTCTTTTCCTATGGATACCTTTGACTATATTACTTTTTCATTCCTTCTGCCGTAATAATAATAATAATAATAATAATAATAATAATAATAATAATAATAATAATAATAATAATAAAAGAATGACATAATTACATCACTATTTACATAAACATTATCTTCCCATTCGGAAAAATTAATAATTACCACTACGGGATTTGAACTCAAGTAGCTGCAATGGGAGTTTCCTGCTTTAACAATTTCTCTCAAACAAATCACCCCAAACGAAGCATTGTTCGTCCTTGGCACCTCATGTCCTTTGGACGTATTCCAAACACTACAGGAACACGAGCACAGAAATACTGAGGACAATTAAAATTCCGACCTTGCTCTTCAGAGGAATTTGAACCCCAAATGATTGCGCCTCATGATCAGCAGCCTCATGAGGCCTCAATTTGCCACAAACTCCTCATATGAATATAAGAATATAAACTAGTAGTTATGGAACATAAACCTAGAACTGTCTACTTCTTCACGTGTTGATACAACTTAAAGAATGTGAAAATAATTTTTCCGTCTTTTCTTGTTTGGAAATTAGAAGTTAAATTAAAGACGAAATGTAATGTAAGTGGGGACCATCCATGCAACCGATGACCAGCGCCGTAACCTGCATTCTTTTCTGGGGAGGTTAGCGTGGGGACCCGGGTTCAATTCCCGGCGGGAGCTCATGTGGTTAGGATTTCACGTTAATCAGTAGGTCCATGTATCATATAACTTCGCTGCCGAACGGAACTTTAAGTTCAATATCAACCAAACATTTTTCTGGGATGGGCAAGTATTAATAAGCTTATTTGGATCCCTAGAAAAAGTTTATTTCTAATTATTGGGCCCCCACTCTCCAACTTTCTCTTAATCTTTATGGGCCCACCGGAGCCAGTGGCCTCTCCCGCACGGCAAGGTAGTAGGGTTAGTTAGTTTCTCCCTGGGCCTATTACATACATGGCAAATTATTAAGGGGACAATATTGATAATTCTCAAAGCCATACGAATAAGTATTACTCAAACAGGTCCACGACTCATTTTTGTTCTATTTACCTTTTGTGTGCTGTTTTGTTTATGTATTGTAGCGACTCGATTTGATGCTTCATTTCAAATTTCATGTTCCTATTGTAAATGGAGTAAGACATTTTTGTCTGAAAATGGGCAACCTTGAACGGCGGGGATCTTCTCTGGGGGCAGTTGCCCCCACACAAGTTACGACTCTGCCAATGGCGTAGGCTCAACTGAAGAACATTTCGTGATACTTTCTTCATTGGGCAACGTGTATATAACTTGTTTTTGAGTTAAACCAGGAAATCTCTCTAAATCATTCAAACACTCACACAAGTTTCTTATATTTTCTTATTTATATTTTGTTCATATATTTTTTGTTATATTTAAGTATTTTGTTTATATTTTTCCATGAAACGATTTTAACTAGTTTTTTGTTTGGGTGAGTGGTTAGAGTGTTGAACTTCTATTTGGTGGACCTGGCCTCGAATCCCGGCCGGGCTGAAGCTTTTTCAAGTTTTCTTGTTTCAATTTCAATTTCAATGCATACTCAGTGTGATAAGGAAGATTTACTCTCCTGCAGAAAGAAGATGTTGGAATTAGGAGAATTGGAGGTCTCTCAATGGAGGCGATCATTTAAGAAGTTATTCCCAGCAGTTGTTCTAGATTAGATATTTTGAGCTACTTTCGAACATTTTCTGATTCATATGTGATCAGTGTTTTTATTTCTTTGATTATACAGTGTGTAATAAAACAATACATTACATACACATGAATATTGAGATTAACATATTATGTTCATTGGTCAAAACGCTCTGAACCAGATTGATTGATCTAAGAATCTGTTGTGTTAGTCACCTACTTTACAATTTTACTCCCATAAACACTTGGATCCGGCGTACCAACTGCTGTCAGTGTCGTGAAAAGTTACGTGTAAGTTGGGTTGCATCTGTCTGGGCGTTCTCACAACTCCTGGACCCCAAGCAATGGAATTAGGGCACTTAGGGGGAAGATACTTTTTTGGCTGGGTGTACAGCTTGTACTAGTCTCTTACCAGGACTATGTCAAACTGATAGTAACGCAATTCAAATACATAGATGTATGCATATATGGAGTCATAGTAGCTTATCGTAAAAGTTTTTGTATGCTACGGTAATTGCACCCTTTTTGTGAAGGTTTTGCCAAGTATATATATATATATATATATATATATATATATATATATATATATATATATATATATATATATATATATACAGGGTGTCCAAGAAGTCCTTCCCTGATTACAGAAATTGATACCTCAGGCTAGAAATAAGATAGAAATATGAAACTGGTGTTGAATTGTTTACAAACTATAAAAGTTTTTGCCTGTGTTAGGTTTGTTCTGTTTTACCAAGTCTCAAGTTTGTTTGTTTTAGGTTTGTAGTACGTAAGTAAGAAGCCCAAGAAGCCATGCCAACCAACCAGGAGAAGGCACAGTGTGTCCTGTGGTACCATGAGACACGATCACCTACCACGGTGCAGACACAGTTCCAGACAACATTTGGGAGGAACCCACCTGATGTCAAGAGCATTAAAGCCTGGTATGAGAAGTTCAAGAACACAGGGTCGGTTGCTGACCTTCCGAGGTCTTGCCGACCAAGAACCTCAGCAGACACGGTGGAGGCTGTACGGCAGTCTTTTCTGAGAAGCCCTAAGAAATCGGTGCGCAGGGCCTCACGTGAATTACAGATGCCAAAAAGCTCTATCCATAACATTTTACACAAACGTTTATTGTTTCGTGCTTACAAAGTGCAACTCGTTCAGGTACACGTCGATATGACTTTGCGGTCGAAATGCTTTCACGTATTGAGGACGATAATGGTTATCTCAGACGAATTTCCTTTTCCGACGAAGCGACATTCTTTGTCAGTGGAGTAGTGAATCGCCATAATGTACGCATTTGGGGTTCAGAACCCCCCAGGGAGGTCAGGGAGTTCACCAGAGGCAGTCAGAAGGTGAATGTTTGGTGCGCGTCATTGCACGATCGAATTATCGGGCCATTCTTCATCGCTGAGTATACCATCACATCTGCAGTGTACCTGGATATGTTGCAGCTGTATGCTGTTCCTCAGCTGCTTCAGTATCACCCCGATGTCGTTTTTCAGCAAGACGGTGCACCACCTCATTGGGGTTTGGACGTCCGTGCCTATCTCGATAGGACATTTCCTGGGCGATGGATTAGTCGTGATGGACCAACAGCTTGGCCTCCACGCTTTCCTGACATAACTGCATTATACTTCTTTTTATAGGGTTATGTCAAGGATGAGGTCTACCGAACACGTGTACCAGATCTTGAAACCCTGCAGCAACGAATAACCAGAGTCGTTGCATCCATCCCTCCAGTGATGTTGGCTAATGTGTGGATGGAAATTGAATATCGCCTAGATGTGCTACGTGCTACCAAGGGTGCTCTGTGGAAGCGTACTGATGTGATCAAAACTTTTATAGTTTCTAAACAATTCAACACCAGTTTCATATTTCTATCTTATTTCTAGCCTGAGTTATCAATTTCTGTAATCAGGGAAGGACTTCTCGGACACCCTGCATATATATATATATATATAGATGTGTGTGTGTGTGTGTGTGTGTTTGTGTGTTTCATTTATTTAGTTAAGCTGAAGATCAAGCTATAATCTAGCCTGTTTAACACGAACGCTAAACTAGAAATCACTTAATCAACAAAAATTGAAATCGACAAAAATATATGCGACTGGAGCGGATATGAATGTTCTGTGTTTTATAATTTTTCTTACTAAATCGAATTGACTAATATATTAATTCAGAATGAAAACTAAATATAAAATATACAACTGGTACTATTGCACTAAATGTTGAAGTTTTAAAACCAATTTCTTTATTGTTTTATTTATTCATTACAACATATTCTTGGCATTTAATAATTTTCCTACTCTTGTAGAAGATGTTAATATTTGTAATTTAAATTATTGTGGATTTTAAATTATCTTTATTTATGAAGTAAGATGTGAAGTTTCTAAATTGCGACTAAATTCATGTGATTGCGACTAAATTTCAGTGTTGTACCGTCTATCGCCTTTCGTCTATAAGATTCAATAAGGTTAGCTATCAGATTTCTAAAGCTCAAGGTCAAATCAACCACCACCAATGACCTTAGACTATGAGCTGTGACTAAAGTTCAAAGTATTGTTTCAAATTTCGCGCCTTATGTTAAAATTCTTATTATCACAATTCCCAGATTTAAAGAATACTTCTCTCGATATACCCAACTCTTAGAATTAATCATATTATTATATGTTCTATAAGGTCAATAATGTCCGTCAATTGTTTACCTTAGTAGAACCAATTGTTTTCTAGGTGTGTGTACTCAAACTTAAGAAGTACCACAGCAAAGGAAATGAATCCCTGTACACTACCTCATCAAGGTCAATCACGTGGTACATCGTATTGCTTACGTTTATATTTGGCGGGAATAATCAAAACCAATGACGTAATTTCATTTTGACAATTCTCAAATTATCCTACAAAGTTTCAATGTACCAATGTTCTGGACCCCTAATCCCATCATAGGTCAATAACTGATCACGTGAGCATACTCATATTTGACAATGATTTACCAAATGAATGAGATACCATCCAATTTTAAGAACAATTACCAACTATTGATATGACAATAAGAAACCCCTCCCAAAATGTAAGATTTGTACACAAATACACCTGTGTCTTATGAAAAAGAAATAAATCCTGTACTCATTCAATAATAAAGCTGTATCAAGAAAGATAAAATAGGTCAATAACCTTTAAAATTTGAATATTTGTCCGTAAGGGGGATACCAACTTGTTATTTGATAATTCCCAAATTTAAGAAATGGTTCTGTGTACCACAACAAAATTTAAAAGGGAATATAAAAATATAAAGGTAATAAACCTCTGTACTTATTCATCCTTATCGATGGAAATAATCACTTCCAAAATTTACATTTTTGACAATTTTTTACCCATGAAACGAAAGGAAATTTATAATGGCATATAGTAAGAACCTTTAATATTATACCAAATTGGGCAATTTCCTAACTTTAAGGGTGAGCCAATGTACCTCTGCCAAATTTTAAAATGGAAGCAACGATGTTCTCATACCTTATAAAAGAAAATAGACCCCTGAACACATTCATATATTCATATAAGGTAATAAAAGGGGGTCAATAACCTCCAAAATTTGAACTTTTAACTTTTTTATCCATAAAAGGGAACAAAAATGGGACACCCAAATTTATACTAATACTTATTAGGGTCCTATAGTACTATATTTAATGTTTACGTTTGGCAATTTCCAAACTTTAAGATGGCGTTCCAATGTACTCCTTCAAATTTTTCAACGCATACACCAATGTATCAATATCTTAAAAAATATAATAGACCCCTATACATGCCCATATAATCATATAAGGTAATAGGGTCTCATCAAAGGGGATAACTAAGGTCAAAACCAAACACGTTGTCATACTAATTTTCAACAAACTTTTACCCATGAAAGGGAACAAAGTGGACTATCCACATTTATAATGATACATATTGAGGTGCTGTACTATAATACCGAATGCTTAAATTGGATAATTTCCTAAATTTAAGGGGTGGGCCAAGGTACCCCTTCCAAATAATTTAAAGGGGTGCATCAATGTACCTATGTTTTATGATAGGGAATGGACACCTATACATGACCATATAGCTATATAAGGTAATAGGACCTCATCAAAGGGGATAAATTGGGCCAAAAATCAAATACGTGGTTGTACTAAAATTTGTCAATTTTGTACGACTAAAAGGCAATTTCAAAAATTTAGGTGGTGGGCCAAGGTAGCCCCTCCCAAATTTTAAGAGGGGTGCATCAATGTACCTACGTTTTATGATATGGAATGGATCTCTATACATGACCATATAACCATATAAGATAATAGGAATTCATCCAAGGGGTTTAAATGGGTCAAAATCCCAAACAGGTGGTAGAACGTATTGCTTACGTTTATATATTGGCAATTTTGTACCCCTAAAAGGGAACGAGGTAGACCACCCAAATTTATAGTGATATATATTAGGGTTCTATACTATTATATCAAGTGTTTAAATTTGACAATTACCAAAATTTAAGGGGTGGGCCTAGGTACCCAAATTTTTAAAGGGGTGCCTCAATATACCCATGTTTTATGAAAGGGAATGGACCCCTGTATACGCCCATATAACTATATAAGGTAATAACACCTCATAAATAACGTAGGTATAGGGAGTAAAAGTATAGATTTGAAGCATCAGCGCACTGTCGTCGCTGAAAAGATTCGTATTCTTAGTTTTTCAACTTATTGTCTTACATGTTAAGTTAATAATTGCTAACAACTGCTACTAGCGCTTTTCACTTTTCAGGAATTTACTACGACCTCTTCGCGGGATGCTTTTCTAAGTCCTGTGCTTGAATTATATCAGCTACCTCACTGTCCTTATTTGAGAATGGAAACTGATTACGTTGAACGTGAATATGTTTCGTTGTCGTAAAGCAACGGCCGTAATAAATGTAATAAAGGTTCTTATTATTAAATGAAAGACAGAAGTATTTATTTCGTGTATACCACAATATAGTACAGTAACTAAGCAAAATGATAATCACTAACACTAGCAGTTTTTTTTCCAACGGCAAGGGAAGGGCAAAGGACCGATATAGAGTTTTTCAATTTATTGCCCTACATATATTAAAAGTCGTAACATTTATCATTTTTAGCGTATATCGCCTTACTTTTTAAAATCGCCACTGTAGCCTACTAGTCAGAACATTCATCTCCAGACATGATGTAGAGAGAAGAGAACGAAGGAGATATAAAAAGTGCCGTAACTAATTTTATTGTTCCCTGGATCATCGATTGACTAATACCCGCCCCCTGTCCCACCCATTTCAGCTGCTGCGTTATATATATATATATATATATATATATATATATATATATATATATATATATATATATATATATATATTTCCATGTCAGAAGGGCCCGACAAAAGGGCGAGGATAGAAAGACCCGAGTAGAAACAGCCCAGGTCAAAATGGTTTTGCATCAAAAGAGCATGGTCAAAAGTGGCCCCGCGACAAAAGTGTCCGAGTCGAAATTGCTCCGAGTCAAAATGACCCGGGTCAAAAGATCGTCGCGGGAAGTGAACCAGAGTCAAAAGGGCCCTATGTCAAAAAACTAATCAAAGAGAATCCCGCCACAAAAGGGCACGAGTCAAAAGGTCCCCGCGAGTAAAGAGGCCGATTCAAAAGGACCCTGTGTTGTAAAAGGCCGGGGCAAAAAGGGCCCCGCCTCAAAAGTGCACGGGTCAACACGGCCCCGCATTAAAATGACCCGTGTCGAAAGAGTCACGCGACAAAAGGCCCCGAGTCAAAAAGGCCCCGCGTTAAAAGGAACAAAGTCACAAACCCCTAGCGTCAAAAGGGCCCGATAAAAACAAGTCTACGGCTAAAAAGCCTTAGATCAGGAGTGGAAATCAGGAGAAAGCAAGAGATATGACCAGTGGCGTAACTAATTTTACTGCACGCTGATTGTTGATCATCTATTTACTCATATCTGCCCCGTGCTCCCGCATTTCAGCTTGTGAATATATAAATATATATATATATATATATATATCAGAAGCGCACGGACAAAAAGGACGAGAACAGAAATACCCGAGTCAAAAGTGCCCTGGTCAAAAGTGATCCCGCCCATAGGACACGGGTCAAAATGGTCCCGCGTCAGAAGGGCCAGAGTCGAAAGGGCACCGCGACAAAAAGCCCCGAGTCAAAAAGGCCAGGCTTTAAAAGGGGACGAGTAGAAAGAGCCCCGCGTCAAAGGGGTCCGGTAAATACAATTCCACGGCTAAAATGTCTGGGATTAAGGGTGGAAATCCGGAGAGAATAGAGATATGACCAGTGGCGTAACTAATTTTACTGCGCCCTGAGTCATCGATTTACTCATATTCGCCCCCTTCCCACATATTTCAACTTCTCCGTTATATATATATGGTTCCATATCAGAAGGGCCCGACAAAAGGGCCAGGATAGAAAAGTACGAGTCAAAGCGGCCCCGAGACAAAAGTGCCCGGCATGTAAGTCTTGCAGGCCGAGTATACATTTTAAATGATTTTGTATTCAGTCGTCTTTGGTTTCTTACAAAACTATTCTCCTTGCCAAAGAAATATCTCAGTATCAAACGGAAACACACATTGCAAATCTGCTGTGGCATACTCACTCCCTAAGTGTGAGTCACGAGACAGTATAATTATCAAAATGTGACGGTGGTCTTGGTCTTGAAAGCATTCAAGTTGAGAGCTGCTCGCTGTTTTTACATAGCGTGTGCTTAAACCAGGGTGCTTTAAGTTATTAATTTAAAGCGCCCTGGCCAAACACTACTCATACTGGGAGTCCCTTTCCAGCACAGTAAAAGGTCGCAAGGGCAAAAAAAGAAAGAAAAGAAAAGAAAAAAGAAAGAAAGGAAGAAACGGAAAACTGTTCCTTATGCAAAGACCATTTGAAATACATTTCAAAAGGAACGCTATGACCATTAAAAGTTAAATGGCAGCAACCGATATCGGGGATAGATCCAGGAATTTTTGAGGTGGCGCGCAGGTCTGAAAAATAAATTTGAGACATTTTTCAATATGTGGTTCGCTAACCAAAAATGTGGACTGGAGTGCTTCATAATACGTATTAATCGTCCTTCTGGAGGCAGCATTGAGGAAAGCCATGTTGTTGAACACTAGGTAATCCAGGATTACCATAAAAAACTTTTTTACCATCTTTTTATTATAGCATTATTTTATTTTATTACTATTGTTATTTTTCTTAAATCAGATTATTCACAGTAAACTATTTTAAGTTTAATTTCCTATTAACATAATTCATGTTAACTCTTCACTAATATCGTTATTTTTATACTGCATAAGTACTATCGTAGGGTCAGATTTAACCTCATTATTTGTTTTAAATTAAAATATGTTAAAACGTATTAACATTAACAGTTGATTGTGGACCGTATACCAGTGCTATATTTTAATGTACTTAACTAGTTTCGGGGACAAACATAATTTCAAAATATTTTTCTGACTAATTGTCTTTTGGTAATAGATTATTACAAAGCGAAACATCTACTTAAATGAAATAATATTTTTGTTATCCGAAAATAACAAAGTATAAAAATAATCTTATTTTCAAATAAGGAAGTATTCTATTATTAGTGCTGACAAAATGTTAACTTGCCATTCAAAAAAACTGACAATTGATGCTTTTGTGTTTCGTCAGTTGCTTGGCTACAGGCCCGTATCCACAGGGGAATAGGGGGCCGGGCCTCCGCAAATTTTACTGTCCCCCCTAAAATATTCACGGTTACGGGCCTGCTTGGCTACCTACCAATACACACAATGTTTAGTCTTAAGAGGCTGTCCAAATATTAAGTAACGCTATTTTTGACCAACTTCTACCCCCTCTCGCCCCTTTGTCACACTTCGTAACGCAAGGCTGAACCCCCTTCCGTTCGTTACGTAACACTTTTGGATTTTTCTTTTTTCACCAATTTTGCTTATTTGGGAGTTATTATAATAAAAACTATTTTTAATGGCAGAACTTTTATTACAAAATACTTTCATTCTCAATATTTTTGTAGTGTTTATCGCCAATAAATCAAAGTATTAGAAAATGTTAGAATGGTAATATTTTAACCCCATAAGATGACTTAATTAACAGTACTAATTTTTCAAAACTGCATACAGTCGTTTTTCCAAGGAGATCGCACCTATCCTTTTAGGTCAGATGATGACAAGGAGGTTATATTGACAAGGAAGATGCAGGTGGAAGAGGATCTAAAGAACTAACATCGACCTCTTTCCAGGGATCCATTATGCTTCGTGCATTTGAAGTTCCCAAGTGTCGACGATGCAAAGTTCTCTTCCTCGTCGACCACAGATTCGAAGTGGCTGCGCATGTGAAGGAGCAGGGACATCTCGTTTGTGAATAAGCTTTCGAGCATCTTTTTTGAACTTCGGACTTCAGTTTACCTCTTTTCATATTCTTCTTGTCCTAAATCAGTGCGAGAATGAGAATAAACTCAAATTCTTTAGAAATATTTAAATTCAAAAATCAAAAGAATACTACGAGATAAATTTAGTACGAATTAGGTTTTTAATATCTTATTTTGATCTACAAATCCTGAATCGTTCCATCGCGGAAAATATAATTTCACGAAAAAAATCTTCTCTTTCCCTCGCAAAACCCCTTAAAAGAATAGAGTGAGTAATGATCCAAATCAAAGGTTTGAGATAACATTCTCAGAAATAGCAATACGATTGGAAACATGAGGGCATTTTCAGGCGGTGGTTCAATCACTAACAACTAACTCCTTAAAGGCGTGTTCCCTAAATCCAATTCTGCGATAGCCACAAAAGGGAGTTTTATTTTATTGTAATACATGCAGGATTCGCCACCATTTATGCTGTTATGCTAGTGTGTAGTGCGTCTTCGAATCTCTTCTGTATTATTCCATTTATATAGGCTATAGTTCGCAATTTTCGAAACAATAGAAATATCTATTTCGCTATATATATATATATATATATATATATATATATATATATATATATATATATATATATATATATATATATATAGGGTGTTTCAGATAAATCGTCCAGTGCTTATAAATCCGAAACGGCTCTGAATAAAAAGATGAAACAAAAAGTGAGATAGGAAAATATCATAGGCGCATCACATGGTGTTGTTATGGTGACCTCCAGGGCCCTCCTTCAAGGGGGCCCAGGGGCCAACTTCAAATTTTTAAATAGGAACATGTATTGAATCATACCTCATTCAATAGTACTTGAAAAACGAAACAACTTTTGTAAGAAACAATTTTCGATTTGGGCCACCGTTTTTAAATCGCCGCAAAAAGTGGGTCCTATATCAGATAAAACGTCCAGTGCTTATAAATCCGAAATGGCTGAGAATAAAAAGATAAAACAAAAAGTGAGATAGGAAAATGTCATAGGGCGCATCACATGCTCTTGTCGTGGTGACCTACAGGGCCCTCCTTCAAGGGGGCCCATTGGTCAACTTCAAATTTTCAAATGGGAACATGTATTGAATCATACCTCATTCAATAGTCCTTGAAATACGAAACAACTTTTGTAGGAAACAATTTTCGATTTGGGCCACCGTTTTCAAAATGGCCGCAAAAAGTCCTGTATCAGTTTGAAGTTGGCACCTGGGCCCCCTTCACGGAGTTTCTTGAGGGCCACCACAACAACACCACTTGATATGCGTTATCATCATTTCTATCTCAGTTTTTGTTTCATCTCTCTATCCTCAGCCGTTTCCGATTTAGACCTATAAGCACTGGACGTTTTATCTGATACAGGAACCACTTTTTGCAGCCATTAAGAAAACGGTGGCACAAATCGAAAATTGTTTCCTACAAAAGTTGTTTCGTTTTTCAAGTACTATTGAATGAGGTATGATTCAATACGTGTTCCTATTTGAAAATTTCAAGCTGGCCAATGGGCCCTCTTGAAAGAGGGCCCTGGGGATCTCCACAACAACACCATGTGATGCGCCCTATGCCATTTTCCTATCTTAGTTTTTGTTTCTTTTTATTTTCACCCATTTCGGATTTATAAGCACTGGACGTTTTATCTGATATAGGACCCACTTTTTGCGGCTATTTAAAAACGGTGGCCCAAATCGAAAATTGTTCCCTACAAAAGTTGTTTCGTTTTTCAAGTAGTATTGAATGAGGTATGATTCAATACGTATTCCTATTTGAAAATTTGAAGTTGGCCCCTGGGCCCCCTTGAAGGAGGGCCCTGGGGGTCACCATAACAACACCATGTGATGTACCCTATGCCATTTTGCCATTTTCCTATCTCAGTTTTTGTTTCATCTCTTTATTGTCAGCCGTTTCAGATTTATAAGCACTGGACTTTTTATCTGAAACACCCTGTATATATATATATATATATATATATATATATATATATATATATATATATATATATATATATATATATATATATATATATATATATCAATAAAAGTGAGTATATTTGCACCCCACAGATCTCGTTCAAATTTTCAACATAGATGAAGTTCTGACCTCGGATGTTTTTTTATCATTTCAATTTAAAGGCGCAACTCGCGGGAAGGGAAGGATGGCATATACAAAAAGTTCGAAAATGTCCGATATTAGAGTCGCGTCCATGGTGTTTGGGGTCGCTGAGATCAACAGTAACATTTACGATCTCATTTAAATTAAAATTTCGCCATGCAACTTGGGGAAGGGTAGATATATAAAAATGTTAGAAAATGACCGATATTTGGGTCGAATCCATAGTTTTTGGAGACCGTAAGTTGATGGTGACAGATATTGTGCCCTTTATATCCAAAATGAAACGTATTCTTCCCGTACGAGCAACGGATATTCTAACTAATTTATAAAAAAGAAAAGAACTGAATAAAATTATTTGTTCAAAAGATTGCATAGAAATCTGAGAATAAAAATAAAATCCAGCAGAAAAAAGTGACACGTAACGAAGACCTGAAGCCCCTTCTCCCTCTTTTCACGCTTCGTAACGCAAGGCCGGACTCCCTCCCCGCTTTGCCGCGTTACATAATATGTGGATGACCCCTAAATATGCCTTAATCACATATCTGTTAGACACAGAGCAAATATAGACATTTAGTTGTTCTACTGACAATCAGGACATATATTGTTTTTTCTTGAACGACCCTTGTGCACATTTCGGTTGCAAACAGAGCAAATCCAAGAACGTTTTTTGTAATCAATTCGAGAACAAATAGCACATCTCCTCCTTTTAGGAAGAATCTGTTTGCGGACGGTCTTCAATCATGTTCCCACAAGTTAGTCCGAACAATGACTGCCGAAGCCTAGACTGCCAAATGACTGCCGAAGAAAGTGTCCCACATTCTTCCCTTACTTTTAGATGATCTTGAATGAGAGAGATCCCAATACTCCTCATGAAGTCTCGTCTCTGAAGCCATCTTCGTTCTTTCGAAAGATGGTAAAAAAGAACAAGGCTACTTAAGCATGAAACGTCCAATATTCTGTAGAAAATTGCAAGAAACCACCTTCTGCACGATCTGCCAGTTCGGAGTACTGCACACATCTCCGTAACACTCTCCAAGAAAACCACAGAAAAATGTAACGCAGAAAACGTATAGCGCAAGTACTATCCTGGGGAAAATTGTGACCCCAGACAACCGAAACCATCGAAACATAAAGCGCATGGACACGAACACCTAATCGCTACGAGATCTCAAGATCAACTGAAAAAATGCAACCATTAAGTTTTACGTCCCACGAATATGACTGCTAGGCTAAAGGAGACGGCGCTTAGGAGAAATGAATGAAATGTTGGAATGAAGAAAGTGGGATGAAACAGGAGAAAACCAACGCACACTGTGTTTATCCAGCACAAGGTTCACTTTTTCGCGGGTTGAGATCGAACCCAGGACCCCATGCACCAGAAGTGAACGCTCTACCACTGAGCCACCACGACCCCCTAGCAAGATCAACTGAGAATAGATGACTGAAGCCTCAGTGAAACAAAAGCTAGAAATGTATTTGCTGAGGGCCAATTTGACTCCACGATAGTAGTTTCGTGTTAAGTATGTAGTGATAACTTAGGAAAAAGATAAATAAAAACTTAGATTTCTTAATAAAATAACATTGTATACCATTAGTATATATATATATATATATATATATATATATATATATATATATATATATATATATATATATATATATATATATATATATATATATATATATATATAAAGCAGCAGCTGAAATGTGTGGGGCAATTTGATGATCAATCGAATGAATCGATCAAGGGCACAGTAAAACTAGTTAGGCCACTGGGCATATCTCTTTCTTTCCCTTCTTTCTACATCATCTCTGGAGACGAATGTTCTGGCAAATAGGCTACATAGCGATTTTAAAAAGTAAGACGGTATACACTATCAAAGATAAATGTTATGACTTTTAACTTAATATATATTTAGATCAATAAATCGGGAAACTCTATTTCGATATTTTGCACACATACACACACCCGTTGGAAAAAATAATGCGTTCGTTAGTGATTATCATGCTGTTTTGTTACTGTATGATATTGTGCTATTCATGTAATAAATACTTATGTGTTTTATATAATAATAAGAACCTTATTTACATTTATTATGACCCTTGCTTTACTACAGCGAAACATATTCACGTTCAGCGTATTCATTTTCCATTCTCAAATAAGATCCGTGAAGCGAAAGAAATAATTCACGCACACATTTGGAACTTAGAAAAGTTTCCTGCGAAGAGGTCGTAGTAAATTCCTGAAAAGTGAAAAGCGCTAGTAGCACTTGCTAGCTCAATAGGTAGGGCCCTGATTTTCAAGTTCAAAATTTGTGAGTTTGAATCTAGGTCATGTAGAATAGAATTTATTCTGATTTAATTCTTAAAACGGAAATGTTTATATCTTCCCTTTATCTCATAACCCTAAAGAAAGATAAATTACTTGATTCCTTTTTCAATTTATAACTATATTTTCACCTCTCTAGGACGTTTCTGAAAGTACACATTTCTATATCTCTTTTACGTGTGTTTAACTCGGATGTTCTAATTCTTATAGTTCCTTAGTGAACCATATCAATCTTACAGATGTTGTATCTCTTTCTTTCTCTTCTCTCTACATCATGGCTGGAGATCAATGTTTTGACAAATAAGCTATACAGGCAATTTTAAAAAGTAAGACGATCTACGCTATCAGCGATAGATGTTGTAGTGTTTAACTTAACACATAAGATAATAAATCAAAAACTGAGAATACGAATCTTTTCAGAGATGACCGGGCATTGATGCTTCAAATCTTTGCTTTTACTCCCTATATCTACGTTATTTCCCTAGTCAAAATAAAAACTTTTCAAAATTAATCACAAATTCTTATGCAACCATCAGACATTTTGAGGATATGTATTTGAACTCCTTTCATGTTAGCATATATCACAGTACGGTTTAGAAGGAGTTTCCGTGTCATTTCTTCAATACCTACGCAGTTATATATAAAAGTTATTATCTTAGCCTTAACTGTTGGTTTAATGGCTAGCGCATGAGCCTTGTCTATATGAGACTCGAGTTTGAATTCCACTTTGAACTGTAGATCTACCATCTACGTCTCATATAATCTCGGTTCTCAAGAAGAAAACTAAAATTCAGGTTTTGTTTGATTTAGTTTCGTCTCTCTCCCAATTAAATTGGGCTGATCTCAAAACACATTTGTAGTACTGTCTTCAATTACCATTAAGCAACACACAAGTTAGCAGATTATTACTTCTAAATCAAGACCAATAACTACTTTACGAGACAAGCGGAGACGGGAAAACTTTTTAGATAATCGAGACGCAAGAGAAATAATTCTTCGAAAACCGAGAGGAGACGAGAAGTCTATAAAAATTGGAGAGACGAGAAAATCTTGTTTCTCGTCTTTCTCGTGAGGAACACTACTATATTTGGGATTGAATTATGGTACTCACATCAAGTGTCAAGGCTGTACTACTGAGCCATCAATTTTCTCGTTCCTTAGTGACACGGACTTGATTTAATTACCGGTTCGTTTGCACAATGTTGCTCACGAGACGAGACGAGAAATAAAATTTTCTCCTGTTGTCTCTTAAATTAAGTGTTGGATTCTCGTCTCCTTTTGATTCTTGAAGAATTATTTTTCTTGTTTTATAAATTCATGAATTCGCAGAGATCTTTCGACGCGGGTCGTTTTCACTCGGACACTTTCTTCGCGGGGCCCTTTTGCCCCGCCGGAGAATTTTTGACCTAGGCTCTTTTGACGCGGGCCAGTTTTAGTCGGGCTCGTTTGACGCAGTATCCTTTTGACTCGAGTCTTTTTGTCACGGAAATTTTGACTCATGGTTGTTTTGTCTTTGGCACATTTGTTGCCGAGAACTTTTGGCACGGGGCCGTTTTTCCTGGGGCTCTTCTGTAGCGGGTCTGTTTTGTTCCGAGCCCATTAGAGGCGGGTACTTTTGACCCGAGGAATTTTGACCCAGGGCTCGTTTGTCGCGTGGCCCTTCTGACGCGCGGCCTTTTTGACTGGGGCTCTTTTGTCGCGGTGACCCATTCACCGGGAACTTTTGACGCGGATCGTTTCGACTGGGACTCTTTTCTAGCGTGACCGTTGTGACTCGAACCCTTTTGTCGCAGAGATCATTCGACCCGGGGCCGTTTTAACTCGGACACTTTTCTCGCGGGTCCCTTTTACCCTGCCGCAGACATTTGGACCTTGGCTCTCTTGACGCGGGCCAGTTTTTAGTCGGGCCGTTTGACGCAGGGTCCTTTTGACGCATGGCTGTTTTTTCTTGGGCACATTTGTTGCCGAGAACGTTTGACACGGGGCCGTTTTTACTAGGGCTCTACTTTAGCGGGACTCTTTTGACCCGTGCCCTTTAGAGGCGGGTCCTTTTGAAACGGGCTCTTTTGACCCAGGGTCTGTTTGTTGCGGGGCCCTTCTGACGCGCGGCCATTTTGTTTGGGGCTCTTTTGTCACAGTGACCCTTTCACCGAGAACTTTTAACGCGGACCGTTTTGACTGGGCCTCTTTTATAAGTGACCGTTGTGACTCGGACCCTTTTGTCGCGGAGATCTTTTGACCCTGGACTATTTTCAATCAGAGACCTTTTGACCTGGGCTCTCCTTGACGCTGGGCCATTTTTACTCTGGCCCGTTTGATACCGATCTGGTAATTTATCTTTGTATCTGGTAATTTATCGCGGTGACCATTTCACAGTACCCTTTTCACGCGGGCAGTTTTGATTGACGCACTTTTGTCGCGGAGCTCTATTACTCGAGACCTTTAGACACGGTAACCTTTTAACGTGGGCCCTCTTGACGCGGGCCCGTTTCACATTGTGCCCTCCAATTTTACATTTTCACGCTGGGCTGTTTTGACCCGGCCGTTTTGAGCCGCAGTCCTTTTGGCCCCGGCGTTTGTGACGCTGGGGCCTTTAAACTTGAGGCATTTTGTCCTGGACCCTTTTGGCGCGGGGTCGTTTTGAGTCGGTGCCTTTTGTCGCGAAGACCTTTTGACCCAGGGTCTTTTGACGCGGCCATTTTACTCGGGCTCTTTTGGCTCTTGCACTTTTGATGCGGGTTTTTTGACCCGGCCTCTTTTAAACTAGGGTCTTTTGTCACTAGGCCCTTTTACACGAGCCCATTTGGCCTTCCCTCTATTAACGCGGGACCGTTTTTACTCAGGCCGTTTGATGCAGGACTCTTTTGACTCGGATCTTTTTGTCGCACTACGCCTTTAACCCGGGAACTTTTTACGCGGGGCCGCTTTGAATCGGGCACTTTTTTTGCAGAGACTTTTTCCTAAGGCCTTTTTGTAGGGGGCACGTTTTGACACTGGTCCATTTGACGTATTGCCCTTTTGAGATGGGGTACTTTTGATCCGGGCTCTTTTGACGTAGACCCCTTTTAATTCGAGCCTTTTTGACCCGGCCCTTTTGACACGGAACAACTTTTACTCGGGCCTTTTGTCGCGGAGACCCTTTTAACTGAGCCCTTATGACGCGGGCCCTTCTCTCTCGGAGATCTTTTGACCCCGGGCCAGGCACTTGTCGTGGAATGCTCTTATCCGGGCTCTTTTGATGCGGAGCCGTTTTTACTCGGGTCCGCTTCAGGCAGGCCGTTTTGAATCGAGCACTTTTGTTGGAGAGACAATTTGGCACGGGTCTTTTCGACTCGGGCCTTTTTGAAGCGAAGCCCCTTTTGGCACAGTCTATTTGACGTAGGACTTTTGAATAGCCCTTTCTAGACACGAAACCCTTTTGGCTTGGGTCTTCTTGTCGCCGGACACTTTTGGCCCAAGCCCTTTTGACGCGGGACCGTTTTCATTCGGGTCCTTTTGTTGCGAAGACCTTGTGACAATGTGTCTTTTGACTCTGGCCCTTTGGTAGCGTGTCCCGTTTTGACACGAGTTCATTTGATGTAGCGCCCTTTTGACGCGGAGATCTTTTAACCTTGGGCCTCTTATTAGGGCTCTTTTGACCTGGGCTCTTTTCATGCGGAGCCGTTTTCACTCGAGCCCGTTTAATGCAGGTCCGTTTTAATTTGAGCCTTTTCGTCGCGGGACCCTTTTGACACGGGCCTTCTTGAGGCGGACTCCTTTTGACCGTGGTTCTTTTCATACAGTACCATTTGACTCGAGCCCTTTTTGACCCGGGCCCTTTTTACGCCGGGTCGTTTTGACTCAGGCCCTTTAGTCGCGGAGACCTTTGGATCCAGGCCGTTTTCAAGCTGGGCCGTTTTGGCCCGGGTCCTTTTGAGCCTGGGCCCTTTTGACTCAGGGTACTATTAACTCGAGCCCTTTTGATCGGGATCTTTTTGACGCCAGGTAATTTTGACTCGGGCCTTTTTTCGCGGAGACATCTTGACCCAAGTCCTTTTGATTTGGGGCTCTTTTGACCCGTGCCCTTTTCAGGCGGGTTCTTTTGACTCGGCCTCTTTTGAGCCGGGCCACGTTGTCGCTGGCCCTTTTGACCTGGCTCTTTTTGACGCGGTGCCGTTTTGACTCGGCCCCGTTTGGCACACGGCTCTTCTGTCGCGGAGATCTTATGACCCGGGGCCGATTCTACTCGGGGAATTTTGTCACAGGGTGAGATTTACCAGGGTCCTTTTGACCCGGAGACTTTTGACCTGTCCTCTTTTGACACGCGGCCATTTTTACTTGAAACGTTTGACGCTGGACCTTTTTGACTCAGGTCATTTTTTGTCACGACACACTTTTGACCCGGTCTCATTTGACGCGGGGCGCTTTAACTCGGGCACTTTTTTTGCGGAGACCTTCTGACCGTTGCCGTTTTGACTCGGGCATTTCTGTTCTCAACCTTTTGTCTGGCCCTTCTGACAGAACCATACATATAACGCAGCACCTGAAATGCCTGGGGCAGGCTGCGGATATGAGTAAATTAATTATTAATCGATCCCTGGCGCGGTAAAATTAGTTACGCTACTGGTCATATTTCTTTCTTTCTCTTCTCTCTAAATCATGCCTGGAGATGAATGTTCTAACTAATAGGCTACAGTGGCGATTTCGAAAAGTAAGACGATTTTTTTTAAGCCTCCACTTTCCCCTGCCTTGGCCAATTTCTTACGGTCTTATTATAGGGCTGTTGCAACTTGCCTCTGCCTTTTTTCTCCCTCATATACTTTTTTTATTTCACTTTTTCTCTCTCTGTTATTCGGCTTTCTTCATCGACAGATTTGAAGTGAGGCTCTGTTTTATAGCATGGTACCTAATTATATAAACCATGCCTTATTTTCTTATTTTTTTAAAATTACTATTTATATTTATTACAATTATTATTATTATTATTTACAAAAGTACATACACAGACGATCACAGACATAAAACCTGAAAAGAGACAGAGCTGAAAAGAGACTAAAAATAAAAAATATTAATATAATATATAAAAGTGATATTAAAAATGATAGTTATGATAGCAAAAACACAAAAATTTCCTTCTCGTTTATTAGGAAATCGGTACTCCAGACTTCCTAAAAGTTTTTCTTCTTGTTTGTTAGGAAATCGGTACTCCAGATTTCCCCCAAAATTTCTCACATTAACTTATCTTTATTGTTTATTTACTTTTTATCTAGTCTTGAATTTTGCCTCTTGACACAACACAAACACTACACATTCTGCACTACATTAACACTGAAACACTAAACAGATAAAGTTTTTAGCTCTTGGCTTCCTCAGAGCTATTTTTTTTATTTGATATCAAAATTATTTAATTTTATTTTTATTTTTATTTTTAGTGTATCACACAGGATTTATTTTCTTCTTCTTTCTTCTCGCCTTTCTTTTCAAAGGTTTTCCAAAACATGCCTAGTCAGAGTACTAAATTTTTCTAGTTTTTGTTCTTCTTCTATGATCGTTTTTATGCTATCTTGTTTCAGTTCATTTCTTATTTCTTTTATTGTATTGTCTGTTATATATCTGTCGCAAGACCAGAAAATATGCTCCAGAGTGTGAAGCTCGCCACAAAAACATTTATCATCGTTTCGCAAGTTTAGTCTTTTAAAATGTGTTTCAAATGGTCCATGTCCTGATATATATTCTATCACATCTTTACTTATATTTCCCATCCTTTCTCTTGTTTTTAAATCTGGTATAATATTTCTAGTCCTGGCACCTTTCCTGGAATTTTTCCATTCTTCTTCCCATTTTGTTCGGATGATTCTTTCAATATCTTCATCGCAGCTTGGTATTTCTCCTGTGGTTTCTAATATCTTCGTCATTTCTTTATTTTGGATCCAAATCTTGGTACATTTTCTTAATATTTGGAGATGTATCGGTTCTTCATATGTAAGTAATTGCAGTACTTCGGCTGGGATTCTCTCCATTACGTTATTTATTCTTATTAAAATAAGTCTCTGCACTCTTGTCAAGGTTTCTTTTAATTTAATATTCTTAAAAAATCGGTGTCCCCATATGCCCACGCAGTACTATAAGATTGCCATTAATATTGTCTTGTTATACAACTGGAAAATCTTCTTGTCTAATCTAAAGTCCTTCGTTGCAACTGTTAGTAATTTGTTGGCTACCTTTTTTGCTTTTTCTGTTATTTCTGTTATATGTTTATGAAAGTTTAATTTTTTATCGATCCATACTCCAAGATATTTGAATTCATTTACGTGTTCAATTTTTGTATCATTAATTTTTATTATTGTATCCCTCTTTAAAATTTGACCAAAGACCGTGTATTTAGTTTTACTTGCTGATAAATTTAACTTATTTTCTTTGCACCAATTATCTAATTCTGTTAATACTATTTTCCCTTTTGTTTCTATTTAATTTCTTGATGATGCTGAAAATACCACTGCCAGATCATCAGCATAACCCACAACACCTATTGTTTCTTGCATATTATTTAAGTGATTTAAACATGGCTGTAGTGTAACATCCCACATTAAGGGCCCAAGTATCGAGCCTTGTGGGCATCCTTTTGTGCTTATTGTTTTATTGGTTTCTCCCGGTGTTTGTATTTGTATTTGCCTTCCGCTACAATAATCTAACAATATATTATACAGTGTTTTACTGATGTTCATTTTCTTTAATTCGTTGAAGAAAGCTGGCCACCATAAATTATAAAATGCTCCACTTATGTCAGCGTAAATAACTACTTGATATTTTTCTACTTTTCCCTCTTCAATCAGGTCTATCATTCTCTTAATAGCTGTTTCTGTGTTTTTTCCTTTCCTAAAACCATATTGTAATAAGTCATTTTCTAAACCTCTCGTCCGATTAATCCTTTCCGTTATTGTTCTTTCAAACAGTTTGCTGATAATATTTAGTAAACATATAGGTCTATAGGATTTCGGAAAGTCATCTTTTTTGTCGTCAGATTTCTTAAAAATTACTAAGTTAGCCTGCTTCCATCTTCTGGGTATTTGTCCTTTCTTAAAACATAGATTAAACAGCTTTGACAAATATGGTGCCCACTTATCCGCGTTTTTCTTATAAATTTCTGGTTTTATGCAGTCTGAACCTGGTGCCTTTTTATTTTTTAATCTTTTAATGTGATTTATTATTTCTTCATTCTTAACTTCTTCATTTTTATTTGTTATTGGAGTCACCGTCATTAAATTTCGTAGTTGTATCTGTGTTTCATTGTCTTCCCGCTGATCGTCTTTTGGCAGCAAGATGTTCATCAGGTATTCCACTGTTTCTTTCCAGTTTTTTGTGTACGTCCCGTCTTGCTTTCTGAAAGTTGAAAGAGTGGTAGGTGTTTTTATTTTTTTTGCTTATTATTTTATAAGGCTCTCCCAACGGATCTATATTCAGATGTTTTTCAATATAAGATTGCCAGCTTCTTTTCTTACTTTCTGTTATTTTATTTTGATGGTTTTGTTTTAAATATCTGTACTTGTTTTACCTTCTTTCTCTTAGATTATTATCTATAGTGTTCTGGTATAATTTTCTCGCTTTTCTTGTCTTCCTCTTTAAATTTTGTAATCCGTTTGTCCAAAATGTATTATTATTTATTTCTAATCTTGTTGTTGTTTTAGTTTTAGTTGATTTTTTATTGCACTTTTTGTTGCTTCCTCTATCTGTTGGGCTAGTTGATCTAGGTTGCTCCAATTTTCTATTTTTGGTAATTTTATTTCGTTCCAAAATTTTTCCCAATTTATTTTATCTGGGTTATATAGAAATCTTTCCTCTCCCTCGTGTGTGACTATTTCTTGAGTTTTTGTTTTTATTATGTCGAAGATTATTATATTGTGGTCACTTTCAGTGGCCGCATCTAAAACTTTCCAATTTTTTATTAGGCTATACATCTTCGTTGATGCTATTGTTAGATCAATATTTGACTCTCCTTGACTGCTTCTATAAGTGAGAGGGTTTCCTTCTTCGTTGATTATTATTAAATTATTGTTCATTATTAGATCCTCCACTCTTTCTCCTCTTTTATCTGTTTTATTACGATATATGCTATCAATTACAAGTATGTGCTATCAATTACAAATGTTATGAATTTTAACTTAATATATACAGGACAATAAATCGAAAAACTCTATATCGGCCTTTTGCCCCCCTCCTCTCCCGCTGGAAATAATCCTCCTTTGGATTGTAATTATCAATTTGCTTATATTACGGCCCTTGTTTTACTACAGTGGAACATATTCACGTTCAACGTAATCAGTTTCCATTCTCAAATCAGGACAGTGAGATGACTGAAATAATTGATGCACACATTTAGGACTTAAAAATTGTCGTGCGAACACGTCGTAGTAAATTCCTGAAGAGTAAAAAGCGCTAGTAGCGATTTTTAGGAGTTATTAATTTAACATATAAGACAATAAATTGAAAAACTGAGAATACGAATCTTTTCAGAGATGACAGTGCCCTGATGCTTCAAATCTATACTTTGCTACCTATGCCTACGTTATTTCCCTAGTGAAAATAATAGCTCTTCAAAATTAATCACAATTTCTTATGCAACCATCCCTTCCTTGGTGTTCTGCACATTAACATACCCGTAACGGCGACGTAAAGGCACTTTTGGCGACGAGGATACAATGATGTTACGTTTTGTTCGACTTTCGTAAGTTAATTTACATATGTCAATGAAATGATTAACAGAAATAAAGCACTTAGAACTACTCGATTTACAACTTTTGGTAAAATAAACGTAAAGGACGTATATTCAAGAGTATGAGTGTTATGGTACTCCTACTATTATATTTTTGGTATATCGTTATGGGAACATATCGTATGATTATATTTCGTAAGTTTAGATTGGGAAGTTTTGTTGCAAGGGCTCATTCCATAAATTTATCAAGTAAAGCTAGTAGGTCTAAGAAAGAAAAAAAATAAAAAACATCTGTAATTTTGTATTTCTTGCTATGTCTTTTTTTAATTTTGTTACACAATTGTAGATGCTAATAATGAGTTGGTCGATTATACTTGATGAGATCGAAACCCTGGTTAGTAGTGGATATCTGTTTTGTTTCATTCGAGAAGGTATAGACACTTCATTATGTTCTCTTTCATAATTTTTGAGATGGTCGAGGTAAGTGTTGTTAGAGTGTATGTATTAGATTGTGGTTCATCCTACACAGGTTTGCGAAGATGTATAGTTGAAAACAGTTTTTCCTTGGCAGTAACATAGCCAGTATTTAAGCCTATGTTGCACTGTGTAGTTTCACGAGAACAATGGCGTAGATGAGGAGCAAATGAAGTATTTATTACATAGATCAAATCATACTTTCCACAAAAATAGGTAGGAGAACCAATTAACCAGATCTCCAATATTTAATGTCTACAGCAGGAAGTGGTTCCCATGGTTTTCCATTATGGAAATTTAAGATATTAAGAAACAATCACTTTCAAAGGTGAAATATTTGAAAACATTGAACATGCGTCAACTAATATTAAAGGATTAATGGACTAATATTAAAGGAGAAGTAATTTATAAAACAAGTATAATTTGCGTAATTTGAGTCTCCCGTGTGGTACCATATTTTCGGCATAAATTTCGAATTTCTCTCAAGATACTCATGTAATGAAAATTGTCTGGCTCGAATCAAGTACTAACTATATTAAAACAATCATTTTAAAATTTCGAATAGTTCAGACGCAAACATTGTTGATTTCGAAGTATATAGATGTATATATACCGTATATCACTTTCACATCATAACACTTTCTTTAAAATGCTATGCTAAAGAAAGATTATGGTTTGTAAATATATGCCAACTATAAAATATCACAAAAATATCTCATTTTAGGAAGGTAAAAGTCTGTATAAACTCGTAATTGAATATAAATTCTCTCTCTCTCTCTCTCTCTATATATATATATATATATATATATATATATATATATATATTAGGGTGGTCCATAAATATCAATTTTCAGATCGGGCTGGAGAAAAATTAGCTTCATTGAATAATTTTAAATGGTGCCCCAAGCGAACTAAAGTTTTGAATCCGATTACAGTACATAGTATATGGGAAAAATCTGGAATAAACTCATGAAATTTAGAAACGGCTAAAGGTAATGCAAAGATACCCTGAATAATAGAAATAGAGGAAGAAGCATATCTAATTTTGTATAGTACTGCCATTGCGGCCATCTTGAAATCCGCCATCTTGGATGCAAGTCAAAATTTTTAAATAGAAAGAGGTATTGTTTTACCAGAAGTATAAGAACTATGATCAGTAAAACGATTTATCCTTTTCAGATTAATAATTCTTACACGACTAAAAGTAAATACATGAGTTTGGCGTGAAAACAATGAAAGGGATATGCACAGCTTCAAACGAAAGAGGATCGCGAAAGAAAATGCACTTCTGAAAATGATTTGTTTGAACTTTATACGCCAAAAGACATGAAGCAGTTCAAGTAATGAAGAGGAAAACCTAGTTGAGAATGAGAGAAAATGTAAATACGAATGCTTGTTTGCCGGGACCGTTCAAGAGATGTAAAAGGTGGAAAAACTAATTTTATTACTGAAAGATTGGTGTTGGTGTTAATCGATAAAAGATCACTCATAGAGCAGCAATACATATTCTGACAGCGACGGCAGAGGCATTAGGGCATAATGTAGAGGAACTAATAATAAATGGGTCTTCCATTCACCGATGCTGAGAGAAAACCCGTAGTGAGGTTGCACAGAACTATAAGAAACAATTTCAGAGTGCATCAAGTGCGTTAGTTATTGATTGGAACGGAAAACTACTGCTGAATTTGACTGGCAGAGAGACTAGCGGCAGGTTATCAATAATTATTACAGGAGATGGTCATGAGAGGCTAATTGGCATTCCCATTTTGTCGTCATCAACAGAAAAACATATTGATTCTACTATAGTACATTCGCTTGAAGAATGGAACTTGGTAAAGTTCGTGCAGGCAGTTTATTGTGACACTACTCCTAGCAATATGGATCTTGTCAACAGTTCTTGCATTCTGCTAGAGCACTAGCTTCAAAATAACCTTCTACACCTTCCTTGTAGACACCACATTTATGAATTAGTTTTAAAATGTGTATTTGATAACTATTGTGTTTCGTTTGCATATGGACCGGACGTTCTCCTATTGAAGTGTTTTCAGAACGAGTGGTCCAGAATAAATTGCACTAATTTTATTCCAGGAATTGATGAGATGATACCATAAAAATTCTTGTGAAAAGAGAAATCAGTGATTTTGTTACAACAAACAAGTTTTCCTCGAGAGATTTAAAATACCCAAAGGGTTTCTTGAGTGTGATCCGACTTCATGGCCAAATAACAATGAGTATCTTCAAGGAAAGACAATAGTTTAATTCATCCACGTAACAAACAGTGCAGCAGAAAGAGGAGTGTAACTAATAGAAGATTACAACAACGTTCTTACGAAAAATGAGGAGCACAAACAGTTTCTTTTGCAGATAATAAAGACCCACAAACAATCTTTTCCTATATGCGACAAAGTGAACTATGTAGCAAATAAGATTCATAACTTACCAAAAAGATACTACATAAATAAGAGATATTTCAATTTCTTCCAAGTTATGATTTTTCTTTTTCCTCATAATGGTCTATGAATCATCTTGATGAAAAAAAACTTATTTGTAGTTCAAAGCGAAACACACAGTTTGTTTCAGTTTATGTAAAAGACTTCCAAAATTCTTACATATCTGTGTTCCATAACTGCAATAAAATAACATTACATGAAACATTTTGTTTTTCACGCGTAATAACTCTTACATGAATATAGGTAACTTGAAAATTATACCAGATTTGTGTATCTAGTGAAATGCTACATGAAAAAGATATGTCACATGACCCTCTTCCTATTTAAAAATGTTGACCTAAATTCAAGATGGCCGCCATGATAACGCTATACAAGATTAGGTTGGCCTCTTCCTCTAGTTCCATTATCCAAGATATCTTTTCATTCCCTTGAGCCGTTTCTAAATTACGAGTGTTTATTCCAGCTTTTCCCCATATACTATGTATTGTAAACGCATTCAAAATTATAGGTCGTTTGAGGCACCATTTAAAATTATTCAATGGATCTAATTTTTCTCCTGGCTTAATTTGGTCCCATATGGACCCATTCTAGGGGGTGAGTCCAAACAAATTCCTAAATTTATTTTCCCCATATTAATTTGGACCACCCTAATATATATATATATATATATATATATATATATATATATATATATATATATATATATAAAATGCCGGGTTTATACATACCTTTACCTTCCCAAAATGAGATATTTGTGTGATATTTTATAGTTGGCATACATTTTCAAACCCTAATCTTTTCTTAATATAGCATTTTAAAGAAAGAGATATAATGTCCCACCAGAGGAAACTCTATCTATATTCAAGAATTCATTTTGAGTTTCAGCCATTTTCTCGTGACAAAGACACACCTTAATTTCATGTGAGCTCACACGTGGCTAAGCGGTTAGCGTACGCACCTTTGCCGCGGGAGACTCAGGCTCGATTCCCGGCGGGAGCGCATGTAGTTCGGATTCCACGTTAATCAGTAAGTTTACGTCTTATATAGCTCCGCTGCTGAAAGGGACGCTAAACTAAAATCAACTCAATCAACTCAACTTGATTTCATGTTTACATTTCATAGAAAAAAAATAAATTACCATATCTACTCCGTAAAGGGTAATTTTTAAGAGCGCTGGCCACCCGTTCATTTGGATTGTACAATAATCTTATGTAGTAAGTTTTATTAACGTATTATGACGAACTCATGAAATAATCTGTTCCTGGCATAGGTTTTGACTCTCTTCCCTTTCCTAAGTCGATCATTTTGTTAAAACGACACGATGAAACCTCGCCTCAAAGAATGTACTATGCTCAAAAAGTCATTTCAAACGATCCAGTCGTTTCTCCGTTCATGTAAAAAGCAACGTCGATTTAATTCTAAATATATTCATAGTTCTAAGAATAGATTCGATCTAATCTTATCTCAATAATTAATCTGTAAATAAGGATTAACATCCAATGCTCATAGTTCGAAAACTTACCAGAAACAAAACGATATTGTACTATTATTTAACTGCAAGTTTACCCAGCTATCAGTATTGTTATAAGAGAAAAGTGGCGTAGTGGTAGAGCAATCACTTCTGCTGCTGGGTTAATTGACTCAACCCTAGACCGACTGAGTTTATTGTGGTCAACATCGTGTTCATATGTTGTTTCGCCGTTTTCTGTTTCCACCCACCTCCTTATTTCTTAGTTATTTCATCACAGCTCACGTTCATCATTAATCCGTACTGTTATACTTCAAGCACAAAATGTGGAAATTTAATTCAATTTAATTTCAGTATTATTGAAATTGTTACTCCATGGGTTGCAATCTCCTAGTATATGATACACTTTATTTTTTAATGTTAATATCTTAGAGTTTTCTCTTTAGCTACTTGCTTTATGATGTTTCATTCGTTCCGATGTAGTAACCTTAAGCTCTTATCTCTTGTATGCATGATGAGTTGTACGTCACAATTATCTACTAGTTAGATGTTATGGGTGACCTAATGACTCTAACTTTGGCAGAATGGTAACGTCAATAGCCGATATATGAACAACGTTTTCGGGAACAATTACTGCTAAATAATTAATCAATTAAAAGCACACATGTAAGGTGGAACCTGATTTCCTCTCCGAATTATGGGCTATTATTATTTATCATTATTCTATCGGTTGTACGAGAAACTTCCTTTCTGTCCCTCACGATAAAACACAAATTAGCGATACCTCGGGTTTACCATACGTTTGTATCCGAAAGATTTGATAGCTAGTTTAGGTATATAAATACATTTTCATCTATTTGCAATATATTTCATCATACATATACTATACTGTGTTTGTACCTTTTGTAAGAGTCAATTCTTCTGTCTTCTAAGGCAAGTGAATCGATTGAACAAGAAGAAAACTTTAGGTATTTTAATTGATACTATTTTTTCTTTGTGTATTATTATTATTGTTACTTAATGAAGTTTACATTCCCTTTTGCAGCACCGAGGCTAATTAATATGACACAGGGCTAAAGTTTAAATTTGAAGTCGTACCAACATTACGCGTTAAAATTGCAATACTCTCTCAGCGAGAATCAATTTCACAACCACAAGTACAACGTGAGCGTTTGCTCTCCACTAAACTATTATAAGTTTTCAACAATTTTACAAAAGTTTTTAATCTTGTTCCGATAGATACATTTAATATTTGTATATATAATTCTTTATTAGTACTCTTGTCTGCTTTTCTTAATGTATATATATATATATATATATATATATATATATATATATATAGTTGTTTTTCTATGTTCATGCATGTAATTGTATTGGCTTTTTTACGATTATTTACGATATACTACATGCTTATTTCTTATTCTTATATGCTTTTACCACTGACGTATTTATCATCTTTCTTATATTATTATTATATGTATTAAATCCTTCTTTTTTATTATGATGTAATGTAGTTTCCATGGTACGAAATGTGTTCAAAAAATACCGCAACTTATTTTTTTCCGCATAAACTAACGAAGTCCGGGAGACTTTCTTCACTGTAAGTGTAGAGGGGACACTGTTATTCCTCGTATGCAGAAAGCCTGAGTTCTTGGCAGCCGGTCAACGAGTGAAGAAGCGTACTGAGCGGTCATCGAATTTATTTGTTTTTTGTAAAATGATAGAAAAACTTGAGCAGCTATATTGCGTTAAATTTGCCAAAACCTTGGCGATACCCAAGTGAAAACCATGCAATCGGATCGATATATTGAAATTTGAACGATAATTTTGGTGTGCGAAGAGTGTCTGCGAAATTTGATTTAGGCTTTCATCGGCAACCACATAATTTTTGTGCGTCGTCAGGCTCCCTGCTCACTCAACATGGCAACGTGTGACTTTTGGTTATGTCCCAAGCTGGAAATGTCACTAAAAGGGACCAGGAATGCTACTGCACGGTTGCTGACCATTGCAAAAACTGCGTTCCAGAAGTATTTACATCAATGGGGGAGAGCTGGTAGAAGTGTGTGCATTACGAAGTAGACTGCGTTGAAGGCGATAAGTGTTCGGATTTCGAAAGCAACAAATGTATTTTTGCCAACCGAAGGTTCGATACCTTTTTGAAACACTTTGTTCTTCGTGTTATTCTAGGCGCATTGGTGTCTGTACATTTGTTGTTGACAATAAACTAAATAAATTATTATTATTATTATTATTATTATTATTATTATTATTATTATTATTATTATTATTATTATTATTATTATTATTATTATTATTATTATTCACAATTGTAGTAGGTGTACTAGTAATTCTTACTTGTAGTAGCAATGGATACTTGGTTTCTATTTATTTTTTGATTGGATTGTAGTATAGCATCCTTTCACCACCAAGCCTATATGAGATATGCATCTACTTGTTTAAACGATAAGCGTAGTATATGAAGTCTACTGCAAATGTGACTTGAGGCTCCTACGCCTAAGTCCAGTATGCTAACAGTCACATGATAGGGTTGAAAATAATGGTTGCTGTATTACTAAAAGTGTTATATTGTGTAATAATTATTATTGATGATAGAAATACTCGAACAACGAGAATGTCTATCCCATTGCGTTGATCAACTGTAACTAGCTACTAGGAAATCAAACACAAAACGAAGCATATCAAAAACCCAAGCTAAACAGTTCGAAAAAACAATGAGATTTAAGTGCTTGAAATGGTAGTCGTCAAAAAAATCTTTCCGATTGCTAATTACGTTTTTCCTTTCTCTTTGTCCATTATTTGATAAACATGTTTTCCACTATCATTATTTGAAAAGATGTATTCAATAGAAAATAAGACTCATATATTTCTTTTATATCTTTCTCATTAGATGGTGTTATGCACATTCGAACGTTCAGGAAATTATCAAACCATATACATATAAAACAATATTATCATTCGTTGTACTTCATTCCTAACTCTTAGTAACTTAAATTAAATTATTCATTTAGATAGAAATTACAGTACCATAGTTACGGAGATTATACTGACCATGTAATAAAACAGTATTCAAATTACAGATATTGGTTATCAAAAATGGTAACGACGAAGCAGTATGCTGTTCCAATGATTTCATTGTTCATAATGGGATGGCTTACTCTAAGTTGTAAAGGTGCCCCGTCTGAAAGAGGTGAAAAAAAGTTAACCTTAGAATTGCAAGGCCAGAAGGACGATGAAGGCAAATGGATAACAAATTTAAAAGCTGATATTAATGGTCAAGTACCAAAGACGTGGGTAGTGGCTGCTGAAAGAGCAGAAACCAAAGAAGGGGATAATGGAAAGCATTTGCATGTTGAAGCTTCTATACGAGGTATGTAAAATATTGTATATACAGAGTGTTTCAAACAACACCGACATCGTTTGGGAGGTGATTCCTAACATCAAGATAAGACGAAGTGTAGAGACCAACCTTCGTGCACAAATGCTTCCATTCGGTGCACAAATGCTGCCGAAAATATAAAAAAAATGAACTTTAAAGGCCCATAGCTCCAAAACTATGGAATCTGAAATAGTCGGGTTAAGACTTCGGGTTCAAAAATACAGAATCGTAAGGTAGTCACGCGACATTATTATAGAGGGAGTTTAGTTATGGGCATATAATTTAAAGTACTCACCACGTACCTCTATAAAAATTTTTGCCTAAGTACCATAGGATTCTGAAACATGGATTTTTGGATAGGACACGTACTGGTTCCTAAGTGAAGTCTTGATACGACTACGATAGATTTCATAGTTTTGGATCTATGAACCTCTAAATTTCATTTTTTACATGTTTTCGGAAGTAGATTCCATGGTTTTGGAGCTATGAGCCTCTAAATTTCATTTTTATATGTTTTCGGCAGTCTATAACTCCCAAAGGAAGCATTTGTACTCGTCAATACAGGTTGTAGTTTCTATAAAATTTTGTGTAGTTTTATTTATAAACCTGGAAATTAATTTTTTAGCAAAATTTTTAGAGAAAGATCACCACACCCTTCCTGACAAAATTGTAATGTATTCATTGAAAAACATTCATTATTCATTACGTAAAAACATGACTGAGTATTACTCCTTACACAAGTGCGAATCAAAGACGATTCTTTCTTGTTAAAGCTTCTTTGAAAATAAAAAGAGAAACAGATCAGTGGCCTAAAGTTGATGACCAAAGTCGGATTGTGATTTTCGAATTAATAATGATGCACGAACAAAATGTTTACGAATGCAACATCCTTAGGAATTCCCATTGATCTAGTGATTAAAACTCGCGCGTCTAGTGCAGTCCAGTTATTGATGAGGAAACATAGAAATTTGGTCGTATTTTACGCTGGTTCGGACTTCACATTAAACTGTTGGTCCACTTCTCGTGTAATCCTGGTGCAATAAGAAATGCTGAACTTCAAACCAGTTTTCCAATGTTGTTTTACAAAATTCACCGTCTCAGATAACCTCAATTCAAAACTATCTAAACTTCAGTGAAATGTAGTTCATTTCTGCAAATTCAAACTTAGTAGTTTTCTAGGTAAATATTTTTCAGAATTTCAATGGAAGTTTGCAGACAACTCTATACTATGCACTAGCTCTCTATTGGCAGTTATCTGAAGTGAGTGTCTCTCATATATATTGCCTAACTCTTTAAATAAGAAATTCCGTAAGTCATGTCTTTCCAAGATAGTATAAATGTAACCAAGAACGTTCTACCGCTTTTTGTTGAGTTCTGTGTTCAATTGGCCATCACATCGTAAGTTGAATGCAAACGGAGATAAGACAAATGTCAGTTGTTGATGTGGTAATATCGAATATACTATCTGCTTGTAGCAGTTCAGTTATACTCTGAACTTGCGTAAGGACAGAGTGAACACGGAACCTCCACAGTGTGTCATAAGGGCGTGTAAGGTGTACGAGTTCAAACTGGGGTCAAACGCCGCTGCAGCAGTGCGGAAGATGTGATAGACCTTTGCGAAGGGGTCGGGACAAGGCGGACAGTGCATCGGTAATTTAACAAGTTTAAGGACAATGACGAAACATTCGAGGACGTGCCACGTGCCAGAAGTCCAAAATAAAATGACAATTTATAAAATGAAGATCTTCAGGCAGCAATTGAGGCGAACAATGGCCAGATATGTGAGGAAATGAGACTAGAATTCAGTGTGAGTGGAAAAGCCATTCGACTGCATTTCCGTAAATTTGGGAAGACTAGAAGTTGATTCGATTGATCCCACATGATTTGACTCCGGACCAGAAGGCAACGTGAGCAGACATCTGTGTTTTTTGCCTTTTCGTCTGAGGAAGGAATCATTCCTGGGCAGTGTGTTGATATGTGAAGAGAAGTGAATCCTGTACGAAGCTCCGCGGGGCCGTCATTATTGGTTAGCATCTCATGAACAGGTTCCAAACAACCGATTCCAGCAGTGCAACAGATGAAGGTTCTCGTGTGTGTTTGGTGTATTATTCGCAGTATCGTGCATCGGGAACTGCTACCAGCAGGTCGGAGAATGAACTGAACTGTGTACTGTCAGCAGTTGAGCCATGTTCAAGAAAATCTCACTCCTGAGTCGCAAAATGGTCCTTCTGTTATAGGACAACGCTGAGCCCCGATCCAGGACACCATTCTATGCCTTGGATGGGAAACACTATTGTATCTGCAATACTTCCCGGACATTGCACAGTCCGATTATCACCCGTTCCATTCCTTGGACAGTCACCTTAAAGGACACAAGTTCAATTCCCAAATTGAGGTGCAAAATGCATTTGATACGTTCTTTCTTCATTGTCCACCATGTTCTATCACGATGGAATCCATGAACTTCCAGAACGTTGGCATAAGATCGTCGATGCTGATGGTGACTACGTGTATGTTTGATATTACAGGTACGTCTTATGCTACATATCGATATTCGAACGTGTTGGGTGAGAAAGCGATAGGCTTTCTTAGTTTCCTTTACAAATGATTCTATGTATGTTTTGTCCTTAAGCGACTTTTTTCAAATAACTGATACATCATATAAATGTAACAAAGGTACTTGTTTGGTAACAATATTGATCCCAATAACTTTATTTCTTCTATTAGTCTAAATTAGAAGTGGTAAAATATTGGACGTTTTACGTTTGTATTATTTCAGAAGTATGTAATGAATTATATTTTGTTTTATTTTATCTCTTTTTCAATAAATGAGTTTAAAAGGAACAGGAATTTGCGAAGTAACTGTTTTTGACGAAAACTAAAACACCACTTGAACCTTTAGTTTTATTATTTTATTTTATTTTATTTAGTTTTTCTTTAATGTAATGATTTAAAGCATTTATAACTTCAAGTTGTTCAACGAGTACATCCAAATGAATATACCACATGAAGTACAAAGAGTGGATTATTAAATGACATATCCTTCCAATAAAATTTCAATTTGTGTTTTTTGTTTATTTCTCCTTGAAACTTCACATTTTATATTAACGTTTTTCTTCACCATTAACGATAGACTATATTTTCGTTTTATTTAATTTAAAATTTTACTTTCAACGAGAAAAGTTAAATAACATTTAGGACTAGTATAACTAATGATCATTGTATTTTGTTAATACGTATGTTTGTTATAATATATCTGTGGGTTTTCTAAGGGTACTCCCGTTTTCTTACACAATGTCATTCCACAAGTTCTTCCATCATAATTAACTGCCTTTATCATTCATCTCCATTATCCAGAAAAGCCTAATTAGGTGACCTAAAAATTTCATTTCATTTCATTTCTAAAAATTATTAAGACATACTGTAGAAATGGTCACTATCAATTACATGCAAGACTAAAATCTAAAAACATTTCAATATTTAAAGCTTCACTTGTGTTCTTAGAGTAATTAACAGTTTTTTTAAATACTCTAAACAATATTGTAATAATAATTAAAATACTAAACATTAAGAAATAACTATGTTTATTTTAATAACAATAACTTTTCTTTATTACAGAGGAAGAGAAACAAAAGAATCTTATTGAATCTGTTTTACGGACTACTGCTGGTAAGTTTTGTAATGTCTAGATATTTTTATGTGTTTGAATTATGCAAAGAAATCAAACTACTTCAAATCAATATCCAATGTACTCTTGGTAGCTATATTGAATCTTTGGGATTTCCATTATTTCTTTCGTGTTTGTAATATAACCTGTCTGTAGACTTATACATATTGGGCTTTATACAGAATCGTTTTGACTCTTGATTAGTGCCATACTAAAGAGTTCGACTAGCATATGTTTCTTGCAGTAGTGAGACCTTTACTATGATGTTAATCATACGTCAAAACGACTCTGCGTAATGCGGGTTATGTTTACGTATGTAATTTTGCGAATGCTGTACTTATTGCTCTACAAAAGAGAGAGTAATATGTTTGGTAATATATCTTAATAAGTGTTGCAACACAACCCAATCAGCAAGTTCGTGAACACACCTTGATCGAACTAGGGGAAATAATGTCAGAAGCTGTCACGTTGTGTCTTAGGACTTGACCTCAATTCAGGAGCAGATGTGAGTGCATATGTGTCAATAATTGCCGTGATGCTGATTTCCTGAAACGAATTGTAACATAGAAGAAAACGTAGGTGCTCTTTGCGAAATTCCAATGTGCAAAAACAATGGTTGAGCAAGCATTAACTTCCAGAACCGGTCGTTAAACAGAGAAGTGTCGAACATAGTCATGTTCTGTATGTTGTAGAATTACGAGGGATAATTCACTTGGAGTTCCTCTCTGAAAGTTGTACATTCATGTTAATCTCTGTTGCAAGCAGTTGGAGCAGATGTGTGCTGTACTAAGCTAAAACTTTTGTGCATTGATGAACCGAAAGCATGTCCTCCTGAAAAAAAAGAGAAAAAAACTTGAAGATTTGAAGCTTTTGTCATACCTGGCGTATATCCCGACCTTACTCATTCGGCCCACCACCTGTTTCGGTCTCTGGTGCAATAACTGAAATTATGGTGCTTGACTAACGAACAAAAGGTAGACACAGCAACGACTGACTACTTTAACACTAAAGGCAAAACTTGATTCCGATTTGGAATTGAAGGACTGACAGGAAGGTGGTTGCTTACAGTCCTACATAAGGGATTATTGTTTAAATATTAACCTCCTTTCAGTGCACTGTAGTAAATACAGGTATGCTGTGTACCAATATTTATACGATATTGCAAGACATATAACTTACACTTGTAGCTTAAGATGGATGTACACCGAGTAGGATGTTTGAGTTGATGAAAAGTTGAAAGCATGTGTAGCTGAATACCAAGAAAACTATGCTTGAAATTGTTATGGTCGTGAAGGTATATGGTAAAATTCAAACACGCTAATCTTCCTTCAAGCAATGGATTTTCAACGCGACGAAGGGCTGGAGCTGAGAAGGTAGCTTCATTTATCATTCATTCTTCTGCATGTTCTTCGAATTCCTTCTCAGTTGCATTCAAATAACCCCCCCCAAAAAAAAAAAAAACTCACAGCGATTAATGAGGATATAAAAAGGGAACGATTGAGAGATATAATCCCCTTTCTGAGTTATACATACTCCAGCGAATTGAGTGAAAGTCAAATGTTGTATTTATTGATGTGGGAATTAACTCACTATACTATCTATATCTACATATTAATAGCGGTGTCCGTGAACAAAAACCTTCAGATACAAATTGAAAGTGACTATGTTTGTGACTCTTAATCCCTTGAACCACCCCACCGATCTCGATCAAATTTTTGAAGTAATTGCAGTTCTGGCATGGACGTACTTTTCGCTATTCACTTTGACAGGTAGAGCTTAGGTTAAGAACAGGAGGGGGAATTATAAAAAAATAAATAAAGCTTAATCAATTTTGAACCAAAGTACCAATTTCGTTCAAATATTCAACGTAGATTCAAATATTCGTGCCTGGGATGGAATTAGTCATTTTACTTTGACGGGATAACGTAGGGAATGGGGAGGACGGGGAGATATAGTTAAATCAATAAATATAAAAAGAAAAGTGACCGTGTTCGTGAGTTAATAACTCTTGAACCACCCGATCAGTCTGAATGAAATTTTCAACATAGATGAAGTTCGAACATCGAAAATTGTTTGTTATTTCACTTTGATAGTAGAACTTAGGGGTGGGTTGGAGGAGGGGAGGGGAGAATATATGAAAATGAATAGAACTTAGTAACTCTTGAACCACCTGACCGATCTCGATCAAACTTTCAACATAGATAAGGTTTGGACCTGGGATGTTTTAATCATTTTACTTTGACGGCACAATGTAGGATAGGGGAAGGAGACAAATGTGTAAAAAAATAAAATAAAATCTGTCTTTGTGACTTCATCACGCTTAAACCACGGAACCGATATTAATCGAATTATCAACATAGATGAGATTCGGAGCTGGGGTAGTTTTTATCATATTCATTTGACGTTAGAACTTAGGGCAAGAGGAGGGGAGGAGAGAGATATATAAAAATAAATAAAATTTAATAGCTCTTAAACCACCTGATCTCTCTCAATCAAATTTTCAACATAGATGAGGTTCAAGCGTGAAAAGTTTTTTTTTTTTTTTTTTTTTAATATTTTCACTTTGACGGTAGAACCTAGTGGTGGTGGAGGAGAAGGGAAGATTAATATATAAAAACAAATAGAACTTAACTCGTGAACCACCCAACCGATCTGGATCAAATTTTCAACATACATGACATTCGGGCCTGGGATAATTTCTATCATGTCGTGCCCGGGAACAAGGGAAGGGATATATTGTATAAAAATCACCGAAAATGACCAATATCCAAGAGCGGTTTAGTAATATTAAAAACGGAACATATTACTATTTTCCTTAATTTAACCCAGCGAAATCTGGGTGTGTCTTAGATTCGAAGACGTCTTAAATTCGAGTAATTATCGAGAAATTCTTAATTAAAGATGTTATTAACGTGTTGTTAAAACTATTTTGCTAGACATAAATACTTTAAATTTTGCATCATATTCGGTCGTTCAGACGACAATAGTGTCCTGCGCTTGCGCAGGACGTGCGGAGTTGCTAGATATTATTATTATTATTATTATTATTATTATTATTATTATTATTATTATTATTATTATTATTATGTTTATTATATACGTATTCTGTCTGTTAGCATGTTCTGTGGTTTAATAAGTTGTTTAACATGTTGGGGCCTAAAAATGTTTCTCCACGTTTCTCGACCTTTAGTTTATTCTTTTAACTCGTAATATCTTCTTCTATTTTTCAAATCATCAATCAATTATGTTCTTCTTCCCACACCATATTTTCCTTCCATTCTTCCCTCTATGGTGGTATCAAGAATTCATTGTTTTATGTGTCCAATCCAATTGACCTTCCTACGACGTCTGTTGACTTAAAGCGCTGTCTTGTTTCCTGCCTGATTTAAAATATCTTCGTTTGAAGCCTTCTCTGTTCGTTTCATCTTTTCCAACTTCCTCCCATATCACATTTCGAAGCTTTGTAAATATTGCTTCATTAACTTTCGTAATGTTCAAGTCTTTGAACCATATAAAAAATTACATAGAATTTGACTACTTTTCTCCTTTAGTCCATATTAAGCCTTTTAGTTGGGAGTGTTCTCTTATTAAATGAATCTTTGGTTAAGGCAACTCGTGACCTAATCTGATGTAGTAGGCGTCTCTTGTCAAAATACTTTTCAGATTTTTGAAATGATCGACATCTTCAAGTTCTCTTTGCTCTACTCTGACTTGTAAGGGCGTGTTTCCACGGTATATTCTCAACATTTTCGATGTTTTGACGTTGATTTCAATTCCATATTGTTTCCCAGTGTCAACTATTTCAGTCATCATAATCATCTGCAAATTTTCTTCGGCTATAACAACCATGTCATGTCTCATACCTAAAAAAATTAATGATCTGCCCTCCAATTTTGAAATCTCCAATTCTCGTTTTGCATGATTCATTAAGCATTCACTGTAAATGCTGAATAATTGATGTGACGTACTACATCCTCATCGAAATCCTCTTCATTGGTACATTAATGGTTTATCCTAGATTCAATAGAAATTTCACTCGAATTTGGAATAGATACATTAAAAGACTCAAACATTAAAAGAATTAAAAATATAAAAACCAGTATTATATATACTCAATACTCATTTTCTTTGAATTTGTTAGTGCTGCTTTATTGAACTTCCTTACTTGATTTTAGTTTCTCTGTTTTACCTTCCGGGGCCACGTATTTTGTGAAAAAGAGTAGTGGGTTTGTGCTGTTAGAATTTACCTTGACCATATAAGCTTTACGTTGAATCTACGGTGAGACTATATTTACGCAATCGCAACCAGAGTACTGGATCTTTTCTTGAAAACTACTCAGTGGTAAATTTGACACCAAGTGCTTTCAAAAATTGTATTCGTAGAATAACAAAACCAACTGATTGCAAAAACCGTTCTTCCCTTCCTGGAACCGGACTCTCCCCAAATATGTCTGAAACAAAATAATATGCACGGGATGTGACTGTTTCTGAATGCGAGGTGAAAAATGCAAGTGTCCCTACTTCAGTTCTTCTCTAGTTTATTATGAAAGAAAATGAAGCAAATTAGAGTGTCATACGTACGTGTAACTCTAATAGCCCCAGCAGCATCAAGCGGTTATTACTCTTCAAAATTATAAACGTTATTCCTGAAACTGCAGAGCTGTTAAGGATACTGGAACATTTCAGAACAGAGGAAGCTGATAAAAGTGGCAGAAGTAACCCTAACCATAACACAGCATCACATGCTTATTATCCTTCGTAATTAGAGGAGTTGTTACTTATAATCCACAATTAATTAATGATAACCGAATATTTTATTACCGGGGCACCATTCTGATAGTGGAAATTGAAAACGAAAAGCACACATCGAAACTATTGGGACGAACGTAATTAGACACTTGATATTAAAGTGGAACCATAACGTTTACTAAATATCAGTTTAGACTTATATTCCATTGGAATCTTCTCAATTCCACCGAAGAGCACATTAAATCATTGTTAACAGACCAAAATTTCTCCACTTGCTTGGATAGAAACAAGAAGTTAGTTGAACGACTTCCAGTCCAGTTCTTGATATTTTTTCTTAGTTCTCCTATTATTCCGTGATTAGTCATAATTATATATTATCGAATAAGAGTGCGTAATGGATACAGATATTTCCGATCCTTTTCGATATTATTGTGATTATCTGTGATTATTTAGGGGGCACCAGTATATCCTGTAAGTGGGGATTGCTAATCTTGAGAATTGTGATCAGAGGAGTCTTGATGTAGAGCCCTGTACAGCGACCAGACCATATTGTGTCAAATATAAGCGTGATAACTGAGATCGGTCTAGTGGCTTTCCAAAATTTGAGAGACAGAAACAAATTCAATAGTCCGTGAAACTATCTTGACTAAAGGAACAATATCATACACTTGGAACCTTAATGATGCTATAATTTTATAGGGAAATTATTCAATTTTAAAAATTCAAAGGTATATGTACGGGGCACCTTTACGCGAAGTTGGAAGCAACATTTGAAGCCAACATAACGAGGTTTTTTCATTAGGAATAACGATGGAACTAGAACTAGAGTAATTTGGAGCAGGAACGAAGCAGAAAATATTCACATAACCAAATATTATATTTGTAAACCTTAGCACTGTCTTGGATTAACTAATATCAGTACAGAATATTTTCGACACAACAATATTATTCACTTAGCAGCAACACTGATATTCAACTAGTTTTCAGTAGGTATGTTGCATAAATTATTAGTGTTACAAGTGTACCCCATTTTGAAATTTAGAGTATGTCCGGGACAACTAGGCGTCAAATTGGTTCAGGCGTTTGAAACCTTACGGCGTAATTTATGTAGGAGTAACGTTGAAATGCGACGAGTATCCAGCAAGATTGTAGGAGAAACAACTGACATAAGAAAAATGTTAACCTTTGATTTCTAGCACTGTCTTGACTGGATCAACGTGAATATAAGATATTTACAACATGAGTGACGTCCTTATTTACCTATCAGTAACCTTGATATTAGAAGAATTTCAACCAGGAACGTAACATGAAAAATTGATATGTTATTAAATTTTTAAATTTTCAACATATTTTCTGACATCATTTTGCCGAGACATTCGGAACCTTTATATTGGTGTTATTTAGTTAGGAGTAAGTTTCAGTTTCGTGCAGGTTTCAGCAGAAATGCAGCAGAAACAATTCCCATTGTCAAATTATTTAAATTTTGATGCTAACCTAAATAACGGATAACGACGTTATCTAGCTAGCAGAAAGGTTGAAATTCGGAAAGATTTTAATAAGAAAGTAGCTAAAACAATTCACAAGGTCAGATTATTAAATTTTCAAATTAAGGCACTACCTTAACTTAAATGATTATTAAATTAAACGAACCCAAAGAGATGTGAGGATTATAGAACTATTAGTCTCATATCTCATGGAGCTAAAATTCTGCTCCGAGTACTGAACAGAAGGTTATATGAAAGAACAAATAAAGAAGTCGAGGAGGAGCAGTTCGGGTTCAGAAGAGGCAAGGGCACAAGAGATGCAATTGGATTATTAAGGGCGATCGGTGAAAGATTTATATAAAAAAGGAAAGAGGTGTATGTTTTATTTATTGATCTAGAAAAGGCTTTTGACCGCGTGAATTGGGAATTGTTGTTGGGAGTTCTAAAGAAGATAGGGTTGGAATGGAAAGATAGAAGACTCATAAGAAACTTATACATGAACCAACAAGTAAGTGTTAGGATAGGGGAAGAACTGACGGAAGAGAGTGCAATTGGAAGGGGAGTTCAACAAGAATGCTGTCTCTCGCCAACACTATTTAATGTCTATCTAGAAGAGATAGTGAAAAAGAGTTTACATGATGATGATGGCATTTCGGTAGGAGGTAGAATGATTAGATGCATAAGATTTGCAGATGATATGGCGCTTGTTGCAGAATCTGAAAAGAAAATCAATAAAATGTTAGAAAAAATGAGAAAAGGCTTTGAAGAATATGAAATGAAAATAAATGTTAGAAAGATAAAAGCCATGGTGATTGGAACGAAGGGGTCTGTGTCAAATATAAAAGTAGGAGGGGAGAAAATAGAACAAGTGAATAGTTTTCGATATCTGGGTAGTATTCGTAGTAATAACATGAAGTGCGAACGTGAAATAAAAGCAAGGATAGGAATGGCGAAAGAAACCTTTAGGAGGAAGAAAAGTCTGTTTTGTGGGAAATTGAATAAAGAGTTGAGAAAAAGACTCATAAAATGCTTCGTGTGGAGTGTTGTACTGTATGGGGCGGAAACGTGGACATTACATAAAGGTGATGAAAATCGACTGGAAGCCTTCGAAATGTGGGTGTGGAGAAGAATGGAAAGAATTAGTTGCGTCGAGCGGAAAACGAATGAGAGATTGTTAGAAATGGTGGGTGAGAAAAGAACAATTTTAGATATTATTAGGAAGAGGAAGAGAAACTGGTTGGGACATTGCCTAAGAAAAGATTGTATCATGAGGGACGTCCTAGAGGGTATGGTATCGGGAAAGAGAGGGAGGGGGCAAAGGAGACTACAATTAATGGATGATATAAAAACAGAAAGATCATATGCGAAGACGAAGAAGTTAGCGGAGGACCGTGGAGCATTGAAGCTTCTCAGCTGCGGCAAGTGACCTGCCAATAAAGGCAGAATACCTATGATGATGATGATGATGATAACATTAATACGGGGTATTTAAAGCTGTTATTTATTTAGCAGTAATCTTGAGATTAGAACAAAATTTCTAGTATGTACGTTGAGGGAACAATTGCCATAGTCATATTAACCCATTAATGCCGGAATTATCTTTGTTTTCAATTTTGGTGAAATTGGTAATTTTGGATCATTTAGGTGTGAAGACCGCGCACGAGAAATTTTGAGTTCGTGACATAAGCGGTTTCGTTGGAGTATCCCGTGATCATATGAACACGCTAGGCGTTTAAGTAAGCACTTTTGGATAGCATGAGTATATGAATCCCCTGTTAAATTATTCACACATATGTAAAAGAAAAAAACATTTAGTCTTAGAAACTATTTCAACCTAAAAGACAAAATAAGCACAGTATTTGGATTATGGAATTGTAGGTTATGAAGCCCATTATCAATGGAACTTTATCAGGGAGCTCGAAAAAAATTCAGGGGGGGACAGTCCATGGTTGCTATATTACGTCTGGTATTTATTATTAGTGGTTTGCTATATTACGTATATATTTGCATGAGCTAAGGCGTCCCGGGCCCCACCCTGCCCCACCTTCTGGCGTACATGGACTTTATGGAATTAAAAAAAACTGTGAGTGTACAAGCCCTAACTATATTTGAAACATTTAGCAAGAACTGCTTGAACACAGGATACATGCACAAGTTTTACGATTAGAGTGAATCTCCAAGTGTTCTCTCCCACCAAGATGAACGTAACTACTCACACTGTCTTGTTGCTTAGAATTGCTGAACTTAGAAATAGCTGGAAGTCCTGCACATAATAGATGGCTTTATATTTCTGCAAGTATGTTCGAAGTTATAAGTGTGAGATGTGTATCATGTTTTTGCTCAACAGATGCCATGTATTTCGTACCCGTACATCAATCATCCATGGAAGAAGTGCCCACCACCACTATTTGGACCTGATTCCAATGCGATGTGATATTCTGGTCTATTTGATCAGTATCTTCCATGTGCTTGTTGTATTCTCCTAATAAATATATTTATTTTATTTATTTATTTATTTAAAAAGAAAATTAATATATTGGATGTATCCAATATATTAAAGAATACATAAACATACATAAACATATTAAATTATAAAATATTAATATACAAAATATTAATGAAATAAAATAAAAGAATAAGAAAAATAACTGCTACAGAAATTAACAAGTAAATTTTCTACTTATAAGTGCTATTACTTCTCTAAAGGAAATTGGACTTCCTAGATTCCCTTTATTGGTAGAGTTTAACGTACCCGGTAATCAGAGATGATGGGACTTCGGACTTCCAGAAGTCATGTCTATCTCCCAGTGTCGGGTAACTTAATTCAATGCACTTATTTCAATATTGCGAATTTTTTGTATTTTTTATGCAAAGAATAATAAAGAAAATGGCTCACATAAGCAAATGCTTGTGTGTGAGCCTGATTCTCGTGTTTTATTTACCTTCTTATCGTAATATATGAGGTTTACTCTTACTTTTAACTACCAATAGTTTCTTTAAAACATTTTTAATTCTTTTAACCATTGTAAAATTAGCCTTTTATATATTTTGAAATTACTTTCATCTTTGATTCGGAGTGGGAGTTCATTATAGATCTTCGGTGCTCTGTAATATGTTTGGTATTGAGTTATAGATTTACTCGTTGCTCTAATTTCTAAATTTTTGTTTGTCACATTTCTGGTTATATACGCATGTGTTATTACTTCCCATTTGTTTCTGTTCTTTTTAACATATATCAATACCTTCTGCAAATATAATTTTGAAAGTGGTAATACTGAGAATTGGTCATAGATTCTATCTAGTCTACTTTCAAGTCCATTTTAAAACATATTCTTACAATATTATTCTGCTGAACAATCAGAGGTTTTAAATGAGTGGGGTAAGCAGCTCCCCAAATTAATAAACCATATGTAAGTATACTATTTACAAGAGCATAATATACAGTTCGTAATATTTTTATGCTTACAATGTTTCGTAATTGAACAAATTTATATAATAATTTTCTTAGTATCGTGGCGATATGTGTAATATGAGAAGACCATTTTAGATGCTTATCAATAAATATACCTAAGTGTTTTACTTTATTTTCACTAATAAGAGGACTACAGTTACATTTTTCAATATTTTGACAATGATGCAATTTTAGTGACATATTTTCTGGCTGTCCTGTTAAAGTTGGTGAAAACGTTATATACCTGGTTTTTTCAGCATTTAATACTAACTGATGATTATCAAGCCATTGGTTTACTTTCTTCATTTCTGCTTCAGTTTTTTTAATACATCTGTCCATATTTTACCAGTAAATATAAGTGAGGTGTCATGAGCAAATGATTGTATATGCCCGTCCATGTTTAAATTACACAAATCATTTATATAAATTAAAAATAATATTGGGCCTAATACAGTTCCTTGAGGGACTCCTTGTTTTACATATAAATAATTGCTTTGAAAATTACCTATTTGGACAGCCTGTTTTCTGTCTTTCAAATAACTGTTAAACCAAGATAGCGATATACCCCTTATTCCACATCTTTCTAGTTTATTTAAGAGAATTTTGTGTGATATTGTGTCGAATGCTTTAGCTAGGTCTAGGAAAACTGCAATTACTTTTTCAGCTTTATCAACATTTTTAAGAACAATCTCTGTTAAATTGTATACTGCATCTGATGTACTTTTACCTTTTTGAAATCCATATTGATTTGAAGAAAATAATTTATTTTGTTCAAGAAAATTAAGTAATCTTCTCTTCATATATTTTTCTAACAGTTTAGCACAGTTACTGAGGATTGATATAGGTCTATAGTTATTAGGATCAGCCTTTGAGCCTTTTTTATATATAGGTTTTATTACAGCAGTCTCAAAATCATCAGAAAATACACCTGTTTTTAAGCTTAGGTTAAAGATATACTGCAAAGGTTTTAATATATTTGATTTCGTATGTTTCAATACACTTGCTGATAATCCGTCTATACCAGATGTTGTTTTTGGGGATAATTCATTTATGAAGAGTTCAATTTCCTGCTCAGTGATTGGAGTGAAGAATATAGAGTTTATTACTTTAGTTTGGGAATTCAAATTCAAATTTATTTTATCATCAATCTCTTTGTTAACTATTTTTTTTTTTTTTTTTTTTTGCCAACACTGGAAAAATGCTCATTAAATCTTCCAACTATTAACATTGGATCAAGTTCAAACGTTACTAGACCATTTTTAGTGTTTAGTTAATTTATTTCTACATACTCTTTTGTCATTTTTATCTATAATAAATGTTATTACCTTCCATAATTTACTAACATTGTTATTACATAATGCAATTTGTTTTCTATAGTAGTCATTTTTAACTTCTTTTATTAATTGTGAAAGTTTATTTCTACACCTTCTGTAATATTCCTTAAATTTTAAATCTTTTGGGCTTTTATTACTAAACGACTTAATCTATCTCTTTCTCTTACAAAGTTGACTAATCCTTTTGTTATCCATGGTTTTATTTTGCTATATTTACTACTTACTTTTTTCATTTTTATTGTTAATACGTGAATTACTTATACAATTTTTCATTATTTGGATGAAATTCGAAGTTGCAGTATTAACACAATTACTGTGTATTACCAGATTCCAGTTACATTTTTTCAATTCTTCATTGAATAAAGTATAATCTATAATTGTTGTTTCATATATTTTTTTCCCTCTTTTGCGTTGTAATGGGAACAGTGAAAAAGTGGTCAGTTATACTTGTTTGCAACACAGCTGATATGACATTCAGTGGACTTTTGTACTTTAAAAATATATGATCTATACAAGTCTTACTATATTCTGTAACTCTAGTATGTTTATTTATGCATGAAACATAACCATGACTATATAGTAATTTTAAATACGTGTCTATATTTTCGCAGTATTTGTCACTTAATATATCTAGATTGACATCACCTAAAAGCAAAGAGCCAGTTGATGAATATTTAAGCTCATCATTTAGTGATTGTAGAAATGCTTTCTCATCACCACTTGGAGTGCGATATATAGCTATTATGTTACAACTTTCTGCATTGTTTAAATGTAAGCGCATTCCAGTGCATTCCCGCGCGCAAGATTCAGTTCCGTTACCATGCCAATGTCAACTTGCTCGTTTACAAATATCATGACTCCATCTGCACATGTTAAAGACCTATTTGTATAATAACAGCGATATCCGTTTATGCTAATGTTACAAGTTGCTTCATTTTTCCATATTTCTGTTAAGACAATTATATCTACATTTTTAGCAATATTTTGTAACAATATTAAAAATTCATCTAAATTTTTTCTAACACTTCTAATATTCAATTGAATAATCGTGATTCCTGTTTTATCACTGAATAATTCATTGAAAGAGTCTATATTATTACAGATGTTAGTGTCTATATTTTGGTATAAGAAAATTTCATTACTTACCTGTTCCGTCTTGAGTGAAGTTTACAGTCCTGTTGAGCCACTTAGTTTTGCATGTTTTGTAGATCTTCTAGCTTTTTGATATGTTTCATATAGACGAGTTACACGTGTTTTCTTCTTTTCACTCTGAGAATATCGTTGAACATTAGAAACAGACTGAGTCCCGTGACATATAGGAGCGGTTCTGACCACATTGTTGTCATACCATCTTCAACAAGTCGAGTATTATCTGTAGAAACAACTTCAGCGTGATTGGTAAATTGGCACCCTGTAAGGTTGTCGATTCTCCTGAATCTTCCTCCTGAATCATTTCAATTCTCTTCTGCTGAATCTTCATCCGAAAAGATGTTACGTTTCGGGTGTTCAGGATATATGACTCATCTGTCTTGCACGTCATTCGATTCCAAAATATAAAATACTTGTTGAAGAGAAAGACCTGTCTATTATCAAGTTACTGAAAGATAGCCTCTGTCAGATAGCTGCACATGCTGTAAACAAAATGAGAGGGACGATTGTTAGCCAATCACAGCGGTATTCTTTCACGTTCTTGCTTCTCAACGAAGGTCACTGACCGCGCTGTTGCCGATAGTTGAGACGACTAGTTAAATGTCTTAAGTTTGTCACCAGAACTTCCGTCTCTGTTGCGGAGCCTCTGGCAACAGCGCCTCCAGTACTCCACGTGCTCTACCCAACTGCTAGAAGTCACCTTTCCTTGAGCATACAGTAATGAAAGCAAAAAATACCAGCAACAGTAGTAGCAAAAGTTATATAATAATAATAATAATAATAATAATAATAATAATAATAATAATAATAATAATAATAATAATAATAATAATAATAATAATAATAATAATAATAATAATAATAATAATGAAATGGAGAGAATAAAACAAGTGAAATGAAAGCATGTACACACTTTTCTAAATTAATTTATCTGCAAAAGTTTACTGTACTATCGACATTTGTGCGTACATACGTAAGAGAGAAAAATCCACTTTAACGCCTTGCGTGTTCATACGATCACACTGATGAAAAACTTGAATAAGCATGTCCCAAATACTTTCAGATGAGTGAAATGTAATCTGTTACAACCTTTGACATCTCTAAAATATAACCAAGCAGAAAATAATTTAAAAGGATAAAGTACCGTTGGGGGCTCAGTGGTAGAGCGTTCACCTACGGTGCTTGAGGTCCCTGGTTCCATCCCAGCTCGCGCCGTGTGGATTTTGTGGTTCGCAAACACCGTGCTCGTGGGATTTTTCGGGATACTTACGTTTCCTCCCACTTTCTTAGTTCCACCATTTTCACTCATCAATCATCATCACCGTCTGGTTTAGCCAAACCGGCATAACCTTGGGACGTAAAACTTAAAAGATTTCATTTCAAGGATAAAATATAAGCATATCTTTTAATTCCTCCTCTGAGGATAATGCCGGTTTTTGTTCTATTTTTGGCGCATTGTTGATAACTGTGCCTCCAGATTGCATTGAATCCGCAATATGGAACTTGTTTTGTTTGAATAGTGTTTCCAGAACCTTCTCCTAGTAGGCAACGCATATCATGTTAAGGAACCACTGACAGCGTGTTGCACAAGACTTGTTTTGATAAGTACCAACCGTTGTGATCATGTGATCACGCACTGCGGTAATGGGTTAACTAATTTAAAATTTTAAAGTATGTTTGACTCAACTTGACGTTAAGTTGGCGAGATATTTGAAACTTAAATAACATCGTTATTTAGCCAGAAGTTAAGTTCAATTTCGAGTTCACAGCAGAAACGATTAACGTATTTAAATTAATTAATATTTACACTTTATCACTGTCTTCAAACAATAAAATCAGTATAGTTCCATTGTAAGTAACGAACTATTTAGCTATCTGTAACCTTGAGATCAAACGGTTTTCAGCAGGGGCATAGCAAACACAATTGAGATGGTTATATTATCAAAGTTTTAAATTTTAATTGTGTGTTTGGAGTAACTTGACATCAATTAGACAGAGTTATTTGGAACGTGAATAACGGCGTTTTCTAGCCAAACGTAAGGTTCGTTTCCAAGCATTTGTCGAAATGAGCGTAGCCGGAACGATTCACACAGTCAAATTATTAATATTTTACACCATAGCAGTGTGTTTACTAAATGTTTACTAAATTAATGTCCGTATGAGATTTCTCAACGCAAGTAACGGTATTGTTTAGGTACCAGTAAATTTGAGACCAGTAGTTACCAGCTCGAACGTATCAAAATGAATTGGAATTTTAAGTTTAAGTTTGAGTGAACCCAACGCAACGTTGGAATTTAAGCAGTTTTTTTTAGCAGGAATGTAGCAGAAAGGATTTGCATAATCAAATTATTAAATTATAACATTTTATTACTGCCTTAGTTAAATTGAGATCAGTGCAGAAATTTTAATGTCAGTTCACTGTTATTTAGTGAACTGCAACGTTGATATTCGATTAGGTTTCAGTTGATACGTAGCAGGAACTATTGGATTACCCATTTTGAAAGGTTAACTTTTACGTATATCCCGGCTAAGTTGGCGTCAAGTTATCTGAGAGAATTTATACGTAAATAACTGCGTTATTTGCTAAGAGTAACGTTGAAATTCTCTACATTTCCAGAAGAAATTTAGAAACAATGATTCGCATAGTAACAAATGTTACTTTTTTACATTCTACCACTGTTCTTAATATATTAAACTCTGTAATTGATATTTTAACTTGCGTAATAGCGTTATGCAAGTATCCGTAACTTTGAGATCCAAACAGTTTTCAGAAGAAATGAAGAAGAACAATTGGTATAGTGATGTCATCTAATTTTGAAAATTTAAGTGTATGTCCAGATTTGGTATCAAGTTAGATGGAACATTTCAAACTTAAATAACGGCGTTATTAACCTAACAGTAACTTTGGAAATTGATCAATTTCCAGCAGAAATGATTCGCGTAGTTGAAGTAAGAATTTTTAAGTGTGTTGCTGCTACCTTAACACATGTAACTGATCGTATATGTTAGGATGTGCACAACAATCCATTTGGTATTTATACGCATGTTTTCACAGCAGATTAAACGCATATTTCGAAATAGCATGTATCTATATGTTTCCACTATACAGTAATTAGTTAATGAATCAATCCATTGCATGAAGATGGGATAGAGTCATTTACAGAGATGATAATATAGAATGACACACGATTTGCTTATTTAGTTTACTAAAGATATCTCTTGGGTTTAAAATAAAACTGATTGCAATTCATAGTTAAAAGATGTCACGTTACTGCTTGAATATGTCGTTAGTAAGATATGATGGATATAATTTAAATACAATGAAGCATGTCTCCTTTAGGTAGGATCATTATATATCTGTTATTCCAATCCAGAAAATTTTGATGGAAGATTAATCTTCCAAATCGGAAAACTTGTATTTGTGGTTTACATTTACTCGTTCCGTCAATAGAAAGTGCCTAATCAGCACAGGAATCACTTTACTTCATTCATGTTAGATGTATTAGTATTGTAAGTTAACGACGTGTCATGAACGCCCTGACGTGATGTGCTCTGCTTATGTTCAAGCCCAATATACATTAGTTTAATTGCTTTGTTGGTCCACCGCCGTGACTATATAAGAAATAAACCTACAGTTTAAGGTAGAATCCGAACCACCAAAATATGTTCAAAAATCTAGGATTTCCGACCGAGAAACGAACCCGGGGTCACTTATACCAAAATTGCGTGCGCCAGACGTTATACCTGAAGAAAAGGATATTTAAATTAAAATTATATATGCAGCTACTAATGTGAAAATGTGTAATATAAAAAATAATAATTTACAATTCTGAAATCAGGATTTGGGGCACAAAAAGGGGGCCAAAAGGTTGTCAGCACGGAAACTACAACTAACAAAATTGAAAGTGACTTCTCTATCCTAGAATACACCTATATTTTACGGATAGATGAATACGAAGGTAAGAGCCATCATAATTGCTTATTGTAGAAAATTGGGTTCGATCCCACTACTAAGGTAATATCGGAATTTTCATGCGCTACCTTCCCAATAAAACCTGCATTTATTATACTAAATAAAATGGAGGGAGAATTTTATACCCCCTCTCCCAGTGACGATACCGAGAACTAAGTAATTAGGTAGTAGGTGCGTTACAAACACTAGGACAGAGGTGTTGAAAGCGGTACTTTAAAGGTCGAAATGAAGCGTATGCTAATTCAACCTTTAACACTGTCCAATTCATTTATTTCTACAATTAGTTTGTTAACTATGATCTCTCTTCTCCTGCAGCAACATACAGCAACTGTGACTTTGAGCAATTTGAATGCAGTAATGGGGAATGCATTAGTGAATCTTATGTTTGCGATTCTGATAGGGATTGTACTGATGGTGGTGACGAAGATCCTGATAGATGCAGTGAGTAATAGATTCTAACCTTTGTTACTTACAATTGTATTCTATTAATTAAAGTTAAATACTTTAAACACATTTCTTCCGGAATGTTGTAGACAACATATGAATTGGAAAGATCTGTACTATGTATGTAGTATGGTACTATTCTGTATTGAGTTCTATGTGGTGATAAGTCATGTTTTTCTACCCAATCGGATTAGTCACGACGGTGAGAACGAAGGTATAAAAATGAAATGAATAAAGAGACACGCAATTACACGCAAGTTTCTGTTTGCGCGGGAATATTAAAAACGAAGGTAAACAAGGAGAATAATAACATTTTCAAACTTGAAGCAATTGTAGAATAGGGGCTTAAGGGTTTATAACTTAACACAACGAATTTTACCATTTCAAAAAGGATCAAAAAAGAAATTACTCATAAAACTTTTAACTTCCATATAGGTCTTAATACCGTGAATTTCGGTAATGCAAGTGCAAAATAAATATTGATTTGCATTTATTGGATCAGAAATTTACAGAATTGTATAATCTCTCTGAAATATACGACTGATGTTTATGCCTATCCCTGTTGTAACACTATTAGAATAGAATAAAGACAGCCGTAAGTTGTTTGCAATATAAAGTTATGACACTTCTGTTTAATTGATATAACCTTTAATGTTTTACAATGTTTATCCTGATCAACAGCAAGGCCAAAGTGCTTAAGCCACATGTGGAAGCTTGAAATATGGGCACTAAATAGGATTTACTATACAATACGGTATAAGGACCTACATTTGTGAGATATTAGCGAAATCACTGGATTCGAAAATCTGATAATTGTAATTTCAATTTAGTTCTTTACTTGCCATTCACATTGTCAAGAAAAAGATGAAATTAAAGAAACTTACGTGAAATATTCACAATAACCGCAGGATAGAACTTAGTTTTACTATATTGGACGGCGTATTCACTAATGTTTGGCACATATTTAAAAACTAAAGCTTATTCACCGTATGCCATTCGTCATTCATTCATCTTAAGAATTGTATTTTTTAATGTTGAAAATGTCTGTCGTAATACAGGTCTTGTATAAAGGCGATAACAGTTTGAAATGTATCACTTTTATACTCTCATGCTCATTATTTTTGTTTTATTTTTTGTTTTTTGCTTTAAAGGAACAGAATATGTATTAGATAAGTATTTTCCATATATATTAGTACTTGAGAAAAATATTAATTACAAATATTCTCAGTGTCCACGCTTATTGGAAATATTAAATGCTGCCGTATGTCAGACGGAGCAAATACGATTTGGACTATTCTTATATTTCAAGTTACGCCATTTACCGAAAGCAAGATTCAAGTTTATAAAATAATTCAGTTGGAAATGATGTATACAGTACTGGAGTCTCCACTTGAGTGAAGCACCTGACCTCTTTCACTACCTCGCCCGAAACTCATAAACCCTGCGCTTGCGGTGACCGCCGCGTAATATCCTCAGCCTAGACTTAACATTCTAAACCATTCCTCTAGTGAGGAAGCAGAAAATCAGCTAAGTATGTGAATAATGTTTCGTTCATACATACATTCGGCTAGATGTACGTATAAAATCATTGTAGCTTTTCTTTACAATAAGCAATACACTACTCAGTCCTAACGTTTTCAGTACCTATGACAAGTCTGCCTCTATTAAGATATTTTTGTTCGTTTTCGAGTTTTATTAGTTTGCTTTCTTTAATTTGTTATTGTATCCTAGCATGCAATTGGAATTCTTCTTACAAGGAAAGGTCCCGAAGTGGCTCAGCTGAGATCCGAACGAGACAATGATGTTTGCATTTGATATGTTATAGCTAGATAAATTCCAAAGTTATACCTGCCACTGGTCGGGATAACGTCAGTTACAACATATTTTGTAATCTAAAAACTACAAAAAATTAACTGGCAGAATAATTTGAACCGAGTCATTCGTTCGGATTGGGTAAATGGAACATTCGGCAAACACGTATCCCATAAATTTTAGGGCACACTCTTGGGGGGTAAAAAAGTTTCTCCCAGGGTCCCTTCAAATGGCAGTGAGGGTTAAGTAGCATAACTAAAATAAATATGTTTTTAGTAATGGTAAGGACATTATGACACAAATAATTTTTAGCCGATGGGACTGCTAACTTAACATTAGATATGTTTCTTTTAAATGAAATAGCAGTAGAGGAAGTTGAGGAAGCCATAATAATGCTGAAACCCCCCCCCAAAAAAAATGCGAAGCGGATGGTACACTCCTTACATTCTTCAGGAGTGTAGAGATATTCTTAAACATTAGTTACATCGTATTATACAAATGCCATTAAAAACAACAGCGTTTCCGCACAGATGGAAATAAGCTATAATTTGTCCTATACGTAAATCTAGTGATGCAAGGAACATATAGAATTTTAGGCCTATTTCTATTTTATCAGCATTAGTCGAGGTGTAAGTGATATACAACTTGATGAATTCTATCACTATATCAGCGTAGCTTCTAAAAGAATAGATAAACATCCACTAATTTGGTCATCATAACAGTTTTTATTTCAAATGAGTTATATGTAGGGAGTCAACTTGATGTCATCTATACTGACTTATAAAAAACCTCTCTTAGTAGACCATGATGTTCTGCTATAACAAATTACGCCTTTTAATTATATACCTCTAAAGTCGGAAACACACTTAATTGTTTGCATACTTCCGCAAAACATACAAACACCAAATTTTGCATACTTGTTCGTCATGTGATGTGAGTAATGGGAAAATTCGGATATCATGAAAAAGGCGACATTTTCCATGTAAATGAGTGTCGAAATTTTTCGTCGTTTCGAAATCCTGGTTTTTAGAGTAGTTCCGTACATCATAGAAACGTCATATTTTGTCAGACAGTCAAGATAGGAACATTGTTTATGCTAGAAAAAAGAGCATTAAAATTCGTTTTGGTTTGGCGGCGCAAATAAAAAAAAGTGAAATTTGTAATGGCTGTGTCTAGGACGTTGAAATTCCGAGGTGATGTTTATTCTGATGCGTAGTTTGCGAATCCGCCCTTATCCTTAAAAAATAGTCATTTTCGGTGTAAGAAAGTGCTAGGAATGTTATAAGGGGGCGTCTAATTCTACACAACTTGTAGATATGGTGGCATCACAAAATTGCGTTCAAGTGTGTAGATTACAGCGTAAGTAAGGGGAAAAATCGGACATGTTGAAAAAGTCGTCATCTTCGATTCAAGATGGCGGTTCAAAAGTTTTTAACCATGAAAATTGTAAGTTGTTCTTACGGTAGGACAGTCATGTTTCGCTATACTATTAAGGATGAAGTGCAGTTTCAGTGAAGAAACAAATCATTGGAGAAGTCGCCATTTTGAATGCAAAGATGCCATGTTGTTCAATTGGCTTGATCTGCCTTGTTATGAGCTATGTTAAGCATAATAGAACAAACATAAATCAACATACGAGCATAGCTCAGAGGTAACGTATGGTCTTTCAAAGTAGCAGGTTTGGGTTCTATTCCCGACTAAATGCTTTTGTATTTTTTTTCTTATCTCCATTTCTTCGTATTAGCAAAGTACTTTCTGTTCGTATTGCGGGAACGAAATATTTTCATTATTACATACATAGAGCAAAATATATATTTATACGGCAACTTTTGAGAGAGTCCCGAAACGAGGCTGCATGTTCGTGTGAAGTTTCGAGACGATACTGAAGTATTTAAAATCAAACATATGTAGCTTTGGAAATGGAGCACCACCAGTGTGTCTTTCGGAAACAATGTTCCGGGGAGGGGAATTATTCGGCTGGGGCACTGCTGATAATGTTCTATTTGTTATTGTATTATAAAAGTATTATTTTTATCTCCTCCAGAGGCTGCCTCCAGGAGGCAGTGTCCGCCAAAAAGAGTCTGAAAGAAACATTGGGCATCATTTTCACAATATAGTGTCTATACAAGACAACAATACATTTGGTCTCGCGACAACAGTGTCTGCTTCAAACCGGAAATGGTTGCAAAATTTCTCTCTTCCCTTTTATGTCCCTCGTTAAGATACATGCGTATACCAAGTTTGAAGTCAATACCACAAGTGGAAAGTATATAATATTAATTTTCAGGGAATACACACACACACTCATACACGACCACACATACAGAATTGGGCACCTCTTGAAAAAAATCGTCTCCTCGGCAGCGTAGATAGTTATAATATATAAGATACGTGGAAAAGTGCCCCTTTCGATTTACTAGTTTGTGTGGCGGGACCGGTTGAAATGAAATACCATGTATAAGAGAGTCAAGCCTTGTTGGCAATCATCTATGCTATAAAAATAAATTTTCGAAGAAATAAAAAATCAGAAAAGAATTTGATGGGGATCGAACGCAGGTCTCCTGTTCAGAAATTCGACGTTTTGTATTATAAGAGGTATTATTTGGATGTGCTCCGAGAGGCACTCTCGAAGCTTTGGCGATGTCTCCCCCAAAGAAATACAGGTCTGGAAGAAACAGTGGGCATCACTTGTACGATATTGTGTCTCGCGATAAAAGTGTGTTCTTCAAACCGGAAATTAGCTGATATTCCCGAAACGATGCAAGAAATCGGAAAAATGATCGCACAAAATCTCTCCGTTTATTCTCGTAGTTGGTCATCGTAAAACAAGTGTACAATGTATACCACACATCTAGCCTTCAAATCGGAAGTACGTTAGTATCGGAACAACGGTTTGGAAAATAGTCATAATAGATGCTCAAAAACGCATTTCGGCAGTTGTGTGGTCGGCCGCGTAAATAGCTATAATATATGAGATACGTGCAAACTGCTTCTTTCGATTCAATAGGTTGTCTGGTGGGCAAGATGCGAATGAAATGTCGTGTATAATAGACTCAACCTTATTCACAATCAATATGTTAACGAAATATAAGTTTGAGGAAAGAAGGAAAGAAATAAATAAGAAAAATCGAAGGGGATCGAACCCAGGTCTCGCCCGAAGTAGTCTGACATGCTATCACTGCACTACTAAACTGCTTAAAAATTTACAAATTCACGTCTCAACTTAGTGCTCACATGGTACATAAGGGGTCAGCATCTGGATTTACACCTGCTCACATGTTTTGTTAGCTGATTGTAATAACAAACATGATTTTGAGTAAATTTGAAATGATTATCTACTAAATTGTAGTTTTCGATGAAAATATAAAAAATAATATGTCGGAAGTCTGGAAATATTTTCCCACTTTTATATCGCAGATATGAAGTACCTTTGCTGCAGGTAATATGTTTATAAAATTATCCCCAAGTACACCATTATAATACATTGTAATATATTACAAGGCAAAACTTAATGTTTACGAAAATGCTATATATAAATGTTTAAAAATCCTGCAACACAATTTATATTTGTAAACCATGAGTATTTGTGGGGTGTGTAAGCTCGATCAAGTAGGAGATTGCAAGACACTCTCCGCTATTATGTGGCAGAAAATAAATAATGTTATTGTCTCTAATACGTATAGATGTGCGCAAGGAGCGCATAATAAGCCATTTACATGATTGTCAGTGTACTCGTAGGAATATAGTTTTTTTTAATAAATTGTATATTTGCTGTTCAAAGTGAAATTCAGGAAATAACACCCTTTGAATTGACGTACGTGTTGGTGATAAGTGTATTCTTTAATGGGATTTTTTTTCTCCAGAATAGTTTCCCAGAAGTTGAGAAAGTAAATGGCTAAGTCAGGACTGGGGGTCTGGGGGCGGAGCCCCTAGCGAGCATTAGCGAGTTTCTCTATAAAAGAGAAAAACTTTTTTGTGACCTATTTGGAAAATGGTAAGCAGGCCATAATGCACAAGTGACGGAGTTTTTTTCTAAAAAATATTACAGCCTTATCTGGAGACTCTCAAGGTTCCAATCTTGGTTCACTTTCATTTCTATTAGCCAAAACCGATTTCGATCTTACATTCACTATTCTTACAGTCTTCTATTCACGGATGACCTTAGAATGTTCTCCAAAATTAACTAGCATGATGAGTTAATTAGCATAAAATTACAAACAGACTTGTGCTGTATTAAGAAACGTTGTGACAATAACAGTCTTAAGTTGAACGTGAATAAATGCAAAACTCTTTCCTTTGCTCCAAAGGGAAACTACATTAAACATCTATTCTGTTGAAGGAGCTCTTTTAGAGACATATAAACTAATTAAAGGTGTGGAAGTGAAAATTTGATTCTGAATTAACTATTATTTGTCATATTTAAACAATTATTAATGCGTCATACAGAAATTTTTCGTTTATTATGCGGATAGCCAAAGAAAGTTAATCAATTTACATTTTGCTGTTTACCGTTCCACGTTGTGGCTGTTAGGCTAAGGGAGGCGGTGATAAAGCAAGTGAGTGATAATGGAAGAATTGATGGAATGAGAATGTCAGATAAAACGGGAGAACCCCGAGAAAAGCCAAGGACACGATGTTGTCCACCATGAAACTTATTTAGTCGGGGATCAAAAAAGGGGCTCCAGGCATCTGGGATAAGTTTTCTCCATTGAAAATTCGTGCCTCCAATAGTAAAATCGTTTCAAAACAATTTTGCATTAATAAAACTCTACTTCTACTTTGTGACATCGCAACAAGAATATGCGACTCTCTTGGTCACTAAAAACGCTGAAATACATTGATATGATTGAAAGGATACAATCACAATTATTAGAATTACTTCCTTATAGTAAAACTGGCATGTGTTCAAAATACGAATCATATTCAAAAATAGTACAAGACTTCAATATGCATTCTTTGAATCAATGGAGAGAATATGCGAAACTTTTATTTTAACACAAATTCCTACTTTAACGATTGATGTTAAAATTCAACATCCCGATCTTTGCTTCGAAGATTCAATTCCATGTTCCATCAGGCAAAACCGACGTAAGAAATAACAGTACATTTCAGTGGAAAAAAGGCAAGAACAAATTTCACGTTAAGTCTAATAATATATGGAGGAGTAGTATTTTCTACAATGCAATTGAAATTATATCTGCTATAGATGTTTTTTTTTTTTTGAAATGTTGGAGACAGTATATAAGCATAGACTTAAGAATAACAGTTATATGTTATAACGAAAATGATTAAATGAATAATTTGTTAAATTATGTAATTGTGGGCAATTGTATTTATAAATTAATAACATTGTAACTTGGCCTAAAGCTTGTTGTGTTGAATAGACAGATAAAATAAATAAATGATAATCTCTAAATAAAATTTAGAAGAGAATCAAGAAATAAATTTTGTACATAAATTTATGAAACGAAATTATACAAAATGAGAAAGAATTCTCCAAGAATCGAGAGATGGGACTTTTAAAAATACGACATTGAGATGAGTAAACCCTATTTCTGATCTCATCTTTTCTCGTTCGTAACCCTAGGTAACGATATACGTTTAATGAGTTTTTCAGGAATTACCTCTACTTTCTTAAGGATTTCCGATTCTATATTTGTTGAAGTTCAAATGAGACAATAATGTTGGAGTGAACTTTACATCTCCCGATATTTTGAATTTAAAAATGTTCCCTGAAATTTTGTAAAATACAAAATTTAAACTAAAACACTCTATGTTTTTTGTTTAAGACTACAGACTTAGTCATTTAACTTTTCGACTCCAGTAGCAGAGACAACTTGCAAACTGCTTGCTGTAAGCTTGAATTGCAAACCGGCCATACTTGCATCGAGCTTGATTGGAAAACGTGCAAGCATGCAGCAAGCTGGATTCTTGTAACTAAGTTACATGGGGACAACATTGCATTTAGTGTTCCATTCAACCATTTTAGAAGTCAAGCCAATAGGTAATAAGCGGCCACTGATGCTCTGAGAAGGGCCTACAGCATCGCCTGTAAGCACAACAAAAGGCAGATTGTATGAAAGCATGGGTTTCAAGTGAAAGCGTAGAAAGCCAAAAGCCAAGCAAGCGCCAACTACCCAAAAGCTTTCTTGCTACAAGGGTATGAACTATTGAAAGGCACGACTGATATCGAAATTGTGGAATACAAAGAGATTGAGGTCTCTGTAAATTTTAAGCGTTTTTCGCCATCTACTGTATCATATTCATCTGATGTTAAACCCTTAACAGGAAATATGTCTGTCAGACACCTATGGTTTTCTTTGTATTGTATTGGCAACACTGATTCACCAAATGTATCGGTTTTCCCAGTACAATCTCATTATTTAGTTGTACGTGTGACGCAGTAGTTCATTGTTGGCGTTGTTATCTGAGTGAACATTAATCGATGATTTTATAAAACCTAAAGTGTCTGAGAGGCACTTATTTCCGTTATCGTATATATTTTTGCGTGTTTATTGGACACGCATTTCCTGAAAAGACCAGGCATCACTCTTACTATGTTTTGATGAAGAATTCTTCGGTTTTTTGTTGGTTCATTTGAATCCCAAACAAACATGTTTTTACCTCTGTATCTAAGGACTTTGTAATCACATGAAACTTGAGTAGGGATCCTTACATTGACACATCTGTTAGTACTTGAAGTCACATATTGCGATGTATCAGATCTAGTATCGCCCTCACTGTCAGTAGGTCATTCTTCACTTTCTGGAAAACATCAGAGGTCTAAATCAGAATATTCTGAAGATACTAACATAAAGTCCTCCTCTTCTTTATTCTCCTCTTCTTTCAGCATTTTTGCCATTTTTGCCGTAAAATTATAATCTGCTGTATTTACAGTTTCTTTCTTACATTTCTTTCCTGAAGTACCAGGTCTATTCATGTTGCAAATATATAAAATCTCAAACAAACAAAACAGTATGCGTAAAGAGCTTCTGTAGCTTCTATTCAATTGTAAAAGAACTCATCCACAGAAACTATTTAAAAGAAATGTGTGTCCAATAAACACGCAAAAATATATACGATAACGGAAATGTGTGTCTCTCAGACACCTTAAGTTTTATAAAATTATCGATTAATGTTCACTCAGACAACAACGCCAACAATGAACTACTGCGTCACACGTACAACTAAATAATGGGATTGTACTGAGAAAACCGATACATTTGGTGAATCAGTGTTGCCAATACAATAAAAAGAAAAGCCATAGGTGTCTGACAGACACATATTTTCTGTTAAGAGTTAATATATGTTGGGATAAACACTACTTGTTTGATTGTTTCTCGTACTCAAAGATAAGATACAGATTGAGACAAAACAATGCACTGGATGTTATTTGTTTTACTTGGCTACCTACACTGAATCCCTGAGAGGCTAAAAATATACTGCACTGTCATTTGTTTGACAATGCTGAATTCAATACCAGTTATTGAGCAGAAGCAGGCAGAGAAGCTCCGAGTTCAGGATGGGTAAATCTTTTAAGTTCACATGCCGACACGTGCTATTAACTTTTCTGCTTAAAAAGTAAACAGGACAAGGGGATAGAAGCTTCGACAATAGTTAAGAAATCTCAAACTCTTCAGAAGAATCTTAACTCCAATGATATTTGTCTCAGCATAAACCCCTAATGAATCTAACTTCTCGACTACCCCTCATCTAGACCAGGAAGGGGTGCACAGGAAAATAATGTTATCTAGCGTTTTCTTCTATAGTGTACGGGTATAGCCACCACAGTAACCGAGGACGTCAGTGAGAAATGCAAACCAAGAATCCCTAAGAAGGTTTTAAGTGGATCGGCATGCTTTACTAGTTACAGTAGAAAGAAACTATGGTAGAATAAGAAGCAAAGTGCAATTATTCAGTGCGAATACCATAAGTGAGCACACAATACATCAATAGCTAACAATAAAGGAAAGCGACTAATCTCTCCAAGGTGGATGAGAAAGAATGAGGTTTACAAACAATAGACAATTAGGCATTCTATGCTGCTATTCAAACTGATCAACTGATAAAGCCCAAAACTTCGAAGCTTTGAGAGAAGCATTAGTCTACGTTGATTAACTAAATGCTGTGGTCTTTCCTTTCTTTTGTAAGTGACACACTTCATTCTGCCACGCGAGTTGCATCAACTCAATATATTAAAGCGATTAATCAAAAATGAAACCAGATACATATAGAGACGACAATCTTTTCCGGTAATAGAGCTTGGAAACGTTATGACCATTAAAGTACCAGCAGAAGATGGAGTTGCATTATTCGTTGTATAGTTTCAATGTTTAACGAATACCAAGAGATAAATACTCTAATATAAATCAAAGAAGTAAGCTTTTCCTAAATTTGAGTTACATAAAGGAGGTTCACTCTTTATGTAGTCGATAGTATACGGGTCTATACGTCATATACACTCTGCTCAACCTTAATCACTAAAGTGTGTATTTTTTTGTATTATGTGTGTGCGTTTTAAGATGCTGAAATGTTTGTTTTTAAGAAATAGTAATTGGATTGTATGTTGTTTTCCTAAACAGAAGCTCAAGGATGTCAAAGAAGCAAATTTTTGTGTGATAATGGACGATGCATCAATGAAAGAAACGTTTGCGATGGTGACAACGATTGCGGTGATGAGAGTGATGAATCTAGTGAAAGATGTAATAAAGGTGAGCAGATAATTTTAGTCAATTATCGTTTCTAATGGATTAAGGTTTATATTTAAACATTTCTTTTTCTTTATGTGCCATACTGTAATGTTTAAGAATCTCACACTGTAAGACTTGACGTAAATTGACACCGTAAGAAATGATTCCGATTGAACAACAGGGTATCAATACTAGTGACTTATTAAGGTATTGGTATTCTTTTATTGCCCTATTTCTAAGCTTAATCGTAAATACAAGGTCTTGCTAACATGTTTCAACGGTAATTTGTTTTGTCTGGTTTTCGTGCTGGTTGTAGTTATACTTTACCTTCCAAACACATTGAGTATTGTTGAGTAGTGTTGTTCTGTTAGGTCCTTTCCACCTTGTATGCTTCTATCCGAAATTATTGTCGCATGTCTTTAGAGATTACATAAATACAAATAACTCTTTTTACCGTGAGAAAGAATTTAATCTCTTCTAGGCAATATGCTTAGAATAAGCACACATCTTTAAAAGCTCACTTTGAGAAGCATAAAAAATAAGTATATTATTGTTTTTTAAAAGTAATCTCAGAATATATTATCATCGAACTCTAAGTTTCTACTTTTTTTTGCACACGTGGTAATTGTGCAGGAAGATCTGCAAAATGAGCGGGCAGTTTGTGTTATATTTTAAATATAACGTAAATCTGGCATATTGTTAGCTATCTAACATCTGGTACAATAATCATATGTGTAGATATTCATTGTTTAGAAATATAACGAAAAACTGGCATACTGTTAACTATCTAACATCTAGCACAATAATAATATGTATAAATATTTATTGTTTGAACATAGGCTAATGACTAAATAGGAATAATTCACGAAATATGCAAAGCTGAGGGATTAAACAGTTGCAATTAGTGATTTTCATATATGGGTGAAGGAAGAAGTAATACTACAACTCATCTAAGGTGAGAGCTCGAAATCGGTGGGCTAGAATCTTTTATGCTCCTGTTTTAATAATCACTGTTGTTGAGATTGGTATTTCTGAACTGTACCATATAACCGCATTCAATTGTATTTAAGAAATTACGTTTCACGTCTAGAATTGTCGTTACGTATATCCTATTTCAATTTTGTATTATGGCAGACCCAAGGATGGTCAAGTTATATTTATTTTCGTTAAAATATTTTTATATAACACCAACCGAATTCAGAAGAATGCTGAATTTATCACAAGTTTCGAATTGTAGCGAAATTTAACAACTTTCTTAATACGTCTCTCCCTGTTGTTAACTTCTTCGAGTGTACGAGAATATCTTAGTACAGCGAGTATAGTGTCAATAAACTGATTAACATCGGGACTTACCATATTTTGATAGATTAACTGTTATGGAAATATGGCCAAATTTATAATGTAGAACAAAATCGTGAAGCTCCCTTCCTCATATCTTTCGATAGTAGAACGACTCATCTTCAGATAAAACTTTAAAACCTATTACGTGTTTTTATATTTTAGTGGCATGCAAACATAATCAACTACTTGTGAAAGCGTTCTCGAAATACTAATTGGAAAACCTTCCAGCTGAGTTTCTTGGTAGTCAGATGTCATAAACAGAAAGCATGAGTCAAAGCTAGGAATACAGAAATTCATAAGTACAACACATAACTATAAATTATACATAATATTACTGATATTTGCGAAGTCAACAACGTAACATATAATCTCATGTATATTAAATATTTTTCCAAATAAAATACTTTTAAATAATGAATATCAGTTGTTAAATTAATTCAAAAAATCATAAAAATATTTAATTAAGCTTTGTTTAAAATAATACTAATATACAATTACGAAACATTAAGTTTTGAACAAATTTACGAATCAACAACAATAACAAATTTTAAATAGAAATTCACAAATTTTAAATTCTAAATTCCTTTTTCGTGAATGCACATTCCATAGTACTAAATGACTTGAAATGTTTAGAGTATTTGGCCAAATTCTAAAATAAATAAATAAATCTAAACATATTAATACAAGCAAAGAAATTTAATTAACATTAATATTGTCTCTGAAACTTTTCATTACCACACATTACATACTATGGCACCATTTGTAAATTTCTTTGCATTTATTTGATTGTAGAATTATGCTCAATATAATTTTAATACGATCAAATACATGCGACTTTCTGTAAGAATCCAGGGATCCTCATCTGGAAGGTACATTCGCGAAGTGTCCCCTTGGGATTAATGTAAAATTGATTCAAATGCAAAGTTCTCCTCAACCCAATGTGTATTACACTAATTTTAGCGGCCCATACCGGTAATTTGCATATTTATGAGCCATATATCCAGAATTCAATCATACACTACTATAACGCTCGGACACTAAATTGCTTTTAATTTCTTTAGGTATAACTGGACATGAATGGCCATACGCAAAACAAATTAGATCAAGTACTGTTTCTCTGAGACATATTACTCATCCCAACCGTCATCTTGGATTCACCATATTGGATTCAATTTTCGTTTTTCAAATTTAAGTAAGTGCAAGTGATACATAAATTTGTGTACAACTTTTTCGGAAATTCATTCGTGTAGTGAGTTTTACTGTAGCTTGCAAGGTATTGCATTTTTCATAAACCTCTCAGAAACTTCAATATCTGCATCCAATGCTTCTAAATTGTTTACATCGCACTGTTGGACAAAAAGTGGCCCATTCATATTCTACAATTAATCGCCTCTTTACTTGAAGTCACCTCTTTAAAAAAACGTTTTTTTTTTCTTGTTATTCGTCTTGAAAAGTTGCGATATTATCACTTTATCAGACAGCGTTATTTTATTCCCGAAAAGATTATGCATAACTTTATCATACTCTGCTTTCCTATTACTCTCTCTATGAGACATATATCCATATCATCCCTGCACTTTCTATACCATGCCATCTTTTCTTCTTGTCCTCTCCCTTCTCTTCTTCTTCCTCACTTTTTTCCTTCTCTTCCTGCTCTTTTTCTTGTCCTTTTCACTGTAAACATTAATTTCAGCTGTTTCCTGAATATATCTTCTTAAAGCATTGGCATAGAATTGATATTAGTTCAGTATGCCGAGGCACTCTATCATACTGCTGTGGATACATAGGCGGATATTCAAAACAAAGGAGTTCAGTTAGACGAATGTTCGATGAACACTTGGGCCTTTATTTGTTGAACATTATTTAGACTACTCTTATTCATGAAATGTGAATACCCTAATAGGATAGAACTCCTAACTTGTCACATATGTTTAAAATAATTTTCCGAATTTAAATATTTGTTACCATATCGTTCACCCCTTCTACTCTTAACAACCTTGTTCAGATTAACTTTAGATAAACAAAAATACACTTTGAATTGTAATATTGTCGGGTCCACAGCTACCTATCGTTGCTCTTTGATCACTGTTGTTTGAAGACAAATCAAATTGACAAAAACGAGAATTATTATTGCCAGAATCATTATTAATTTTAGATATAACATGAAAAGAAGAAGAAAAGAGAATACAGATACAAATAATAAATTTAGACAAATTAAAAAAACTGACATTATAAAGTTCAGTTTCCAGAAATCAACAAGCAATAAAGAATGTATTGTTTGTTATTTTATATTTTTCAGACTATTTTAATACTGTATATAGAAGTTGCTTGAAAAATTTATTAAATCACTTTCAAATTAATACCAAACTAGGTAGCCAAACCAAATATTGAATTTTCTGTGAAATTGTGTTGCTCTGAGACACATATAGAATAACATCAAATGTTTGTCACTCGTAGTTTGTTCGCACGCGGTTCGGTTCAATTTCGGTTGGGTTCATTGAACATATTGTTCAGAAATATATTAAAATAAACGCAGTAGGTAGCGTTGCTCAATATATTTCATTCAAGACAAGTAACACAAACTAAACAAAACTGAGTGCTATTTTGCTGACAAATTTCGATGTTCCGTCAAGAAATGATGTTTCTTGTAGCAGACCCTGCATGTTTCTCATTTCAAACTTCAATAAAATACAAGAAATCATAAGATGGAAACGGATGTTGTGTCAAACTAGTATAAATCAAATCTTTTGGTGAAATAACCAAAAAAAAAAGGTCACTTTATCGTCATCTTTAAAGACTTATATGCTCTGTGCATCTACTTTCGATTTCAAATATTATGAATTCTTGTATAACATTCTAATTCTTACACACAGACTAAAGACACTTGAGCTGAAACTAGTTTTCTCGTCAGTCGAGCGATGTTCGTTAGGTTATGACAAACCATTGGGTCAAGAATTCGAAACCGCACTGACGCGAGGATTTTATTGAGATTCAATAACCCATAGACAAAATAAGACATTTTACTTAGTTCCTCGTATTTAAACAGTGTTTCTTTGAGATACTACCAGGAACACTGGTTATATTCCCAGAGCAAGGAAAATTCGAAGCCGAAATTCCTAGTTAATTAAATTTTCTACATTGGGTCATTGAAGTCAAGATTTGGGCCTTTACGCTTTTGTTTCGCATAGGGCTTATCTTCTGGCCATCAAAAGTGGACGTTTTAACTCTGGATCATGCACACACACAAAGAAAGAGATAGAGATAGTAGAGATAGTAGAGATAGTATGTCTGGGAGAGAGAGATAAAGGTGACTAGGGAGAAAGAAGAAGAAGAAGAGAAAAATTTATATACAGCTCAGGATCGCGAAGAAAGACAAGGCGAGAAAGACAAATATAAATTTGATAACTGCTTATCATTACATTGTACGATAAAGAACGCCTACACTGTTTACTAAGATTCACAGCAGTGATGCCTTCTAAAGTCTCAAACCGCAGACAAATCTCTTTTGCAGCAATGTTTATGTAAAACAGTAATACTTGGGGAGATGGGGAATCGGACTCATATTTTTCATTTGGAAGTCCAGCACGATACCGATATTCCAGAGGTTACTCTAACTTAAGCTTGTTTAACATATGATATAATGTTTCATTCTAGGACCAATAACATGAAATGTGAATACTTCAGATTATTTAAGTGTTTCAAATTGTCATTGTAATTCTCATAGATTCGTTTTTTTTTTCAACCAACTTTCGTAAATCGTCTCTGTCGTGATATAGGTATTTACTTTCACCTCTTAAGGATTGCTTATCTACTATGAGAATTAACTCTTCGATTCTCAAAACCGTGTTGTAGAAAATCATTGACTTGGACAGGATTTGAACATGTGTTTACTAGCTGTACTACTCATAAGGTCAGCATGTTACTCCTTAACTATCTTGCCAACCAATAACATAGGCCAAATATTACTAAGTTCAAGCCTGATCTTTGAAACAAACCGGTTTCTTCCTGTAAAGTTATTTGATCCAAAGTTCAAGGCGAAATTAATTTATTTGATGATCTGGAGAAAAAGTAGTACCTAATAAACAACTAAATAACACAATCCGGTAACGATTACAGAAAATTACATATTATGTAGTAATTTTGAAGTAGAAAGCGAAAAGTACGTTTATAATAATAATAATAATAATAATAATAATAATAATAAGGTTCACCTTCACTATATAATTTTCACTTCAACGAACAATGATGCTAATATGTTACAAATATGTTACAATGATGCTAATAAAAACAAATACGTTACACCGTGTAATCCTCGCAAAGGATTCTTTGGAGATTAGGCTGTCTCATTTTCTCTATCCTTTCCAAAAATTTCTCGAACATTATGCTTATCTACAATAAAGTCCATGCGTCATGAGAAGGGATCGCTCTTACGTAAACATAAAAGCCTGGAGCAGTACTACCAATGTTATTGTCCATTCAGCTGGCGTGTAGTGTCGCACAAAATATTTACTTACGTTTTGGTGCCTGTGGACATAGGTTCAAGTACGTTGGTGACTATCGAACACATTGGTTCTGAACACACAGTACTTTAGCCAAAGTTGTAAGCACCATCGTTAGGAGTTCAGCTGTTGTTTCAGTCTTTCGTGTAACTATAATTGGTAATGTTTAGTACTCGTACCGGTTTTTGCCTTTGCATATTGTTATTCTTTTCTTCATTTTTGAAATATGTCAGAATAAATGCCGTCACAATTCCTCTTATTTTGAATATAAACGTCATTTGCAATTGGTAATGATAAAAAAATTAACTTTCCGACGTAGCTGCTAAAAAGTAAAAAAAAAACCAGTAAATTTTGGGGTTCGAACTCATACTTATGGAAATAATAAACACTATAATCACATACCTGAAACCACTCAGACAATGCTGATTACACCTTGTAACATTAAATTTATTTTTATACTGTAACTTCCCCATTGTAGCAAGTTTATGTAGATTTTATTATTTTTTTATTAGAGAGAAATTGAAAGTTTGGACTAGGACGCTTATGTTTAGGATAGGCCTGGTCAGTGAGTTTTGAGAAAAGTGGCCTGGGGTTAGATTTGAAACACGCGCAGACGGAAAAAAATAGAATGTGTGTAAAAGACTAGTCAGTAACAGATAAAGATGAACAAAGAGTGAAAAACAGAAGAATAAACATAAGAAAGAAACTTTCAGAAAGAGGAAGAGAGAATGACAAATGCAAAAATGCATACAACATTCTCAGAATATTAATGAAAACACAAAATGTTTATTCGGATTCTTGCTCCTGTCTGCACGGTGTTTTCTGTCCATTTTTTGATGCGAAATATATATACCAACATGCACACATGAAAGTAAAACTGAACCCCTCCTTTTTAAAGTATGTTAGAAAACGTAAACTAGTAACTGAAAATAAATGAAAAATATAAATATATGAAGAACAAATATAATTAAGAGAATTAAGAAAGTGCGAAGGAAAAGTTCTCTTTGTTATTACACGGGCAAACAAGTTACTTTTGTATAAATTATATTTTTTAATGGGATATTTGTTAGTAACTTGAAAAAAATATTTCTTCTAGGAAACCCTTCATAATTCAACCATAAAAATATTATAAATTATAAAATACATCATGACTGAAATATAGTATTTTTGTGTTTATATATTTTGTGAACGGAATTGCCGTTCTCTTCCATGTGTATAATTGAACATAAAACAATATAGCGATTGATTAAGGGAAACATTTGAAAGGTACATTTGAACTCCTTTCCTCCCCATTAGAATACATTTCTAAATTGAAGTGAAATTATAATAACCCAGATAGATCCAAGTACCAATTTTAAACAGTCACCTCAAACGGTGATAGTGAGAGAGATAATGTTGATAGTATAAAAGGAATTCTACCCGTCTCATCCCTTCCTTAAGAAGCAATGTTTTCGGGTATATTCATATATTATTAATAAGAAGTTACATTTTAAGTAACATGAGGGATCGAAACATATCCTATCTCTTGAATATTGTTTGAATTTCTCCTTCTCCCTTAGGATACGCCTTCTCTCTGCACTGTTTTCTCTCTTACGAAACTTTACTCCCCCACTCGTAGTAACGAAACAGCTTTGCAGCTAAGTGTACTATTGTCAACAAGTATCTTTGAATACTCACGACTATTTATCCTCTTCTTGCGCGCTATATTGTTCTAGGTGTGAAAAAATCGGCATTTTGTATTCAGAGTAATACTTAGAATTTTAAGTCAGAATAATATTAGTTTTGTTCTGCCAGGGTCCTAGTGGCACCACTTGTTGCTATCATGTAATTAAGGAGTATTTGATCTCCCATCAAATGATACCACATAACTGGAACAAACTGAAATAATTTTCAATGTTCCTCTTAAGTGATGATGATGTTTTGTTGTCCTCCCCGACAGCAAGTTTTAGATTCGATGGTCCCTGAGCAAGGCGAGTCCATCATAGTATGCCATTTTTTTTCATGGAATGAAAATGATAACGTCCTTAGGATGAGATCTCATAAAAATAAAGTTGGAGAAATACATTTACTAGGAGTATTACAATTTTAAAAAAAAAATTGCTGCATAACTTTGATAGAGAACGCAATCCACTTGTATAGGAAAGTGACTTCACTGAGAAAGCACACAAAACTACTGCTTAACTAATATTGATGTATAGTCTTTTTTTGTTTCCCTGACTCGCGTGAAAGTTCTCCAAGCAAACATTTACTTGTGGTAAATATTTAGAAAAATGCTGCATATGTGATACAGAACACAGTATATGAGAATAGAAAAGAGACTTCACTGAAAAGGAAGAAAAGACTATTACACAAAAGATGCTCAGGCATTTTTTGTTTTACTGTCCCGTATGAAAAATCTCCATGCAATCCAAGCACACAGGTTCACCACATTTCTTCAAATGTAACTGGTCTTCTTGCAGCACAATCAGTCATGGCATATAGAAGGCTGCATGATCTTCACGTTTCGTGGAAAATGATTTATACCATCGTATTGAAGTGGATTTGCTACTTTGAAGATCTTTTACTTCGTTGGTTGGAATACATCTCAGTTTGATGGACGCATTCGTTTCTTATCATTGTTCGTTCCAAGGTATATGAGTGCCGAAACGATAGCGGCCTTGCCTTGAAGTAATGGAACATTTGACACTTGTTTGTAACATATACAGGCATTAGCGAATCTCTTGTTGAGGAGATAAAGAACACTCTTAGCTACTACGTTTTGTTTTTGGCTCCATGAGAGTAACGCGCAACCATTCTCACCATTAGATCTACGACCGTTATGAAGGGAGTGGATGGATAAGTATAGGAAAATCTTGAGATGACAAGTGGGTGGTATATGAGTATCCCGAAAATACACTACTCAATCACATTTCAAATCTCATCTCTCATTGGTTCATGAGAAATGGCGCCAAATCGGAAAACTGGGATTAATTTATTTCTCAAGAATGGTTAGATCGATTTTATTCAAACTTGAATTTATGCGTAAGTGTATACAAAGGCTTTATCTGAAACAATTAAAAGCTCCCCCGACTATTTTCCGGACCCTCAAAAGATTCTATTCACATTTTGAGCCCCTTTTTACCTATGATGATCTGCGAATACAATTGTGAAAAAAATTAGATGTCTCTTTAACCCTAAAATCACTTTTTTTCCAAACTTGTATCACGGGTACGTCATGGTCAAAAGTAGCCAAAATCAACCATACGACACCTATAAGGGGGCAATTGCAAAATGAACAGCTGTTGATGAATCTTTAGTATATCTGGTACGTGAATGAATGAGGAATCACGACTGGAAACCGCCAAACTAACTGATGCCCCATTTGGTGGCCTGTGGCGTCCGTATCCAAATTTTGAGCCAAACTGAAACTGTTGATATTGGTATTTATTTCATATGAATCAATGAGCCTTATATGAATATGAGGGTAAAACTGCCATTAGACCTCTAAATATCCCACTTGAGGATGCCTGAAGTTTCAGTGTGAGTGTTCATATAAAAAATCAATGTTACCTATACCTACAGTGTCTAATCAAAGTGAAATAACCTCAGCTGGAAAGCGAATAACCATCAATAATACCATAATGGAATGCAAGCTTTGTTGTGGTTTCTCCCATATATCCTGAGAGTGGGATGTGGATAAGAAGTAGAGTAGTTGAAAACTGCACAATTTGAATAAAATGTACATTTCAACCAAGAAATAGAAGAAAATATAATACAAACGGAAAGTCAGTTACATGTAAGAAGTACAAGTATTTCAATGTGTGAAACAAATAAGGGTAAAAGGAGGACTGCAGTACGTACTTCAGTCCTTTTCACTGTTTTCATTTATGACCATACAAATGTTGTCGTAATCGAATGTTGTGCTCAATATTTGTGCTGAGTTTGGGATCTTCGACAAATACCTCCCATAGCTCAGGTAATAATTAATGGCTGTACAATAGGAGCAGGAGCCAACTGTTCGCAAATCATTTGCACATTCGCAGCAATACCTAATGACACTTTTGTAAAATTCTGTATTTGGTTTTAGATGAAGCATTTGTATGTCTTGCTTTGTGTATGTATCTTGAATGCACTGTCATTTTCAATAACTTGTCGTTGTTTTTAACATACTGCATATTTCCTTTCTCATCCAACATTTCAGTCTAATAACATATTGCCATTTCATATTGGAAGAATCCACAAAACATTTTATTAAATGCTTTCGGTAATCCGAGGAAAATCTCCGAGATCCGGTGCAGAAATAGATGTAAACGGAAGTTCTCTTGTTCACTATTTCTTCTGTTGAACAAATGCTGCCAAGGTGTTTCGTTTCCTTGATGTTTTCGCAGATTTCATGTTTGCGGTGACTGCAAAGTGGCTTTCATCTAGTGTCGCATGCATGGGGAATTTATCGTGTAGATAACTAGTAGGTCTACCATACGGACCGATATTAGCTATCATTTCATTGTAAAACATTTCATCCAACAGACGATACTTTCACCATTCCATGTGTAGCTTCAACTGCCCAATGAATTCTTGTAGCAAACCTGTATGATTTGCTTCTGCACTGGAAATTTGATTTTTTGCCTTTAAAGGCAGGCATAGGAATTTCATAACCTTTGTCCTCAATATAAGTTTCACAGGGTCTATACTTTAATGCATGACTACTAACTTACTAATATAAAAAAGAAATCCTATGTAAATGGTAGGTATTAACCCCAAGAAAAATCGCCACAGACGCTACTGACTGTCAGTATTAACTTTTCCGCGACAAATTCTCACAATCATAAAGATTCATTGTTTAGTGTTTGTTTTAAAGTGATAAGAGTGTTCATTCCCAAATAAATTGTTAAATATCAACAGTTTCACTATATCTTAAACTAGGGATGGGGACGCCACAGACCGTCGAATGTGGCCTCAATAAAATTGTCACTTCAGGTGTGATTTCTCACTCATTCACGTAGCAAATATGCTAAAGCTACATCAATAGCTGTTCGTTTCGCAATTGCCCCCTTATAGGTGTGGTATGTTTGGCTTTGGCAAAATGTGACTATGGCCTACCCGTGATACAATTTTGGAAAAGTATATATGATTGTAGGTTTAAAGCGACATCTAAAATTATTTTTTCATAATTGTGCTCGCATACCATCATAGGCAAAATGGGGCTCAAAATATTGAATCGAATTTTTTGAGGCGGGGGGAATAATCGGGGAAAGCTGTTAAGTTTTTCCCACAAAGCCCTTGCATACACCTATACGTACATCTAAGTTTGAAAAAATCGATCTAGCTATTCTTGAGAATAAATTAATCCCATTTTCCGATTTTGCGCCATTTTTCATGAACCAATGAGAGTTGAGGTTTGATACGTGAGGGATTAGTATATTGGGGTTACCTACATACCGTCCACTTGTCGTCTGAAGATTCATCTGGGGCCATTTTACTATACTTATCCACCTAAGCCATTTGTTGTACTCGGTAATAGCGAATGATATACACTGTTGGTATTTGAATACGACACTTTTCTTTGCGGTCCCATCTTTGTACCTCATCTTCTGGATTGGAACCTACGTAAGACGATAGGATATGCACTTCTCTTGTGTTCTTCCACCTTACAGGGGTGAAATTGGAATTTGAGGTTGCTATGGAAGAGCCAACACGCGGTAGATCTCTTTCACGGGCAAGTTTTGATTCTACGTTAGGTACTCGATTCAGTCTAATTGTTCTTAAAAAAATCTTTCATATGTTGAAGTAAAGGAATAGAAGTGAAAAGTTTATCAACAAAAAGTTTGTAACTTTCGCCCTCTAGTCCAGTGAATATAAGGTTCCACTCCCAACAAATTACAAGAAAAGCTTTTCTCAGTGTTTCTGGTAGAAATAAGCATTCTGAACAACATATCAAAAATCAGCAAAGTTTAGATGTCAATTTGGCCGCCATTTTGGATTTTGTTACCAAACACCTTTCTCGGAAAAAGCAATTATATCTTCTCACAGAATTAAGATAGAAACTTTGTTCTTGTGTCAAATTGATGGTAATACATAGTATCAATGAAAGAAGGTGGTACAATCTTGTTATGATGCCGCCATATTTAAATATGGCGGCCATTCATCCAAAAATTTCGTTACATTCGTTTCGTTATCTATCTTAATTGGCACATAATTATGAAACCGTTAAAGTTTCCAAAAAAAAATCTGAAATGATCGTTATAGAGTAGAATGTCCTCTTTGCACTGACAACAAAATCATTTTTCTATCTTAAAAACTAAGCGACCTAGACCATTTTATGTGGCGAGAGTGTTGTCTTTCATAACACTGAACTTTGTCATGTAAAGCAACATGCCTTTTCTTTAAATATTGCAATACTTTAATTTTATGAAAAGAAGGATCTGAATTGTTCTTTCAAAGAAAATAATAATAATAATAATAATAATAATAATAATAATAATAATAATAATAATAATAATAATAATAATGGACATCATAGGAGCATTACAAAGGGTGTAATAATAATATAAACGGTGTCAATTTTGCAAAAGTGTTTTATTACCATGTGTCATTTTTACACTATGATGGTCACAAACCATGTTATAGAATAAATAAAAATAATTGACATGCGTAACACTGGCATATTTTGTTAAACGTTAAAAAATAGCATGTAGTTTACAACCTATGTAATGTTATTCACTAACGATCGCTTTTTGCTGTATTATTTTTCTCTTCATATCTGTAAAAGAATTGTCTGCAACTAAATTCTTTTTATTGGTTCATATTATGTTATAAAAAACAGCCTAAATGTCTTTATCACCCATAAGGAGTTTCTTTGTGATGTTTTCAGAGTTGCCATTATAGCAAGAGTCACACGTTGCTGTGCAATCGAGACCACTTTTCTTACACGTACATTTACGTTTGATACATCCACATTAATATTTGCAGTGAATCATTATTAGAAGGCTGTCGGGAGTGGGTTTATTATCCATCATTATTGATTTCAATTTATCCCCTTCATTAATCCAGTCTTACTTAATAGGATCCATGTCATAGGATCCATATAGGATCCATGTCTCACTTAATAGGAGGACTAAGACCCATCCATGTTATGACCTGAAAGTAATTTCGTTCTGTGTGGTATTTTGTAGCAGAAGTTGTGGGTGGAAAGCGCTCGAGTGATACAAATGAATAAGCATCAGCCACATTTTTGCAAATGTAGGTATACTGCAATGATTCTAATGTGTCGGATTCTTTCCCATTGGACAAAGCCAACATTGCCTTACCCCAGTAGTTTCCACAGTTTTTAACCTGTGTTTGGAGGACATAAAATCTGTGCACATTCACGTAAAATAACATTTTGTTAATCTTTTCAGAAACTGACTTTTTCCCAATACCAAATATTGGTGAACTTGTATCTGATCCAGTGAAGGTATGTGCAAATAACGGGCTTGTACATACATCTTTTCCCAGCAAGATCTTCAAGGCAATAAAGTTGTTAACATGAGCTTTCCCTTTTATCTGATCCTAGATACAGACCCTTGTTATCTGTATAACTATAATAGAGAAGCAATATTATTAGAACCATCTCTTCTCTGACGAGGGTTGTTGACTGGGTAAGTGGCTCAGCAACTGCATCTTTTACAATGTTAACATCTGTATCTCCCTCTGCTTGTATTACTTTACATCCTTTCGATCTCAAGCGCACAGTAATCATTGTATCAATAATTGTTTGTTACTTCCATTGGAGAGAAAGTCCTCCTTTTTCTCAGCAAATTTTGTTGCTTCCATGACATTGCCTACCATTGTTGTAGTTGTCTTCCTTCGCTCACGAGTACTGTCCTTTGGGGTAGGTTTTCCATAGCCATCGAAAACGAAGTTGCTTTCCCATATCGTTCTGCAACAAAACATGCATAATGCTCTGCAATGAAGCTGTAAGTATTTCCTTGAGACCAGTTAAGCCTATGTAAGGGGGAACCTCCATCCGAAACATACTGATTAGTATGGGGAAAAGACTGAAGGATTACACCAGTCGAAAAAGTAGTATGCTTTCCTATGACTTCAAGAAGTGCAGATTTGTCGGCCTTACTAAGTTTGTGTTTAGCTTCAAACAATGCAGATGAGTATAGGGAAAACTCATACTTCATCACCTCATTTAATTTTAAATCTCCACTCTGGGATACAACCAAGAACCGTTGAAACAAAAGAGCAGGATCTATCGTTTTGTCTTCCAATACCTTAACAGCATTTGGTGATGCAAATGTGATTGCTTTAATGTTGCGTTTCTATGCATATGAATATGTAGACTAACCTTCCATTTTAGCAACAATGTCTTTACTGATACCGGGAAGCTCATGGACATTCACATCATTATCTGCATTTATTCCAGTTATAATATTATGCAATGTGACTTCCTCAGACAGTGGGGAATTTAGTTTAACCACACTACCAATTTTAGCCACATCCTCCTTATCACGAGCTACCGTTGCAGCAGTAACCTCTTTGAGCTGTTGATTAGTAGTATATTGCATATAATAGATGTCGTGTATGGCAAAGTTGTAAGACAAGGATACAGGAGAACACATTGCCCAGGTTGCCCTTTGGTTCTCCATTATTCCATTACCCCTTGTTAATCCTCTGTGGTATTTAATGACCTCATTAGCGTCTGCTCAATAGCGAGGTCACAATTAAGACCAGCACAGAATTCGTTACTTCGTCTGATGACATGGTAACCTTGCATGAACTTATGACACACTTCAGAGTTAGTTATCTCCAAATTTGTAATGGTTTGAAGGTACAGGTAAGCAGACGCTACTGCAGCAGCAAATATGGGCAAACAACTTGAAACAGCATGTAGGTGAATTGTCTATGATCCTGATCGATCCGCATGAATTACCTCCCTGACTACACCCAACATCTGCGTATAGTTTAACCAAAGTTGGCTTGCCTTTGACTCCTGAGAATATTGACACATTTCTTCCTGCACAGCAGAAACTATATGTGTTATACAATCTGATTCAAGCGTGTTGTCCATCTCTCCAAGTCACTCTTTTCAACTTGACAGCATAACTGTTCTAAGCTCTGAATGTGGCTCTCACACAGGTTCGGTTTCAATAATTTTGGAGATAATTTCGTTTGTAAGGCATTGGTTGAACATAAGATTCCAACGTAATGCACGCTGTACTGCTTTTCCTGACATAGTATATATGGTTGTATTTTCACTGTAGACTGTTGCTAATATCTCGTTCAGTCTACTATCTTACATTAACGTATCTGTAGCATCCAATAGGTTTATTAAAATATGGAAACTACCAGTAACAATATGCCATCATTCACTCCAAGATTTTTTTCGGCTCAACTCACGATTTCAGTAGCTTTCCAAAACAATGCCTGGTCAAAGGTAACAACAGTTGGCATTTTGTATTTCTCTGCTAGCTCACAGATGAAATGGAGAGTTGACAGAATGGATGTTTATTCTCCAGAGTACATACCAATCATGGGCAGGAATTGCACAGATGATTGACCTGGATGTGTACGTGAGGATGATTACACACTGCAGAAAAAAATATCCTGTGATATAATTATTTTATTATTATTATTATTGTTGTTATTATTATTATTATTATTATTATTATTTTCTTTAAAAGAACAATTCAGATCCTTCTTTTCATAAAATTAAAGTATTGCAGTATTTAAAGAAAAGGCATGTTGCTTTACATGAGGGAGTTCAATGTTATGAAAGACAACACTCTCGCCACACAAAATGGTCTAGCTCGCTTAGGTTTAAGATACAAGAATGATTTTGTTGTCAATGCAAAGAGGACATTCTACTCTTTAACGATCATTTCAGATGATTTTTTGGAAACTTTAACGGTTTCATATTTATGTGCCAATTAAGAGAGATAACGAACCGAATGTAACGAATTTTTTGGAAGAACAGCAGCCATATTTAAATATGGCGGCATCATCACAAGATCGTACCACCTTCGTTCATTTATATTATCTATTACCATCAATTTGATATAAGAACGAAGTTTCTATCTTAATTCTGTGAGAATATATAATTGCTTTTTCCGAGAAAGATGTTTAGTAACGAAATCCAAAATGGCGGCTCAAAATGGCGGCTAAATAGACGTCTAATGTTTGCTAATTTTTATATGTTGTTTAGAATGTTTTATTCTAGCAGAAAAAAGTAAAATAATTTTTCTTACAATTTGTTGGGAATATAGCCCTAATTTTATTTATATTTACTGGACTACTCCATATTACGCGTATGACACAAATTTACAACAGTTTCCCCGATTGGTCTGAGTTCAATTATTTTTGATTCTTTCTCCCTTCGTACATTTTGAAGCAATGGCCGTAACCATCTGAACCAGATCATATCCAAATTTTGAAATCCCACCTTTTCGGCTTAGATTTGATATATTGTCTCATCCTACTATCTTGCAACGGCACTAGCATTTCATACACACTTTCACCCACCTGATTCCTCAGTCATGAAATGTATTATCAATGGTATCAGATCGTGTTGAGTTCATTATTGATGAAGTGTGTATGAAGCGTTTGATTTCTTCAAATGTTTTCAGTGACTTACTTTTGGCTATAATTTCCATTCTCAACCCCTGAACTGACGTGTGCATACGTGTGTCTGAATATTTGATATATATCATTATACTCATCCGTAAAGATGTTTCCATTTCATTTAGAGTCACTTTAAATGAATATTTACTTTTATGAAAAGTATACCAAAAGGTTTCTGTCTTATTAAAACCCGTCAACCTTTCTGGAAATAAACGTACAAAATAATCGTATGAGCCTCTTCTGTGAATATTGGTATTACGCTGTCCAATGAAGGCAGGAACATCATTTTCGTATTCATTGTCTTCACGAGCAAAGCAAATCATGGAACGTTTTGTAGAAGTAGGAGCACTCTCGCACTAAGAATTGAATGATCTTCAGATTCGATTGTGAATTCTCATCGTAGATATTGGGGGCGCGGTGGCTCAGTGGTAGAGCGTTCACTTCCGGTGCTTGGGGTCCGTGGTTTGATCGTAGCTCGCGCCGTGTGGACTTTGTGGTGGACAAACACTGTGCTCGTGTGTTTTCTCGGGGTCCTCGCGTTTCCTCCCACTTTCTTCATTCCACAATTTCACTCATTTCTCATTATCAGCGTCTCCTTTAGCCTAACCGGCATAACCGTTAAACTTAAAAATTTCATTTCAATTTTCATCGGAAATATTTGAGGAGGTCGTCGTACTCATCTGATTTCCAGAATAATTCACTACAGGAATTTGTGTTTGATAGATCAGGGAATCACTCACTTCAGAAACATTAGGGTCGCTGTCATCCTCACCTAAAGAAACTAAATCTTCCTCAGAAGCAGGATGACTCTGATCGTTGCGCGGATAATCATCTTAATCACTACTGCAGAAGCTGGCCTTGGAGTCTGGTGGAAATTTTGAATACAAAATACTGGTAAGTTTTCCCTGCCTCAACCCTTGAGACATGGAGGTGCTGTAAAAACTAGTAAATATTCAAGAACAAGTAGGTAAACATACGATTATTCCATCTATTAAAACATGTGTAGCAATTTCATTGACGGATCTAGAAGCCTAAAACTTGGGGTGAGCGATTGCAAACGATTGGAGAATGTGACCTATAAACTACTATAATATTTCAAAAAAATATGAATAATAACCTGATTTAATGTTCAGCCTAGAAAGAGGGTAGACTAGTCCCCGATCCAGAGTTACATCCGTCACTGAGTAATTTACTTTTAAAACTTGTGTAAAATTTAACTTGTCAAAAATAACTATTTTATTTCTTGAAATGTGTTCTGTGATATTCTAATGTTGCTCTGTGCTCAATTATCGTGAAACAAGTACAGCAGCAAGGATATCTGGCGGAAGAAAACTTCAATATGAGAGCCAATTATTGTATATGTAAAATTATCCCTAAAATCAAACTCACATTTAAAATTTAGTTTCCAGGAGTCGAAGCCCCAGAACACTCTCCCATCCATACGTCCCTCATTCTGATGTTTCTATGTACTTATCGTGGAGAAATGTCGTCAAGATATATGAAACTGACGCTTTCTTGTGATTCATAGGCAACCCCCGTGCTATACACATATATCTTTACCATCTCCACATTTTATTCCTATATACGCTTAGCTTGTGCTTCGTGCTCTGAGGGCATGAATAAGCTTAAACACGCTACAATAAACCTTTTGTACCTGACGTACTGGCAACCCTTCTAACTGTCGTAATTTCCGTTCTGTTCCAAAGAAGAATTTTAGTATAGTATTAATATTTCATGATGACCACTTTCTTTTCTACAACGATTTCCCACACACGAATTACTAAATAAGTAGTTTCTAGGATGAGTATGTGTCCTCATTACTTTGTGCTTAAAAGTACACACTAGATACAAAATCGGAGAAATTGAAACTTTTTATACGGATGGTCTAATGTAGTATATCACATAGATGTGATAACAAATTCTTACTTTCACTTATGGATACTCTTTGCCAATAACATACAGATTAATTATAAGAAATAAAGTATATTTGTAGAGAGGATTCGTAAAATGAGCAGTTTCACAGTGCTCCACGATCTTATACTCTACACCAAGAACTCTAATATTCCTTCGTTTATTTATGTTAGTGATTCGTAAGCGGCTTACCTTTTACATTTTGAAACTTATAAAATGCAGTATAACATTCTTTAATTTTTATTTCTTTTTTGTCATATTTTCATGATCGTTTTCTACATGCCATTTGTATGTTTGCTTTGTAGCATACTAAAATTGTCTATTTTTATTAAAGATTATTTATATTGCAGCATATCAGAATAAAGGGAAAATGCGAGCATACCTAAGGGACTTAAGAATCTAGGTTAAACATTTTAGAGTTAATCTTTCGATGCAATCTATTTTTGTGAATGAAAATGTACAAACATATATACATTTTTACCTTTTAACTCCCCACTATAAATAGTATGTTTTCTTACCCAGCGACGCAACGTCCTGTTTGCAATGAAGACCAATTCCAGTGTAATTCAGGCGAATGTATTCAAAGAACTTTCGTTTGTGATGGGGACAGAGATTGTAGAGATGGAAGTGATGAAAATGATATTGAATGGTGTAGTAAGTATCAAATGAAGTGACTAGGACCTGAACTGCCGTGTCGTGACAAAACGCTGTAACTTTGGCGGAGAAGTTTTGCGAAAATGAGCCTTAAAGTTTTCATTCGAAAATGTGATCTGTATCGTGTAGAACCAGTGTATCTTGACTTTGGAAACACGTGGTTACATGTAATGTTACGTAAATGCATGTTGTGTGATTAAATTTGGTGAAAACTGATTGGTTGACCATTATTGCCTAGTTACACTGGTTCTACACGACACAGATCACATTTTCGAATGAAAACTTTACGGCTCATTTTCGCAAAACTTCTCAGCCAAAGTTACAGCGTTTTGTCACGACACGGCAGTGAACGTATAGAGACGTATTACGCCAATGATTTTTGAAATTATAATAGTAATTTCGATATCAATTTACAGCTTTTAATTTAGGTAACGGAATATATTTGTGGTCTTATGCCAGACTCAAAGCTATAGAATAGTCCCTTAACAATCACTCTAAGTTGTTTAGTCCAAATATTTACGAAGTGCAAGAATATTTTATTTTAAACTTAGTAATTTTCAAGTTAATTGTACATATTAAACTCAGTATGATTTTATAATATGTATAGTTACCAGAACTACGTAAATATCTGATTCTTTAACTATTAAATATTTTACTTTGTATGCAATAAAATGAAGAATAATTCCATAAAGCAATTAACTGCTATGGCTAGTTTGCATGGAACACCAGGCTACACTACATTGCTATTATCGGAGTTCAAACTTGATTTGAGTTAAAATATAACTAATAATAAAACATGTTTTTCAAGTAAAATCAAAATGCAGTTGTTACTATAATAGGTGCGTTTGCTTCAGGATTTTTATGTTGGTAGTATAGTTTACAACTAACTGATTTGAAACATGTACTTCAAATTGTTCTAAGTATAATCCACCTGTATTAGAAATACTATCCTTGATATTTGACATCGTAAAGATGACAATTAGATGACACATGAGAAACAGAAAGCATATAATTACTTAATAATTTCATTCTCAGTGTTCAAGCTGGGAGAATGTTTGAATTTGTTCAATAGGCAATATGCCTGTCACCTACTATTTTAAGATTGTGAGTCCTCAAAGTTCTGGTGGATGCGAAGTGGACACTTCTGTGGTGTATACCTAAGCGTATTGTTTATCACATGAATGAGTACAGGTCAAGTCTTCCCAACATAAGCCTAGAATGAATACTTCGTGTCGAGCTTTCATGTGCAGGTATATAAACTTCCAGAATTAACTTCATTTTTATAATTTCTAAAACGAAATTGCACTAGGGAATTCCGTGACTAAGTGAAACGACTTTGTATTATCTTTTGTAGTAATCCATTAACCTTTCTGTAGGTGGTATAATGTTCTTCTGTTAACATTCAGTGAAAGATTTTGTTTATGATCATTTAAGAAATCGAGGGAACTTGAAATTATGGAAGTAGAAAAGTATTAATGTTTCTCTGTATATTTTGTAGCTCATATCTTTATCAGTCAATCCACAGCAAATTTGACCACAATTAACCTTTCAGAGTCTACCCACGTCGGGACTTCATCAACTTAAATTGTTCTAAAATTGTCGAGGAAAATATGTCGTTACTTATGACTACAACTTCACCACACTTTTGACTAAACTTCAGAAATTTTACATCTTGCTGCAACATCATAATCTTTTTCACCGCTGTCATATCAGATGATAACACGCATAAATACGAAAATTTCAATTCTTCAATCGTATAATATGTTAGGCTAAGTGCTGAAATGGATGCTCAACTCTAATCAATCAACAAAGAGGGCATGCTATTTGTTGGCAAACATCGCCATTGTTTGCGTTGATGATCTGTGTATTGACGCTAGCAGCAATTAGTTAACTGTAAATAGTCATGGAAGTAATGATTATTTAATAACTGCGAAACATAATTGAAATAGAGATCCGAGATCATATTTAAAATATAAAATGTAACAGTTTAGTGGCATGTTCAATGATCCAAGGAATTACCCTAACAATAGGATGAAATGTCTGACACAAGTTCGAATCATACTCTATGCATAATAATATTCTTTCGATATTAATAATTTTATCTTTTCCTTTAGAATAAAGGGAGAAATTAAGAATATAAACTCAAGAGTGAATTACCTGCTTAGATACAATATATTAATATATGAGAATCTATCCAGTAATTACTCGTAATTAAAAAAAATCTCCGAAGAATAACTTTCGATTAACACTAGGGTTATTCTGAATATGTACTCCCATGCGCAAAAAAAAAAATGCGCGTATACTGTAACTCACGATTTTCCGTATTTATTCCTTTTTCCTTACGTTTATGGGTAAAATTGAGTTATTAGTATGTGGAGATAATAGAGAGCAATCCATCCAAGGATATATTTCCAAAAAATATAATAAAATAATAAAAATATAAACAAAAAACAAAATTATGCTCGGTTTTGTGTATACTGGCAACGATGATTTCTAGGGATTTTTTCAGTAGCACAGCACGATTGCGGAAGGAATTCAGTAGAGGAATCGAGGAGATGGATCAAGGAACTGGATACTGGACTAAAATGTTGCATTTATTGGTTAAAACCTAGTGTGTAGATTGCCTGCCAAATATAAATTAGCTTCTGTAACTAAGATGTCGTACGAAAATATATAATTAAACAGAAAAACTCTTATGTTAAGGTTCGAAGCGATACGCACCATGGTTATGAAGATTATTTCTTAAGAAAAAATAACAAACAAAACGTAGCCTCTGTGGTTCGGTGGATAGAGTGGCGTACTCGTAGTTATATTATTACTTTGACACCACATCGAATCCCATCCTATCCCATTTTTTTTTTACAAAACATTATAATTTTCATGTTAATAAGAACCGAAGCAATATACTAAGGACAACTTATTGATATCCAGGATTACAGTATTATTGGTAATAGCTATTGTTTTCAGTTCATGTTGTTGTATAGCTTCTCTCACCCTGTTTTCTTGGAAAAATAACAATTTTGTCTCCAACAAAATGTAAAGGATATATACGGACAGAAAAAGTCATCTTAGTATCAAACGTGATTTATCGTGATGAAATGGACTAGTTTGCCATTATTAAAAAAAAACTAAAGTAAATTACTGAGGTTGACCTCCCTTTAGCTTTTAGCTAAAAAAAATATTTTTTTCTTTATAAGACTATACTTTATGAGGCAAGGTGTGTGATCATACCCACAAATTTAGCTAGGGAGTGAAAGATAATCGTTTATACAAACATTTAACAGGATTAGGTGCGTGAAACACCAATACACCATGGTCTCGCTTATCCGACCATCCTTTGTTACACATACCGTATGATCCGATATATCATTGCAGAAAGCACCAATCGGCAAGAAGAACTGCAGGTTGTGGTCTTAATCTATTTTTTATGCTCTGGAGTATATCGCCTAGCGCGCCCGTCTACACGTTGAATCATACATCTATCATTCAGTGGAGACACGTATCCAGGTTTTCTATTCGGAGGGGGCCCAACACGAATCCTCGTAAGCACGTAATTCTAATGTTTTAAAAATATCAATATCAATAATAATAATAATAATAATAATAATAATAATAATAATAATAATAATAATAATAATAATAATAATGCAACAGTTCTGTATTTCTCTTAAACTTTTTCCTACTTTTCATTTATAAACCGGTTTACTTTGGAAACTGCATTATAGCACAAACAAAATGAAACATATTTTCGAGAGAAATGTAACTAAAGAAAACTGTCTGCTACGTATATCACATAACAAAAATAGCAAGAAGACATTGAGTGTATCGTTCTAATATATTAAAGGTAAAAACAGAACGGAAACAAAATCTTAATCCTCTTTAATTCCTGTTCTTTAATTCCAAATGGTATAATGGCATTATGGTATGTTCTTAGAATTATAACACGACAACAGCACATTGCCCAAAGTTTGGACACTGACTATTAGTAAACTGATATAAAAGAATCTCAAAAGGGTAAAAACATGTTTATTAAAAAGTGCTTGAGTTTCGGAGGGGGGCAGCCCTCAGGCCCTCACGCTGGATACGTCCCTGATTCAGTGCAGTGCAGTTATTTGTTATAAAACATTATTATTAGATGTGTAATATGTAAAATTACATCATAAGTTTTATTTTTAATAGGTCTTTTCTTAACACATCCATACTATCCAGCGTTCTGCCTGCCTGTTTATGTCGGATAAGCGAAATTCTACTGTATTTCCAAAGCTAGCATAAACATGAACTAGAATTGTATTGTCCTAGAATAGACAATAGTGTGAAATGCTTATATTAAAAGGCTGGAATAAATAAAAAAAGATAAATACTGTTTTGGTAGCGTGAGAACAAATTAAAAACAATTCAATATATTTCCTAGGTATCAGATTATCATCTTATCGTGTCGATATGTATTCTTTTTTTAAACATAGTTTTAAAAGTCATACCATTCTCAATATTTCTAAGGAAATCGAAAGAAAAACTCCTATGTGCCTCTTGTGGCAAAGCGGCTTAAGTGCGTGGTCTGAAACGTTAAGGTATAGATAGAGTACCCGTTCTTCAAAAATGCAAATCCGGGACGCTACTTAATTACGAGAATCTTTGAAATGCTTAAAATTGAAAGAAGTGTTAAATACTAATTTACTTTTCTCCATTAGATAGAGTTGTTCAAGCATTACGTTATCACATTTTTATTCCTTTTTATTCCGTTATCACCTTCTTCCAAGGGCGCCGATTTCTCTGTAATTTTTTTTTCTGGGAGGGCATTCAAATGCAGACGATATATATTAGGATTTTAAGGCAAATTGCATTCAAATTATGCCAAATATTGTATATTCATAAATACAAAGGGGGCCTACATGAGCTTTGGGGGGCCCGGCCCCCTATGATCGGCGCCCTTGCCTTCTTCCTAGTTAAGCAAACGTAAGCAGATGATTTACTCCCTTCCCCTGGTAAGCAAAATTGTTTTTGTTTCTTAAGATTTGTTGTGTTTCGTGAAATAACACCAGGAATTTCCAGATTACTTAACCATCTAAATGAATGTTTTCACTTAGAGCCATCCCGTCGATTCGCTTTGCCTAGGACTAAAATAAATTAAGGGTCAATAATGAAAGAGACATGTGGATCGAAGATCTTTCTTTGTTCGAACTTTGGTTTTTTCAAATCCATGATGGGAAATTATATTATGTGTACAATTTTCGAAATTAATAGTATACAATCGTAAAAATATCTTACAAAACGATGGTTTATTGCAAAATACTTTGACTCAAAGAATAAATTACAAGTAATAAACTTGTTGCTCTTCCTGAAGAGTCTAAGTCTTGAATGAGACAGAGGCTCTTCAGCGTAGTGCTTGGAAAGATTGCCTCACTTGTTCTACCTTCCCGTGACGCAGCCTTGATTCGACTTGATTCTAAACGGATTATTCAGAAGTCGAAGTCGGAAGATGTTCCCCATTTTTCCCAAACACTCTTGGTCGATTACAATCTGCCTCACTTGTGAGGGGACAACCCCATGCCGTAAGCGTCGGTGGACTACCGATAGGCAACTAGTGACATGTCCCCAAAAATTGGTGGTCCCGCAGCCAAAAATTGGTCCCACTTCCGCTTTGAAAATTATACCACCACTGGCAGAGAAGCGACGGAACGCCAACGAACCACAAAATTGTTCCCCTAAAATACGTTAAATCGCCTTTGCATTAAGGTGAGTCTACAAACATTTTTAAAAAAAGTAAAAATAAAGTGCCCTGAGCTGGGCGTGAACCACCAACCTTAGGGTAATTAGTTGCGTGTTCTTCCGAATTCGCCACGGAGGCGATTATGAAGACACAGCTTGTAGAGTGATAAATCGTTGAATTATTTTTAATATTTCTAATCAGAGTGCTCCATTAACCGTGTATATTTGACGATAACTGTTTGGAATCAGATCAAATGCACTCGTCATTTAATTTTATAAGAAAATGGCAAACGTCTATTTACTTTTTTCATAGTTCTCCCATGTTCACTTGCTAGTGATCGGCGACAGTTGCCAACTAAATTCATACAATTATACGCAACCATCTCAACATTTTTCACTTCATGATGTAAAGGCAGGAGTTACTCTTGACCCCCGGAGCTCAAGTATTGTCTCCTTATAATAACAATTCGTCAGGGAAAAGTAATATATAATAATAACCGCATGCACATGACTGGCGATAGTTCGTGTTGGTCCCTTTGCGATTCTCCGTGACAAATCAAAGGAGCGGGAATCAAAATGAAGTCCTCGCTGTTACGTGGTGGTAACTTCAATATCCCCGATTCTAGATATCTGCTTCGACTCGACGAATCCCTGCCACTAGTGGCACACTAGCGGCAATCCTTCGACGCGTCGCTATATTGACGATCGCCATTTACCAGCAAGTGGGCCACTAGGTGTTGGCGACGTTTACGGCATGGAGAAGCTAATAAACAAACAAACCAATAATAAATCTAAAACCTTAAAAAGAGTTTTCCCAAAATTTACATCTAGCAAAATCATTTGTTGGTATTCCAGAACTGCAAATTCACCTGTATTCATAATTTACTTCTATCGTAGTTTTGATATGAGAATGATGTGTCTGAAACTGTAACACAGGTCATTAAGACTTTTTTTTTTTGCTTTAGTCAGATTTAGCAGTTTTACTTAGCAGTTAGTCAATTTGTATCTGTGATTTCAGAGTTTAAGAGATTTCCTTAAATTTTTCATTTCTACAACAGTTTGCAACTAACACCATTAACGTATCTCTTTCGATATTTCCATAGGCAATGGCTTGGTCACTCCCAGTACATTTTATACAATGAACTACGGTGTCTTACTCCATTAATCCGAACTACATTTAATATCCAACAACTCTGTATATTTTCTCTTAAGTCTGCAAACTTTCTATTATTTTAAAACTGAGTATTTTCTATTTTCTTCCTTTCCTTCTAGAACGAGTGTTCTTTAGACAACCTGAAATGATGACTCTATATTACATTATGTTGCATAGGGCATTTCATGTAGCATATCATTTGACAGTCGGACACTTTCTTCGTATATTGAAAGCAACAGGGATTAAGTCCTTCTACACTTACATGAGAAGTAAACAAACTCTTTTTAATTCGTGGAATTGTGCCAATGCACTAGGTCCAGAGAGTTTTTAATTTAAGATTTATTATTATTATTATTATTATTATTATTATTATTATTATTATTATTATTATTATTATTATTATTATTATTATTATTATTATTATTATTATTTTATTGACTTAGGTTTTCCTGAATATTAAGCAATATTTCACAAAAAGCTGGTATTTTTAAACAAATGTGTTCGATATCAAGTTTCCATAAAGTAGTCACTCTCTCCTATAAATAATTTCAGAGGGGCCGCTGTGGCTCAGTGATAAAGCGTTTACCTTTAGTGGATGGGATCCTTGGTTCGACCCCAGCTCGCACCAAGTGAATTTTGTGGTGGACAAACATCATGTGCATGGGTTTTCTCGGGATTCTCCCGTTTTCTCCCACTTTCTTCATTCCACCATTTCATTCATTTCTCATCATCACCGTGTCCTTTAGCCTAGTCGGTATAACCATGGGGCGTAAAACTTAAAGATTTGATCTCAAATAATTCCAACCCAAACAGTTGCAGGAAGTATGTCATTTCGAATAAAACAAACTACTCTATAAAATTCTGAGTATTATTATTTTTTTAAATATACAATTCTAGCGGACCTTATTTCTAAATCGAAGGGTAAGAAGACTAAATTCACTCTTATTATTATAGATTAATTTCAATTGAAGCAGTTAAAATAGTTGTGGAAAAATTAGTAAGCCATACCCTATATTCCAGTGTGCCACAACCGGATAACAGGCACACTGGCGTGCCCAGCAAATTACAAGAATATTTGTCGAGTTTATTTTATTTATTATTATCAACAATTCTCCCATGGATTAGCTGTCTGTATACAGTTAAACAAACAAGTATACGTTGAGGGAATGAGTGTAATTATTTACTTTAATAGTAATAGAAAGGTATATTTTCTTGTATTTTCTACCGGGAATAACTGCATCCGGTCTAGAAAGCTGGGGCTAACAATGAAGAAACCCGATGTGCCAAACACACACCACTCTATAGTCATGAGTGCCACAAGCCCTTTTCTACGTCTTGACACCCTAAAGGTTGTTGCCTTCAAAGAGAGAGAGAGAGAAATAACTTAAGTCTATTGCACTTCCATGCTTAAATAAATACATTGTGTAAATAACTGTTTCGTTTTCTGTTTTTATTATTATTATTATTATTATTATTATTATTATTATTATTATTATTATTATTATTATTACTATTATAAATTTCTTAGGAAGTTGACTGCCATATGTATGCACACTGCTCTCCCGTGCAGCGCCTCGTGTATGATTTTCCATACATAAACTATATATTCCAAGTTTGTTGTGTTCGTTCTATAGGTGTGTTTGTAATTAGATGCATATGGCGTAGAAGTCAAAATTTAATGTCCACGCTACGTATATGCAAAACCATAGACAAAGAAATTTATCAACAAACACATTTATGGCGCAAAAACAAAGGGCAAAAATAAAGAATTACTGGCGGATTGTTGCCCGTTGTGCACAGGTATTAACGGTTAACAGTGTTAAATTTAAACACATAGTTTTAATTAAGCACAAATTTAACTTATAGAGTACAGTGCGGAAAGGCTGAGGAGTTTGCTAGGATCGTTACAATATCGAACCCCGTAAAATGTACTGCAAACCTGTCCACAAGCCCCCCGTAATGTTCAACAGATGTTGTGTATTAATGCTCATTTCAATGCAAACCTATATAGACCTACGCACTTCAATACTCAACGAAGGTGCAGAGACTATTCATGAGGTCCAGTATTGAACTCTCTCACCCAATGTATTCTCCCAACATGTCTCCCAGCGATTACAATATTATTTGGTATCTCAATCACTTCCTAGTAGGACATCTTTAACTAGAGACCACTGATTAACCTGGTATTGGATGTTTCACTTTCTTACCTTTGGAGTTGACAGTCATGGGTTGGACTTTTACACGCAAAAATCTAATATTAACAACGTTTCTTCTATAATTTCGTAATATTGTATGATTTCTTTGTATTATTCATTAGCTTGGTTAGACTTGTTTAAACACTTTTCTCTTTGCACCTATTCCTTAACGTTGGATAAAAATACACTAGCTCTCACCGGGAATCAAATCCAGAACCAATGCACTTGAACCATTTGGCCACAACAAGGCACATATAAGAAGAAGTTTCGATTTTGTTAGGAAAATTGTGATTGGGTGTAACATTTAAAATATATATTTAAGAATGGGTACGGATGAAACGCACTGAATTTTCTCGCTCGAATTTCTTAAATTGACTCGTGTTAGGCTGCAGCTATTACTGAAACTTTTATTTGGGAAATGCGAACAAAATAATGTGTTTTAGAAAACTTTGTTCGAAGCAACTTACGTCCAAAAGTAAAGTACCCATTCGTCATATTTCTGTTAGAAATAACTTATGCCATACATTAGAATTATTAAGGAGATAATTGTATGTGAACTATGAGCAAAAGCGTCTGAGTACTTTCTGAGAAAATCGTTAAAAAAGTCATCCCCAAGAATAAAATATCACTTGTATATCTTTTCAGGACAAACGAGTTATGCTTTTTATGAAATACGAACAAAATTTTCAAAGTAATTATGGACAAAATCGTAGGGTAAAACTTGCTCCGAAAAGTAATATACCACTTCTAGCTTTTTAGGATGATAGAATTATACCATATCGTTAGGTTATTTATGTAACCTTTATTTTTGAAATATGAAGAAAATTGGGTCAGGCGTTAATAGGAAAATCGTCGAAGAGTAGGCTAAAGTATTTCTTCTGAATGTTTACAGGACGAACGAGTTGTGTCATATTGTCAGGTTATTAATGATACATTTATTTATAAAATGTGATTGAGAAAATTGTTCAAAAAAATGCATCCCATACAGTAAATTATACCTTACGTATTTTTTCAGAGCAATAATTCATACTATATTTGTAAAAATACAAACAAAATCTTTACAGCCGTTTTTGAGACAATTTAATGATTTTAAATTTTCATCCTTCAGTAAACTACCCTTATTTTTAGGTGTCGGAGGATATAGAATTCGAAACGATAGTGTTATAAACACAAATCTCCGGGTGTAGATGAAATTCCGGATGAGTTAATTTTAGCTGGAGGCGAAAAATTGTGGAACAAGATATACAAACTCATTCTCCTTATATGGAACAAGGAAGAATTGCCACAAGAGTGGAAAGAATCAATAATTGTTCCAATTTACTAGAAAGGCGACAAAACTGACTGTAATAATTATCAAGGCATTTCTCTTCTATCAACATCCTATAAAATCCTTTCAAATATTCAGTTAGCAAGACTGACCCCATACGCAGATGAAATTATTGGAGATTATCAGTGCGGACTTAGACGAAATCGATCAACTATCGACCAAATAATTACCAATCGTCAAATACTCGGAAAAAAGTGGGAATACAATACCCCGGTACATCAATTATTTATTGATTTGAGAAAGGCGTACGACTCGGTTAGGAGAGAAACATTATACAACGTTCTTGCAGAACTTCGAAAACCGAGAAAGCTAATTAGATTAATTAAGATATGTTTAAATGAATCCCAAATTAAAGTCCGGGTAGGAAAATTTTTGTCCACGAGCTTTCACGTCGAAAATGGCCTGAAACAAGGAGATGCGTTGTTGCCATTATTATTTAACTTCGTTCTGGAATACGCTATAAGGAAAATCAAAGATAGCAACCAGGGCCTGCAGTTGAACGGTATTGACCAGGTTATGGCATATGCTGATGATGTAAATTTAATAGGAGATGATAGGAGAACAATAGAAAGAAATGCAGAGATCTTATTAAACTCTTGCAGGGGCATGGGTTTAGAAGTAAATGCAGAGAAAACTAAATACATGGAAGTGCGTCGGGGCCGGAATACAGCAAATTATGGATGCGTTAAAATATTAAATAATACTTTTGGTAAAGTGGATAGTTTCAAATATCTAAGATCAATATTAAGAGAGGAAAATCATATTCACGAAGAAATTAATGTCGACTCAAAGCAGGGAATTCGTGTTACTATTCGGTTCAAAATCTCTTGTTGTCGCGAATTCTGTCGAGGAATTTGAAGCTTAAAATATACAAAACGATAATTATGCCTGTTGTTCTGCATGGCTGCGAAACACGGTCACTTACTCTAAGGGAAGAACATAGACTGAAAGTATTTGAGAACAAGATCCTGAGACGATTATTCGGACCCAAGAGGAACGGGAATGGGAAATGCCGGAAACTTTATAACGAGGAACTACACAATTTATATGATCTACCCAACATTGTTAGGGTCGTCAAGTCTAGGAGGTTTAGGTGGGCGGGTCATGTAGCTAGAATGGAAGAAAGTAGAAATGCTTTCAAAGTCTTGACTGGAAGACCAATCGGAAAACTACCATTAGGAAGACCTAGGCGCAGATGGGAGGACAATATTAAGATGGATCTCGCAGAGATTGGAATACAAAGTAGAAACTGGATGCAGTTAGCTAAGAATAGAAGTCAGTGGAGAGCTTTTGTGAACGCGGCATTGAACCTCCGGGTTCCGTAGGCCATAGAGTTAGTTAGTTTTTTTAAAGTGTTATAAAAACTTCATGTCTAAAATTCGGTCCAGATACGTCGAACAGTATGGCCTCTATTTGAATACATGAAAAAGCGTGACGAACCGACAGACGAACAGATGGACAGACATCAAAATTACTTTTTCGGTATGTGGTTGCGTGAAACTTGAATTCATTGAAATCTCGAATTCGATTTTTATCACTATTACAACAATTTCTTCTTTCGTCGCTCGAACGTAAAAACGAATAGGAATACAACGACACGTAAGGTGATAATTTGTAATTCCCAAAATTTAATGAGTTAAGTTTAATGTGTTGCCGTGCTAGAAAAAAAAGCTTATGCCTGTTTGTTATATCATTTTAATATCAGTTTTTCACGCTACTATATAATGTAGAAATATGGTATGATTATCGTTCATATTCATGCTATCTTTTGGAAATATTCGTGTTCCGCATACATAGATCTGTATAATTTAGCTTCGTTCAACGAAAACATTCCTTACACAGACTTATGATTGCATTTTGAAATCGTGTTTTTGTCGTCGTTAGAATTTAGTAAATATAAGCATAACACTCAAATTAGTTTTTGACTTTTACAGAAAACCAAATTTCTGTAAAAAAAAAAAAAGCCCAAAAGAAAAAAACTGCGGCTGACTTAATCCCCACCCTCTTTGTGCAGTGCATAATAAAACGCAAGTGTTATATAAATTATCCCCTACTCTCATTAGTTGCCGCTAGCGCAAATTATAAATAAAATTTAAAAAACAAATCATTCCTATAAATCAAAAAGGCCATCTAATCAAAGTAAATAATTTAAAAAAATAAAATTAAAAATAAAGTAATAGTTTTTAAGCATTCAGGTTGTTAAATATATAATTTGCTTGTAGTTTACTTATTGTATATTATTTGTTTAATCATAATACATAATACTCGTAATTTTAATCTCACGTTAAATTCTTAGCCGTAATCGCTCGTAACTTTACAGTGTATTATAAAGATTTATAAATTATTTGTTTTTTTATTCATTATCTTTACGGCAAGAACTTTTCTCTTCCCCAATATCTTTTCAGCTGCCGGTGAAGACGGGAACTGCTTATATAGTTTATAATGACCTTTCGTGGGTGCTAAGAGCCACAAAGCCAAAGTTTAAAGCAAATGGTTAAAAAAATGTCGTCTGTTAGCAATCCAAAATAAATCGTCCTATTCCCAATAAACCCACAAAGGTCGGTCATAATTTCTTGCAATTGTGGATATGAAAAAAAGAGAGAGAGGGAGAAAGTCAATACTCTAAAAAGAAAAAAAACACAAGAACACACACACACAAACGATAATTTGACATCAGCTTCTTCCTTTCTTCCTTTTTCTCACGACAACAAGCATCATTCGATATAACGTCATGTCGATATAACAAGGGGTAAACTTGGGAAGCCTGTCAAGGTCGCGTATGTTATTTTTCCTGTTCTTGACACACAAATCCGAAGTGAGTTGTCTGCTGTTCAAGAACGGGCAGGTAACATACAAGACCATAAACTTAAAACAATAACTGTTTCCAATAGTACACGTATTTTAATACTGAATAAATACGTCGATTAAAGGATACTATCAATAAGTTATTTCCTTATTATACTGTTTCGGTTCTTATTAACATCAAAGTTATACACTTCCAATAATGTTTTGTTAAACAAAATGGGATGGGATAGGATGGGATTCGATGTGGTGTCAAAATAATAAAATATTTACGAGTCCGCCACTCTATCCACCGAACCACAGAAGCTACGTTGTGTTTGTTATTTTTTCTTAAGAAATAATCTTCATAACCATGGTGCGTATCGCTTCGAACCTTAACATAAGAGTTTTTCTGTTTAATTCTATATTTTCGTACGGCATCTTAGTTACAGAAGCTAATTTATATTAGGCAGGCAATCTACACACTAGGTTTTAACCAATAAATGCAACATTTTAGTCCAGTATCCAGTTCCTTGATCCATCTCCTCGATTCCCCTACTGAATTCCCTCCGCAATCGTGCTGTGCTACTGAAAAAATCCCTAGAAATCATCGTTGCCAGTATACACAAAACCGAGCATAAGTTTGTTTTTTGTTTATATTTTTATTATTTTATTATATTTTTTGGAAATATATCCTTGGATGGATTGCTCTCTATTATCTCCACATAATAATAACTCAATTTTACCCATAAACGTAAGGAAAAAGGAATAAATGCGGAAAATCGTGAGTTACAGTATACGCGCAATTTTTTTGCGCATGGGAGTACGTTCTGTTGTTGATCCTTAAAAAAAGTCTTTTTTAAAAAGATAAGTAAACAAATAGCACAATACTATAAAGAAATAGTATTCAATTTGTCATTTATTTGTGATTTCATTCGGGTAACTTCATTTGGTAACTTTATCCAGTAATTACTCGTGATCAGCTGAATATTCCCTTTAACTCAAAGGAAAATTGCTACTGGGATTAGAATAAGATTATTGCGAATTATTTATTGGATAATAAAAGCTAATCACACACACCTACGCATCATAAAGAGCAATTGTACAATAAACTGTGACATTATATTGTCATTTCAGAGTTTATATTGAAGCCAAGATCATAATTGGATTATTGACCTTATTAAATAATAATAATAAAAAGAAGTATGAGGCTAACTCTTTGTTAAAGTAGATAGTTCTAGGTATTCGGCAAATTTATACAGACACAATATTTTAAGCCGTCGTATTATATACTTGAAATCTTTTCTTGACGACACCAGTTCTGATGAAATTGAGTTTAGTGGAGTGGTTGAGGTCGGACAATTGAACAGTATGTAGGTATTTTAATTTCGAAAATACATCTGCAGATGGTAGGGAAGTTTGTTTAGTATATGTCATTGCATTGAATAATGGACCTTCTTTTCCAGTTTATTAGAAAGTTAGAAAACGGGATATACTATTATATTCTCCCGAACCACTCATATATATACCGGATGTTCTAAAACTCGCTGTTCGGCTCGGTGGGAGTGATGGTAAATGTGAACAAAGATTAAAACTTAGTACGTTCTTTAATGTTTGGAGCTTTGTTTCGGGCGATAAAAATGACGATGTAGCAACACCTATTGACAAGATAAGTATCTAACAGAAAGGTGTTTTCATTATTTGTTGTGGAGGCGTAACATATAGGGCTAGTAATGAGTGATCCATGTTGAAATTTCACAATTTGTTCCATTTCCAATCTATTCCATTTCTTCTTGTTTTACGGAAAAGGTTATTTAGAGATAAATGTGACTGAAAACAATGAAACAAAGTAGAGATGGTGTGCTGAAGTAGAAATAAGCTATATCGTACCATATAAATGTCTGAACGTGCCAAGACCAGGACCCTTACCAAGTCCATGTGCCCTGGAAGTGAGTCTTGTAACCACTTGGTACGCGAGGACTGCGCATATCATTGATACATACGTCCGTGTGTATGTCATAACAACTACAACTGAGCGTCCATTTTGTAGCAGAATTAAATATGTTTATCTTAACATATACTAAAATGTTAGAAAGACCCATACAGGCTTCACAATGGTAAAAGATGGGTATATAACCATTAGATCGTTTAGAGAGGCAGGATAATTGTGCAGAAAAGAATCATACCGAAAATCTTAGCATATGATCTAACAGAACTTACAGTATATAGTGATCTATATAAATAAAAGGTAATATAACGACATTTGATTCCTAGATCGATTCAATGACTTTCTTGACTTAGTTGCATAAAAGAACCATAGGCCTAACTTAAGTTTTAAACCCAATTTCTACAAGGGGGAGAAGAAGAGAAGGGTGACAAATGGAAATAATAGAAAATGACCAATACTAGTGTCAAATTCATAGGTTTTGTGTTTGTTGAGATTCATAGTAATACTCTCGATGTCGTGTAAGTTCAAATCTATTCTTCATGCGTATCCCAAGATGGGAAGGGATTTAAATACCATCCCACATGCGAAGAATTGGCATTTCAGCTAATTCGCTATAAAATACCGTAATTCCCATTAGCCTTTGTGATTTTTGACACTTGAGAAACTCACTAAACTTGGCAATCAGAGGCTAGTGATTTGGAAGATTTTCCTTGTTTTAGTGAAAGAAAAATACAAGTTTAGGCGCCAAAACTGAGCCAGAATGGTACTTGATGGAACTAACAATACTTATTGAGCGATTTACAGCAACAGATAGCATTAGATGCCTAGCTGCATAATTTATAACGAATATGACATTAATGTTGTTTGTTGACATTTTGTGATGTTTCAGCTAGAAATAAAGAATAATAATATCAAGGATAGTATAAGAAATAATTGAATTGTAAGAATAAAAAATGATGTCAATCTACTGTGCTCTGATTTTAACACTAGAACGGCGGGGTTTTTGATACTCTCTAGAACGGCGGGAGTGGGTCAAAAATTACCCATTCCATTTTTATTAAATATTTGTATTCTAAACCACTAATATTTATTGCATAATAAAACGTAACTTTCATTCCATAAAACAAAAAGCTTCTTTGAACTCTAGCTTATTATTTATTGATAAATGTGTTTTTTGCCAATAACACAAATTTAAGAAACATGCTATTTTTTATGAATACAATATTATTAGAATGATATTATTAAATGTATTATATACAATATCAGTTTATTATATAGTAATGTTATATATCATTTTAATTCCTAGATAGTTATTATTCTTAGATAGTTTGTTCAAGCGCATGACCTAACTTAACTAAACTAACCTAATCTACACACATCTAAACTTGCAGTCTTACACAGAACAAAGTTCAGTCACCCCTCTACAAGGCGAAGTGTCATACAAAAACATTGTTCACAAATAAAACCGTGACGTATTACACAAAAAAATATTTTACTAATATGATTGTAATACGCACCTATGCATTTCTATAACTTTGCTCTCCCTATTTAGAATTTGTGGAAACTTAACCTGACATAACCTAAAATAGCATACACAGTCGTAAACTTGCAGTAGTTCAAACCAGAAAAAGTCAGTATAGTGTGATTGTTTTTTAAATAAGATTTGCTAGGTTCTAATCATGAAAGCTCTGACATGAAAAGAATTGTAAACTGTTCTTTCGAAAAACTCCTTAGAGATTCTACTTCTTTGGTTGAAATATAATTTATCCAAACATAAGAGAAAGTTCGTTGTCTCCCATTTAGACCTCTAAAATTTTTGGTTTCGGTAGCTTTGAAATTTCTGATTACTCCACAGGCTAGTAGTCAAAGAATTCTTGGCAGCGACGGAAATTGAACTGGGTATCCCTCAATCCGTACTCAGCCATGTTCACCACTAGACCAGCGGGGCGGTCATATAGTGGCGATCACAGTGAGAGCTTCGGTTTTCTTCTCCCAACCCGTCTGGTATATAGCAACCTTGTTCCAATTCGTCTGGTCAGCGTGGGAGCAGTAGACCAAGTCCTCCCTCCGGGAAGAGGCCTCAACCAATAGTGGATCAAATATGGCTGTGGGCAATTTATTACTATTTATTTGTGCTATAAACGTCTTCCCATGAAACATTTCAACATAGTGATACCAACAAAAAAACACTAGCTATATATTTTCACATTTCCATGCAAATTGTTTGCAATTTTTTTGTTAAAATGATTGAAAATATTATGAATATTTTGTTACGATGTAAGACATATAATTTGTGTATTATTATTAATAATAATAATAATAATAATAATAATAATAATAATAATAATAATAATAATAATAATAATAATAATAATAATAGTCTTACCAATTTTACGACGCTTATTTGCAGAAGTATGGTTTTCTGTGTTTATTTCTTCCTCTTTCAATATTTCATCCGAATCATCATATTCGTTGTTATTCGGCAGGTACTCTTCATCTGAAGAAATATCAAGGCATTCAGCGTCAGACTCGGCATCACTTATGTCATTGGAATTTGCAAGTATTTCATCCAGTGTCATCAGATTCTTGCTCATAATGAGTGTTCGAAATAGCACATCAGTCCGAAAATAATGAGATTCTCCTAATCAACAGACTTTCTAAAGTATTACTAACTCCAACTAAACCGACAAAATTGCTGAAAAGCTGGTCTTGAACACGAGGCGGAATGGGAGAGTATTATGAGAAAGGACGGTCGGAAAATAAAGACGCTAGCCAGCAGTGTTGCTACAATGCAACAGAATATCACTAATAAAAGAGGTGGGTCAAAATTGACCCACGCCGCCGTTCTAGTATAATTGTTTGTTATTTCAAAAAGCAAAGTGTGGATAAGACTGATACTTACTACAAATATTTCTTCAAGAGAATGAGTAAAAGTCACAAAAGTTCGATCCGATTCGTAAGAAAATAGAAAAGTTGTTAAAACATAAAGTTTGAAATGGGTCAAAAATGACCCAGAGGCCGTTCTAGTGTTAAATACAATGCTATTCTCGTTTGAAGGCTTATACTGACACACTTGCACTAATGTACTCCAATGCGCAAAAAAATTGCGCGTATACTGTAACTCACGATTTTTCGCAATTACTTCATTTTCCGTATGTTTATGGGTAAAATTTAGTTATTAGTAAGTGGAGATAATAGAAAGCAATCCATCTAAGGAGATATTTCCAAAAAATATAATAAAATAATAAAAATATAAGCAAAAAACAAAATTATGTTCGGTTTTGTGTATACTGGCAATAATGTTTTCGAGGGAATTTTTGGAGTAGCGCAGCACGATTGCAGAGGGAATAACAAGATTGGTAGGAGAAGAGCTGAGCCAAGGAACTGGAAATTGGAGTGAAATATTGCATTTATTGGCTTAAATCTAGGGTGTAAATTGTCTGTCAAATATAAATTAGCTTCTGTAATCAAGATGTTGAACGGAAATATATAAACAAAGAGAAAAACTGTTGTCTTAAGTTTGGAAGTGACATGCTCTATAGCCATGAGCATTTATTTCTTAAGAAAAAGATAAGCAACAAAAAAAAATCTGTGTAGGCAAGTGGGTAGAGTGACGGACTAGTAATTCTTATACTGTTTTGACACCAGATCGAATCCCATCCGGTCCTGTTCAATTTTTTCTTTACAAAACATTGTAGAAAGTGTATAATTTTAATGTTAATAAAACTGAAACAATACAATTAGGAAATAACTTTTTGTTTCCTCTGATGACGTATTTATTTAGAATTAGTGTACTATTAGTAATACCGATTGCTTTCAGTTTATGGTGTTGTATAGCTTCCTTTATCATCCTCTTTTCTTGAAAAAAAAATGTCTCCAATAAAGTATGAAAAATATATATAGTCAGAAACAGACATCTTAGTATCAAACGTGATTTATCGTGATGAAATAAACAAGTTTACCGTTATTAAAAAAGAAAACTATAGAAAATCATTGAATTTGGTCTTAAGGTTTTTATTATGCTATATATATTCTTTATAAGACTATACTTTATAAGGCAAGATGAGCGATCATACCCTCAAATTTAGCTAGTGAGTGAAAGATGTTTTCGGCACAAATATTTTACAGGTTTAGGTGCATGAAACACCAATACGCCATGGTCTTGACCTTCGTTTATTTCACATTATTATCCGACATATCATAGCAGGTAAAAAGCAGCATCAATCGGCAAGAAGAACTGCAAGTTGTGGTCTTAGTCTGTTTCTGATGCTCCGGACTCGATCGCCTAGCACGCTCGTCTATACCTTGACTCATACGTCTATCATTCAGTGCAGGCACATATCCAGCTTTTCTTTTCGGAGGGGACCCGACACGAATCCTCGTAAGCACGTAATTCTAATGTTTCAAAAATATCAATAATAATAATAATAATAATAATAATAATAATAATAATAATAATAATAATAATAATAATAATAATAATAATAATAATGCAACAGTTCTGTATTTCTCTTAAACATTTCTTCCTTGTCATTTATGAACCGATCAAACCTAATTCTAACTCACACGAAATCAAAAATATATTTTCTAGAGACATGTAAGGAAAACTGTCTGCTACTTATAACACGTAAAAAAAATAGCGAATGGCAATGAGTGTATCGTTCTAATACAGTAATGTTATAAACAGACCGGAAACGAAATTGTAATCCCATTTAAAAGTGTTCTTTAATTCCACCTGGTATCAATGGCATTACGGTATATTCTTACAAGTAACACTTCACAAGTGTAACACTCCGATTTTGATAAAATTTGACAGGCAGATACTACACATAAAATAAACGAATACATGTTTTCTATTTTCTGCGGAAAAACTGTTTTACGGGGGCAAAAGCACTCACCCAAAATTTTGAAAGTTGACGCCCGAAAGACAAAAACAAGTGGACCAAAGTGTACGAAATTGTGCACAGATATGGCAGACGTAAAATGAAGGAATACGTGTTTTGTATTTTCCTGGAAAAAACGGTTAGGTGGGACGCAGACCTCTCCAAACCTTTAATCATGAAATATCAAAAGTGCTAGTAACAATATGTCTGATGTGTGTAAAGGACGAAGAATGCCGATGACACTTTGTGTATGGACAATACCCAATAACTAAACAAATGCCTGTTTTAGGGGACAAAATACCCCATCCAAAATGATGAAAGTTGACGCCCGAAAGGCAAGAAAAAGTGAACCGAAATGAATGAAATTGTGCACATATATTGTAGACGAAAAATGAGGGAATATGGGTTCCGTATTTTCCTGAAAAAAAAAAAAACCCTTCCGGTGGGACACAGACCCCTCCAAAACTTTGATCGTGAATTATCAAAAGTGCTAATAACAGTATGTCAGAAGTGCTTAAAGGGCATGAAGAATTGGAACGACACATTTTGTAGGGACAATACGCCCAAAAAAAAATACTGGTTTATTTTCTGCAAAAAATTGGTTTTAGGGGGGGGAAATTCCCCACCCAAAATTTTGAAATCGTGCACAGATATTCTAGACGTAAATTGAGATAATTGTGTTTCGTATTTTCCTGGAAAAAGCGATTGATTGGGACACGGACCTTCTAATCTTTTGATTAGGAAATATCAAAAGTGCAAATAAGTATGTATACGTCAGAAGTTCCTAAAGAGTATGGAGAATTGCAACGAAACTTCGTATAGGGACAATTTGCAAAACAATAAATGAAATGAATTTTAATTTGTATGAAAAAACAGTGTTGGGGTCTAGAGCCTCTCCAAAAAAAAAGTTAATATTACCGTAAAATTGCAGGAAGGAGTGGACCGAAGCAAATGAAATTGTGTGTAGATATTGTATAGACTGTATGTAAAATAAGGACATTCGTGTTTTAAAGATGTCCCTATCAATTTTGGCACATCAACAGCAAACAGGAAATTAATTGGCACGTGTTTTTGTTTATGCGGAAAAACATTGTAAGGGTTAAAGTTGCCTCGTGAAATACTACAAAATACGCTATACTGTTTGTGCTTGTTGTTGATCTGCCAAATTTGAAGAAATCTGATGGAGACACTTGTGAAACACGAGAGGCTTTATTTTTCATATCCAATATCTACAGACAATTTCATTCGCTTCGGTCCAATCCTTCCGACACTCAACGCCTCGGTCCACTCAAAAGGCTTTTTTCTCTTTTCAGGAAAATACGAAGCACGTATTTCCTCATCTTACCTCTACAACATTTGTGAACAATTTCATTCAGTTCGGTACATTTTTTCTTGCCTTTCTTGCGTCAAATTTCAAAATTCATGGGGGGGACCTTTTGTCCTCTAAAACAGTTTTTTCGCAGGAAATAAAAAAGTCGAATTTGTTTATTTTTGCTTATTGTTCTAACACAGAGTTTTGTTCCAATTCTTTATGTAAATTTAGGCACTTCTGACATACTGTTATTAGCACTTTTGATATTTCATGATCAAAGGTTTGGAGGGATCTGTGCCTCACCTAACCGTTTTTTCCAGGAAAATACAAAACACGTATTCCCTAATTTTATGTCCGCAATATCTGTTCACAATTTCGTTCACTTTGGTCCACTTGTTTTTGCCTTTCGAGCGTCAAATTTCAAATTTTGGGTGAGGGCTTTTGCCCCCTAAAACCGTTTTTCAGCAAAAAATAAATAAATAAATAAAAAAGCACTTATTTGCTTATATTATGTATAGTATCTACCTGCCAAATTTTATCAAAATCGGAGTGTTACACTTGGGAAGTGTTACTTGTTAGAATTATAACAACAACGCATTGTCCACAGTTTGGACACTGACTCAAAGTAATCTGACATAAAAAAAAATCAAAAGGGAAAAAGTAGGATTATTAAAAAGTGCTTGAGGTTTGGTAAGGGACAGCTTCCAGGACCTCACGCTGGATACGTCACTGAGTCAATGCATTATATTTGTTTCTTGCAAAGATGATAATTAGATGCGTAATGTGTAAAATTATATCATAGTTTGACTTTTTATAGGTCTTTACTTAACACATCCATATTATCCGGCGTTCTGCCTGCCTGTTTTATGTCGGATAAGCGAAACTCTACTGTATTTTCAGATAGCATATACACAGGAGCTAGAGGTCTGCACAGGCCGGAATTTTTAGAACGGACCCGGCCCGTTCCCTTTAATTTATAATCTATAGGCGTTAGCGGATTAAGGGCGGAGCCAATGGAGCCCAGGGCCCCCAGCTCAGGGGGATCTTTAAAATCCCTCTGTTTAATACTTACGCTCGCGGTATCGCTAGATTAAAGTCTTTGCATCAGCAGCATTTACGTGTTAATAATGAATGCAATTATTTAATTGTTAATAATGAATTTAACTAAACTAATTATTGTAAACTTGGAGCACATTCAAATATTACAGCATAGTTCTCAGTAGTTCCATAAGTAATTTCAGAAACCACGGTGTTTCAGTGGTAGAGCGTTCACCTTTGGTGCATGGAGTCCTTGGTTCGATCTATGCTCGCGCCAAGTGAACCTTGTGCTGGACAAACACTGTGTGCGTGGGTTTTCTCGAGGTTCTCCCGTTTTATACCACTTTTTTCATTCCACCATTTCATTCATTTCTTATCATCACTGTCTCCTTTAGCCTATCCGGCATAATCGTGGGACGTGAAACTTAAAAATTTCATTTCAAATCATTTCAATCAAAAAACAGTTGCAGGAAGTATGTAATTTCGAATAAAACAAACTACTATATACAATTCTGAGTATATTATTCTTTTATGAAATTCTCGCGAACCTTATTTCTAAATTGAAGGGTAAGAAGACTAAATTAATTCTCTTATTATTATAGATCCATTTCAATTGAAGCAGTTGGAATAGTTGGAAAAAAATATATAAAAAAAAACATACCATATATTCCAGTGTGCCACAATCGGTATAACGCGACACACTGGTGTGTCCAGCAAAGTGAACAGTGTGACACAAACTTTTTCCTATTATTTGCAAGAATATTTGTCGAGTTCCTGTTATTTATTATTATTATTATTAGTAGTATTATTATTATTAACGATTTTTCCATGGATCAGCTGTCTGTATACGGTTAAGCAACCACAAGTATCACATTGAAGGAATGAGTGTAATTACGAGTATTTACTTTAATAGTAATACAAAAGTCTATTTGCTTGTATATTCTACCGGTAATAATTGCATCCGTCTAGAAAGCTAGGACTAACAACAAAGGGATACCAAGTTGTGACCACACACCGCCCCAAATCGTGGGTGCCACAAGTTCTCTTCTACGCCTTAGAACAATAAGGGCTGTAGCGTTCAGGGAGAGAGAGAAGCAACTTAATTCCATTGCAGTTATATGCTTATTAAATGTTAACTTATATTTATAAATTATGTAAGTGATCGTATCGTTTTCTGTTTATTATTATTATTATTATTGTTATTATTATTATTATTAATAATAATAATAATAATAATAATAATAATAATAATAATAATAATAATAATAATAATTCTTATTATTATACATTTCTTAATACGTTGATTGCCATGTGTATGAAATTCCATACACACGGCTGTCCTGTCATGTAGAGCGTGATTATTTTCCATACGCAAACAATGTAGATATTCCAAGTTTTTTGTGTTCGTTCTATAGGTGTGTATGTAATTAGATACATATGGCGTAGAAATCAAAATTTAATGTCCATGCCACGTATATGCAAAACCATACACAAAGACATTTATGAACAAAGACATTGAGTTTGAGTTTAACGTCTCGTTCAGCAACGAAGCTATATGAAACGTCGGCCTACTGATTAACATGGACTCCGAACCACGTGAGCTCTCGCCGGGAATCGAAGCCGGGTCTTCCATGCCAAAGGCGCGTACGCTAAGCACTAAGGAGCTTATGAACAGAGACATTTATGAGCTAAAACAAAGGCGAAAACAAAGATGTGTGATGTGATTTTGAGTTTATCGTCCCTTTCAGCAGCGAGGCTATATGAGACGTGGACCTACTAATTAACGTGAAATCCGAACCACATGAGCTCCCGCCGGACGTAAACAAAGACCTTTGGAATTGACAATTGTTTGGACATTCCAGTCGAACCTACCTAATATTAACAACGTTTCTACGATAATTTCGTAACATTGTATTATTTCTTTTGTTGATTAGCTTGGTTAGGCTTATTTAAACACTTTTTTCTTTGCACCGACGTGTCACATCTCTTGGATGAAGATACACTAGCCCTCACTGGAAATCTAATCTAGAACTAATGCACTTGAACCATTTGACCACAACAAGGCACATTTAAAAAGAAGTTTCGATTTTGTTCGGAAAATTGTGATTAGGTGTAACATTTAAAAATATATTTAAGAAAGGGTACGGAGTAAACGCACTGTACTTTCTCGCTCGAATTTTTTACACTGACTTATGTTAGGCTGTAACTATTATTGAAACATTCATTTGGGAAATTTCGAATAAAATAATGTTTTGGAAAACTTTGCTAGAAGAAACTTCAGGCCCAGAAGTAAAGTACCCATTGGTTATATTTCCGTTAGAAATAACTTGATCCATATATTAGAATTATAAAGGATATAATTGTATGTGAACTATAAGCAAAAGCGTCTGAGTAATTTCTGAGAAAATTATGCAAAAAGTCACCCCCAAGAATAAATATCCCTTGTGGATCTTTTCAGTACAAACGAGCTATGCTATATTGTTAGTGTTTTCATAAAACATTTATTTATGAAATACGAACACAATCGCCTGAGTCGTTCTTGAGAAAATCACAGGGTAAAACGTACTGTCAAAAGTAATATACCATTTCTAAATTTTCCGAATGAGGGAATTATACCATATAGCTAGGTTATTTATGTAACACGTATTTATAAAATATGAACAACAAACATCTCCTGAGTTGTTTTTAGGAAAAGCGGGAAAAGCTTACCCCCAAAGGTAAACTCTTCGATCTGTAATTTTGACAGTATATCGAGTAATTTTTAAGCAAATCGTCGGGAAAAATTTCACTGTCAAAGTAAACTATCTCTTTTGGATTTTTCTTTTCGGAACAAGCGAGTTATACCATATTGTAAGATTATTACAGCAAATATTTTTACTGAAATTAGAACAAATTTGTCTCAGTTATTACTGAGACAATTGTCCAAAAAAATCAACCCTTGAGAAAACCACTTCTTCTGTATGTTATCGGAATAAACTATTTATGCTCTATGTTAGTTTATTAATGAAATATTTCTTTACGAAATATGAACAAAATTACCTGAGGCGTTAATGGGAAAACCATCGGGGGAAAGCTCATCCAAAGATTAAGCTACTCCTTCGAACGAGTTGTCATATTGTTAGGTAATTAATGATACGTTTATTTATGAAATGTGGTTGAGAAAATTGTGCAAAAAGAACGCACACCATACAGTAAATTACACCATATATATTTTTTCAGAAAAAATATTCATATGTGGTGGAGATTTGTTAATAAATTATATATTTATCAAAAGTAAATAAAATCGTCACAGCTTTTTTTTTATTTGAGAAAATTGAATTATTTTAAATTTTAATCCTTCAGTAAATTACCCTTGTTTTGGGTGTCGAAGGACATAAAATTCGAAAGATATTATGTTATTAAAACGTTATGTCTAGAATTCGGTGCAGATACGTTGAACAGTATGGCCTCTATTTGAGTGCGTGTAAAAGCGTGACGAACCGAGAGACAAATAGATGGACAGACATCGAAAAATCATTTTTCGATATGTAGGAGCCATATAACTTGAATTTATTGAAATCTGGTATTTAGTTTTTATAACTATCACCACACTTTCTTCTTTCGTCGCTCGAATGTGAAAACGAATAGGTCTACACCGACACGTAATGTGATAATTTGTAATCCCAAAAATTTAATTTGTTATGTTTAATGTGATGTTACTTTAGAAAAAAAGCTTATGCATGTTACATCATTTTATTATCAGTTTTTCATGCTACTGTATAATTCGGTACGATTATAGTTAATATTCATGGCATCTTTTGGAAGCATTCGCGTTCCTCACAAAGAGAGCTGTAAAATTTAGTTTTGTTTAAAGAAAGCACTCTTGATTTTTTTTTCACACAGACTTGCATTTGTTGCACTTGTGGATATGAAACAAAAGGAGAGAGAGAGAGAGAGTCAATACTTTAAAAAGAAACACACACACAGGAACACTAGAACAGTTTTTTTTCTTCATGACAACGAGCTATCGCTGTGACTGTGTTCCTCACGCTGTGTGTAAAGCTGCAGATTGCTCTTGTTTTGTTTTTTCATGTTCCTGACTCACAGACACTCGCAGTGAGTTGAAGCTGTGTAAAAACGGAGAGGGAACGGTTAAGCATACCATACCATAAACTAAAAACAATCGCTATTAGTAATAAATAGTAAGCTAATTCTGAATAAGTACGTCATCAGAAAAACAAAAAGTTATTTCATTATTATATTATTTCGTTTCTTATTAACATAAAATTTATACACTTTCTACAATGTTTTGTAAAGAAAAAAATTGAACAGGACCGGATGGGATTCGATCTGGTGTCAAAACAGTATAAGAATTACTAGTCCGTCACTCTATCCACTTGCCCACACAGATTTTGTTTTGTTGCCTATCTTTTTATTAAGAAATAAATGTTCATGGCTATAAAGCATGTCACTTCCAAACTTAAGACAACAGTTTTTCTCTTTGTTTATATATTTCCGTATAACATCTTGCTTACAGAAGCTAATTTATATTTGACAGACAATTTACACCCTAGATTTAAGCCAATACATGCAATATTTCACTCCAATCTCCAGTTCCTTGATTCAGCTCTTCTCCTACTAATCTTGTTATTCCCTCTACAATCGTGCTGTGCTACTCCAAACATTCTCCCGAAAACATTATTGCCAGTATACACAAAACCGAACATAATTTTGTTTTTTGCTTATATTTTTCTTATTTTATTATATTTTTTGGAAATATCTCCTTAGATGGATTGCTTTCTATTATCTCCACTTACTAATAACTGAATTTTACCAATAAACATATGGAAAATGGAATAATTGCGAAAAATTGTGAGTTACAGTATACGCGCAATATTTTTTGCGCATGGGAGTACATTTGTTTTAATCCGCTAATTTCAATATACATCTTGAATAATTGAATTTTGCTGGAACTTTAAAATAACTATACTAAATCACATAATCACTACTGTAGTAAAGCACAAGTAAAGCATCACATCACCATAATAATTATAAGTATGAAACAGCTGTTCGTTTGGGCATGTGATAGTGTGTTTTCTATTCCTTACAGGATCGGTCAATCGTTGTAGTGAAGAACAATTTCAATGCAATAATGGACGATGCATTAATAAGAATTTTATATGCGACACCGATAATGATTGCCGAGATGGGAGTGACGAAGATTCTGCGATATGTGGTAATAATATTAATATTATTTACGTCTTTTCTCTTTTGATTATACATATTTTTTAGATGGTATATTTGTAAATATAAAAACTAAAAATTGAAAACGTTTTAGAAGTCTCATACTTATGAACAATTTTAATCGTAACGGTACCCAATCCACTTTGTTAATCACCGAACATGGTACCAAATTTAATTTGTTGAACATCCCTAGTCCATATGCATTGTGCCTTGACTTCTGTTATATTTAGACATTCCAGTGTCTCATGACAGATCATTTCTGGGGACTTTCTGTTATATAATATCGGTTATTCCCTTTCATTTGTCATAGGCGATAATATATTGTATCATAAAGCAGAGAGATAAACTAAATACGTTATTTATATACGTGACATCTATCTAACTACAAAAAACATAAGCAATCCAATACTACTTCCAAAACTTCTTACATACTCTAAGAATATTGTATTGTTCTTGTGCATTTACTCGAGCAGACTCCAACTCTTCCCAGTGAACTGCTATTAAAATCCCGTTCTAGGAGACTACTTGTAACAATGCATAATTCCAAAAAACTTGTTTAATGCACTAGAATTAGCATTTGAAAAATAGAACACTTTATGATCATTACGTGTGTTTTGGGTACACCAAATTGCTCAACTATACGATCGCTTCTTGTAGATGTTAGTTTTCTATTATTTTAAAATGTTAGTGCAAGAAAATACATACAAGAAATTTGGCGTGAATATTATGTAATTCAATAATGATTTAATATTTTTGTTCCATAAGTTAATTTTACCTAACCATAAATTATTTTCTTAAACGGGAAACTCTTTTCACTGGTACGAATATAAAGAAGTTAATACATTAGTTTCGTCAAGTGAATAGGAGGCATATCTTACTTTGCATTTATTTCATAAAAAGTTCAGTAATTTCTTTTCTCAACTCTATTGATATTTCTCATGTTTCCTTGTTCTTTAGGATTTTCAGTGTTTTCGACATAACCAAACATTTTTCAGTTTATGTTGTAAAACGTTGACCTTAGATAATCGCTTTGTTTAAAGTTGCAGTTGTCCACCTGGAAAAATAGATATAAACTCTGTATATATTGCATTAGACAACATGGGTTAATCCAACCGTTAGTGTACGCACAAAACCACAAAATACATTGCTTAGTCATAAATTATTCACACTACAATCATTAGATTATGTTCTTTCCAAGTCTCATATACATTAGCAAAGTTAATATAAAATTATGGGTAGATCTTGATATGTGGCATGGTTCTTTAAGCAAACGTCTATAATATAGGATAGTGCAGTAGAGAACAACATGCTTTCCAGAAAGAATCCGTGCATTTAGGATTCTATAAACACAACTTATACCGGATCCAAGCAACAATGGTTTGGAATCCAAGTATATAGTAGGAGTCTTTCATAAATTCGGTGTGGGAAAGATATGTTATGCAACCTCTTAATACATCTATGTCCAATACATGTTAATTATCTTATTGTTATTTTGACATTTTCCTCCTGACTTGAGAACTGTATGCCTTTGTAGATATAATGATACAACTAGTTACTTGCTATGTATTTTCTCCATTAAACAATTAAATACATAAGTTCAAATATAGTGTTGTTGTATTACATAATACATAGAATAGTTTTCTTAAACATAGAGTTCATATTACATATGTCAATTTTGTGTTCGATGCGTATTTTGTTATAAGAAGAGCATAATCTCCAGATTGGTGATTTCAATAATAGGTTGGTCCTTGCTTTTTTCAATAGAACAGGCCAGAGTTATCAGCAGGAGTTTTAAGTGTCGGGACATTAACATTTAGTATTGGTATGATATTCGTACAATTAAACTCGTCTTGTACTATTGTAAGGAGAAAAATCAGATCAATCTCTTTTCGCTTTTGTTCAATTGTAGGCACAGAGAAGTTGTCTATTAATGTTAGTTACTTTTCATAATATGGATAGATTCCAGTTCTCTTATATTTACTGGAACTATATTCACCGCTAAATTTAGATTGTACATTTTCCTGTTGATGTCGGTATTGCTGTTGAATGGGTTCCAGATCACAGCAGCATATTCTAGTTTTGATCGGACATTGGAATAATACTTTTTTGTTAGTGTAGTAATATTGTTAAATTCCCTCCCACTTCTAATTATGAACCCTAATATCTTGAGAGAAAAATTAACTCTGTTCTCTGCATGGTTGTTAAATGTCAGTTTCGTATCAAATGTAACTCCAGAATATTTGACCGAATTTAATCTATTTAGTAAAATCTGATTCATTGAATAATTAAACTTTATTTGATGTTTGTTTTTAGTAAACGATAAAAATGTTACATTTGTTTTGTTTACATTAAATATTTTAAGAGTACACCAATTAGCAATATTTTCCATGTCACGTTGTAAATTCAGATAGTCATGGATATGTTTACCCTACTATATATTTTGAGGTCATCTGGAAAAAGCAATTTGTCACTTAATGATATATGATCAGGGAGATCGTTAATGAATAAAAAGAACAATAATGGACCTAGGTTAGGGCTCTGGGAAATTCCAGAAAATGCAATATAATCAGTTGAATTATATTTTTTATAGATAACAGTTTGCTTACGATTATTTAAGTATGGTGAAAAGAACTTGATTAAAGTAGAAGGAAATTGCATTCACCTAGTTTTTGCAATTGTAGTTTGTGAGTGACTCTTTCCAAAATCTATGTACTAGTAATTACATCAACCTGACCCCCCTATATATAACGAATTCGATATAAAGTCTATGGTAAGTGCAAGTTTTGTTGTTGATTTGTGAGGAATAAAGTCTTGTTGATATGCTGAGGTTACGAGTTGCATGTCCTCAATTATCCGTCGGTTTAGGATTTGTTCAAATATCTTTTCAAAAGTTGGTAAAATTGATATAGGCCGGTAGTTGTTAATTTCATGTCTATTATTTGTCTTTGGTATTTGGCAAACTATAAATAATTTCCATTTACCTGGAAAAGTGCATGTTTTTAAAGCGAAACTGAATACAATCTATAGCGGATATATACATGCATCTAAACACCTCTTGATAATATATGGAGGTATTTCATCAGTGTAAATAGCAGTTCTGGGCTTTATTTTTTTATTAATTTTAAACGTCTCCCAAATAAATGAAAGCCTTATCTCAAAACGTGGAATCCGTATATGATGTTATTCTCCAATAAATATAATATGTTCCAATCTTCGTAACCATCCTACATAAAAATAAATATTTGAACGTGGCTCAAAGTTCTACCACAAATTCTATCATAACATCATCACTATCACTTTTATCAGTGGACAACCTAAGTGAGGACCGGATCATGCAATCCAAAACTAAACTTTTCTTTAGAACGCAAACTTGAGACTTCTTTTGCCATAGAATTTCCCAAGTGTTAGTGCAGCGAATGCAGTTGTTTGTAACTGGATCTATAGAATTATTCGTATAGAATATATTATGTTTTATTGTTTATTTGACTTGTTATAAAAGCGACACATGTCTTTCCGATATTCCAACTGCACCAACCCAATATTTGCAAGACAAGTAGTTTTATTTTCTTCACATGAATTCGATTTATGGTATTGTAATGTTTCATCATTTTATGAAAATTAGTCTTGGTCGAGAAAGCGAATTATCGCATATTGAGTCTAAAATCTTTCAGTTTCTAAGTCCCGCGGTTACGGTGGATAGGCTAAAGAAGACGGTGATGATGATCCGAGAAAATCCACGCACACGGTGTTTGTCCACTACAAAGTCTACTTGGCGCGAGGTCTGGTATATTGAATCTTATACTGCTGAAATATTAAGTGTTCCCATGATTATAAAGGGGATATTCTTTTTTTTTTTTTAAAAAAAAAAAATAATACTTTCACTTCGCGAAAAGGGACTAAACTCTGAAGAAAATAACTAAAACCATTATTTATTGCGTTACCTCTGACATTTTAAAGATTAAATTTACGATCTCTAACAACATAAAATTACTTTATTTGTCTCATAATGGTAAAGCTATTTAAAAATAGCGCGCTGCTGAAAGGGGCTCGCTACTGCAACCGTCCTAAATTTAACTTCAACTATGTAGGAAATGTGAGTAGGGTGTGGATATAGCTCGAAAGAAAGCCTTCTCTACGTGGCGAGATTCGGGTCATTTTAGCAAGAATAATTTTGGGAAAAGCGCGAAGAGCTGCAAGCTACGTAATGTTTTCGTCTTAAGTTTGAATTTACAACATCACATTGGAGAAAAGAAATTGTCTTTACACATTTTAATATAGGAGTAATTTTATTTCTAAAGCTACTAAGAAAATCAATTGTTCAGAAAATTCACAAAATTCAGACCATATCCAAGAACTCTTAAACTACCACTAATTCTACAAATATGTTAAACAATTAAATAAAAGAATGTTATGCCTTTAGATGGCAGAAAACTTAATTCTTGTGATAGTTAAGGAACTAACACTGCGCAACTTTTTTTTTTTTTTTTTTTTTTTTTTTTTACTGTGCTTCAAATAGAATTATCTGATTTAAGCTTAATGACAGATGCTGAACGTATTGGTGGAAATCAAAATGTTCTATCATCTCGCGTTTTCGTTTGGCAGACCAGAACCTATTATAAGATATGTTCGTATTTACAAATATTTACTATTTAATGTAGGCTAGGAAGGCGTATTATACTAATATTAAATATTGTTGGTTTACCCTTTAAAAGAATTCCTTTGATCTCTTACGCTTGCAGACATCGTCTGGAGCCTTTCTGATGATATATCATTAATATTCATACTGACACACAATCATAGTCATACGTCTTGCAAATATAATCAGAAAAAGAAACACACTACTGAACAAAACTGCATTTATTTAATATAAAAACACATTTGTACGTGACGTTTCGATCTTGGCTAGTGAAGTGCAGTCTTGTTCAGCAGTGTGTGTATTTTTCTAATATTCATCAAGCAAACATTCAATAAATTTTCCATGTAACGCTTTTCGAATGTGACATTGTTGTGATAAGAAGGTTATCCGTGTTCATCACTTAGTGTGTCGACGTTTTGAGGAAAAAAGTCAAAATGTGATTGCAAAAATAGCAATTTTAATGAAATGTTGCCTCCCATCAGATGAAAACTGAGCACCATCTCACAACCAATAGCTTTATAATTTTCAGCCTTTATATTTCGATAGAAACCTGAAATGGCCGGACAGGTAATTTAACAATTTCAGTGAGTTTAGTTTCAGAGTCTTAATCCAGGATGACTGTTTCAATCTGTGAATTGTAGCAACACTACCATACTTCTTAGGAAACCACAATTCGCATATTACTCGCCAATCTGTAATAGTAATTAACCGATGTGAGAATTGAAGACTCTATATAACGGGCGGCTTACGGGGAATCAAAAAATGAAATGAAATGAAAACTTTCAGTTTTAATTTCCATGTTAATGCCAGTTAGGATAAAGGACACGGTGATGATGAGAAATGGGCGAATTGGTGAACTGAAGAAAGTAGGAAGAAACGGGAGAATCCCGAGAAAACCCACAAGCATGGTGTTTGTCCACCACAAAATCCACATGGCCCGAGATGGTACGGAACCAAGGACCCCAAACACTGGAAGGTGAACCTTCTACCACTGACCCACCGCGCTCCCTACTGAGATTCCAAAACAGCCTAGAAAATTATTGATTATTTCCTCACTTATAACCTGATACCTGACAGTATCCAGAAACCAAATCTATTTAACTATCAAATTTCAGAGTTCATTCAAATATATGGAAATATCGAAACAAATTTTCAACACTAAAGGCAATAAATCAATTCTATAAATTTTATTAAAAATAAGCAGATATATAAAAAATCTTTCATAGTGAACCCGAAATTTAATAACAATCAGAAAAATGCGTTTTATGATCGACTAGCATCTCGTTTCTACAGCAAGAATTCAAATATAATATCAAATATTCAGTAAATTATGCTCTAAAATTTGTTCACAAATTTTGAACAACTCCTATATATCGTAATCGCACGAATTCTTATTACTATAGTTTACCAAAGTCTGCATTCAACTAAATTATGAAACCTCGAGAAATTCTTAAAAGGACAAAATTTTCGCATAAATTCTTAATTGTTCAAATGTTAGCCAAAACTAATTTGTTTATTGAAGTATTGAATAAAAATTTATTTAAGGTGGACACAAAAGTAACCATATTTTAAACTGTCTATTATCATTCGCAAGCTGAATAGGAGATGAATTCAGTACAAAGATTTTGTGAAACTAAAGGTACGTTATACTCCTAAAACAACAAGGTGACAAACTCAACCATGAAAGTAACAAACAAAACACAGGAAACGGGATATAACTACGGGTACTGACTCATTTTACTTACCGTAATACTGCAACCAAAGGACATTTTTCTCTGTGGTATCTATAGCAGTACTTAACAAATGGAAACTTCCAATTGTCAATCAGCCAGAGCTGTAGGAAAACGATAAATTGACAGCAACAGAAGCAAACCAAAGTGCCTCTCCTATCACTACTTGCAGAAATGATAACGTAGTGAAAATAAATTTTACTTTCTCTTTTCTAAATTCGCTAGTAACCAAGTTAAGAAAGCAACAAATGTCCAACATGTTAATAAAGGATGAAGTCAATCGATTTATGTTACGAATATACCCACTTAACAGGTTCTGTCTCTATTCCCATTCTATCAACTGAAAACGTACAAAAACACGTTTCAGTCACAAGTGCATTAATACCTCATTAAATGCTGACATAATACACAAATAAATCTGTTTGGCTCGCTAACCAAAGCTTACTAGAAGATATTTAAACCTGCCGTTTTAACGCAAATACATTTTTATTGTCCGTTCTTTTTTAAAGAAAGAAAAATGAGACATTGATAATCATTAAATTTTCTTTTTCTAATTGTGGTTTTATTTGTTTTTATCAAAATCCACTTCATTTTTCAGGAACTATTTCTTATTTCGCATTGTTTCTTTGGAACTTCACCCTGAAACATGTTCGTCGGCAGGGTTTTCATGTACACTTCATGAAAACGACATTTTTCGTTTCAAAATCTTGTCCGAGTATATAATTCCTTCTTGTGACCGCGAACATGTGCCACAAACCTTAATGGCCGAAGGAAGGAAAAGTCTTAGGAACTTTCTTACATGGACAATAATGTTCCCTACTACAAAACTCACAGCAAACAATAAAAAAATACACATTAAAATTTGTACAGATCTCTCAAATTCACATTTGGAAAATACATGATGGTTTTAATTTTGTTTTTATTGGCTAGCCTAAAAGTTATTATTAGGAATTTAATTTCCTTCTCTTGTAATATTCTGATTATACTTCCCAATTTCACACACACTTACATTACAATTAATCTAAATTTTCCTTTTAAAACTTTACGAAGATTCAAAAGAGGAAAACAATTATATCGAAAATATATTATCAAAGTTACTTACAGCCTCTGATTAGAATGCAAACTATTAATTATCTTTATGAATAAATTTCTTTATGAATGAATTCCATTCAAATATGACTAGATTCACATTTTATTCTGTTGCCTCAAAAAGAATTTCATAACCTATGTTGCGTGAACTCTCTTTAAACAATTCTCGTCGTTATTCAAGTTCGACGCCAGCACAGTATTTGGAGTCAAAAATCTAGTAATAAATGCTCCATCTCATTTACCACTCAAAGGCTGTCTTCTCTGTTAACAATGATGGTGGGTGGGCGGTGGCTCAGTGTTAGAGTGTTCACCTCCGGTGCTTGTGGCCCCTGGTTCGATTCCAGCTCACGCCGAATGGGCTTTGGGGTGGTCAAACACCTTGCTCGTGGGTTTTCTCGGGGTTCTCCTGTTTCCTTCCACTTCCTTCCTTCTACCATTTCCCTCATCTCTCATCATCACCGCCTCCTTTAGCCTAACCGCCATAACTGTGCGACGCAAAATTTAAAGATTTCATTACAGTTTTTTCTGTTAACGATAACTTAACACGTTGACTGCCAAGCTTTCCGATGGAATTTTTCCATTCAGGCCATTATTACCACAAGTTCCCACTCCTTCTAAAACGTTTATTTATTGTCTTATTTGTTTACGTAGAGTGACCGTTTCGAAGAAAAAAATTTTTTTTGATTGTCGGTCACGCGTGCCCGACGCGGCGTAGAACTTAAAATTCCTTTGCCTGCGCCGCGTCGGGCAGCCTGTCGGTCACCGTCCTGATTTGCATCTTTATTATTCTCTTCAACACCTCACGGGTTCTGGTTATTTTTTTTTGTTTGTTTTATGCTATTACTCTAGCCTGGTATGTAGAAAATATTGGAGTATTAGTTTTGTCTGTTTCACCAAGAACTCATTGTTGATACGAAGAAACTTTTTTTCGTTGGTTGGAATTATATTGCGTTGTATATAAAACTGCAATATGTCTAAACGTAAAAGCACTCTGAAACCAAGTAAATTGTTTCTAACACCATCAAAAATTGAAAATACACTTCATGAGGACATGTCTGATGAGAACTTCAATACACGGACAATTGGTATACAAGTATTGAATTAGCAAACAAACTTTTAGATGCCGATACTCAAACAGAAAGGGCAATCCTCAAGATGTTGTAAACAAGAATCTCAAAAGAAATGAAGTTGTAGCTAAACAAAATGAAAGAGGAATAACGGTGTTAAAATGGAATGATAAAAGAAACGTTCTAGTTCTGTCGACCAAACCTTCAGATGAAGTTGTAAATGTGCAGCGCAGATGCGGACAAGTCGAGAAACCAAAGATGATAGTGGAATATAACAAAGCAAAATCGTCTGTAGATATGTCAGATCAAATGGCGGCGTATTCATTTCCTCTAAGAAAAGCTTTGAAATGGTACCGCAAGCTGGCCTTCAAATTACTACTTTCTACATCAATGCTGAATGACCTGATTTTGTACAAAGAAGTTACTGGAGATAATATAAAAGTTGTGGAATTCAGAAAATCAGTAAGCCGTTACCTGGTCGCTCAAAACATACAACCAGCAGAAAAAGCAATTCCAATGTGCAGGCCCAGAAGATTTCGACACGAATTAAGAAGACGACCAGGAAAAGCAAAACAAACAAGAAAATACTATAAAAACTGTTACAAAGAGAATACTACAGTGATGTCAAGGAAGTTGGCAGCAAATCGAACGAAGAAAGTAGTTGCCTACTGCACAGGATGTGAAGGTGAACCAACGCTTTCTTTGAAGTGCTTCAACAAATGTCACAGAGATCTTTCCATGTAAATAAATGTTTATGTTAGGTTTACAAACATTCATAATGTAAGAGATAATTTGCAATATATAAAACAAAATTTGATACTAAACAATATACTGTATGTAACATTTTGTACGAATTTGTACATAAAATATTTTTTCCATTTAACATGCATTACATTTAGTGTGATTTTTTTCTATCATAATTTAACCAATCAAAAACCATAATCTAACCCAATATAACACATATGTTATCACCTACAGGATAATATATATATATATATATATATATATATATATATATATATATATATATATATATATATATATGTGTGTGTGTGTGTGTGTGTGTGTGTGTGTGTTATTTCTATTTTATGTAAGCATTATGTAACACAATATTGCTTCAAATATGTAATACAATATTTGTATATTGAATAATGTATGGAAAATATAAATATCTCGCTCTGAAATTTATTGTGTTCTTGAAAGCAAAAATAGTAATTGGGGGAAAAATTTACTAGTGCACTTTCTTCTAAAATCCATTGTGTGTATTCAGAAGCAAATTTAAAGTTTGTGCAGTAATTCAGTTCTATTGTTGAAATAAATAAAGAAACCATTGTTGTATCGGTCACCAGTGACCGACGCGGCGGGTAGGGATTTCTTAGAATCGGGCACACGTGCCCGACGCGGCAGTCAACGTGTTAATATGTGATATCACGACAACTTCATCTCCAATTCGTACTACAACTGCACCTCTCATGTTTGATAATATTTTCCTTCTATTATTCTAGGAAATTTTCAGTTTTTATGAGCGTGTCCCCAAGTTATTTAATAATCGTACTTAAACAATCCTGGACTATTATCCTGCTAGTTATTTTCTGGAGGGCTGTTCAGCGGAAGTCCTAAAAAGAGTTCTTGTGAAACGCATTTTAGACCAGAAATTTCGAGTGACCAGGAAGTTCAGAATGCTCACGGAAGTTTTGAGAGAATTCAATCACTCGAATATATCTTGGGTAGGAGGGTAGATTACGAATTTTGGGGTTTTCCTTAACCTCTCCGCAATATTCGCTTCAACATGATAAGGGCTGATTCTTGTGTGTTTAATGGCCAGACTAAACAAGATTTGAATGTTGTGAAGGAAAAACAGGAGCATTATGTGTAGAGACGGTGTCCGGAAATGCCATTCTACTAAGCACTTCTAGCAAGTTCTTGCAAATAATTTGTGCATTCAACACTCTCAATTCTTCCAGAAAAGCAAATCTTTATGCATTTTCATCTCCTATTGGCAAATATTTATAGCCGTCTTACACAAGGATTGGGCCTATAATATCGATCATGCAGTTCTTGCAGATTCCTTTTAAATAATTACATATTAGAAGACCTATATTTCCCTTATGATTATCTGTCACCTTCTGACTGAGCATAAAATTGAACGTAGTCCCTTAGTCTTCCACTACGGTATTCCGTGCGTATCCTTTCTTGTTTTTCTGCTGTAACCATACAGTTCAGCTCAGTCAATTTTTAAGAAGAAATTTTTAACTTTTTAAATGAACCTCGCATAAAAGTGCTTCCAAGAATTTTTCTCTCAGCCAACAAACGAATGTGCATTTTGTCTGCGACGGAGATCGCAAGAGTTCCTCTCTCCTTCCCTTATAAGGACCTAAAATTCAGCACAATGGACAAATGTCGTCTCAAAACATTCCTGTCTATGGGCTGTCATGGCTATTTTTAGCTCTTGACATCACCAAACTGCGTAGCAAACCGATTCTTTTGCCTAGCAACACGACGAGACGGAAAGAAAAGGTGCTTTAGTCTGACTTACACTTACGGGGAAGCAACCACGTTGAGTATGGTGCGCATAACTAAAATGAAGAAATAACTTAAACAACATTGAATTTTGTCAAGTGTGAAACGTAATAAATTCAAAATGTAATAATATCGAACTAGTGTTATTGTTATGAAGATTTGAAATGTTTTAAAACGTTTGTTTAGAAGTGTAAATCAAAGTTCTTCCGACAAGGAGCTGGAGATCGGCATGCAACTCAATTCGCCTCAAGGAAGATGACAGGAGAGCAACCCGCAACTGACAGGACATCACCCCAGAATATCCAATACAGTTCCCCTTCTAGTGTCGAAGTAAGTGAACAGTGCCTGTGAAAGTGAAATAATTAGCAATGTGACGAAACCTAACAATAATTCGTGTCAACCGCGACATCCGCGTCTTTCGTATTAAATGGGCTTAAATATTGGTTATATAAAGTGAAGTGCTACCGTTTATGTAATTTTTATTCATGAAGTTTTAATGTTAATTAAAAGCAAAAATCCAAAAGTTGAGTATCCTTTGAAAATAATAACAATGATTTAAATTTACATGTGTTAATTTTAAGGAATAACTTAATTCATTTTTTTTTACAGCACGAGTGAGTAGCGCCTATGCAACTTAGTAATACATACATTAATAAATTGCATCAGCGCTAAATGTACAATTAGAATTTATTTTATGTCGGTTTTCTAAAACGTTCTGGTTCGAATTCTTAAGTTGTGTGTCCAGTGGCTATATGTCAGGCTAAAATGAATGATCCAAATTGTTATTACATATTTGAGGAGATATCTTAGTAGAAAAGGATCGAATCCCGGACTATGATAGATGTCCGAACCCATACATTGAGCTGTGGGATCAATGTATTGTATCAAAAGACTTTACTCTGAGAATGCACACATTAGGATCGAACCCAGTACCATCACAATAAATGGCGTACCGGACAAGATACGGACCCACGCAGGTCACAATAATGGCTTATCCCGAACAGGGACCAACGAGAATCGAACCCTGCAGGTCACAATAATGGCGCTCCGAAACAGAGACAGAACTCCTGAACCGTTAAATCGAAACTAGTAATTTATGTACTGGAACGTTTGATAAAACCACATAAAAGTGACGCTAATTGTATTTTTGATCAAGGTAAATTGTAGTGCCTTCTTAGTACTTTTTAATTTTGTTGTTTGAATTTCGTAAATCAGTCATCATGTATGTGAATGGAGAAATGGTACCTGTCATGAAGGAAATGCGAAAATTTCTAAAAGAAAGAGAGTATGTAATGGTAGAAATGCAATTTAGATATAGAATAGAACCATTTACATTGCGAGATGTTGAAAATGCTTTGAAGATAGATCAGGAAGTATCCAAAATTCGTAAAAGAGCTAAACAGGAAGCTGCAAAATTTCTCTTAGAGAGCAATATAGAATATAGAGCAGGAGTTGAAGATAAAATTGTGTCTCAAATGCATGAAATACGCGAATCTGAGCTTTATCGTAGAGTTAAAAATGAATGTGTTTATAAATCAAAATCTGTTTCTTTGTCAGACATCAAACGTAAATTAAACATTGACTTTGAAATTTCAGAGATAGTACGTATTGCGAAAGAAAGGGTAGCCGAAAGGATATATAAAAAGTACTTAAGACATCATAAGATTAGTTGTAATAAGGATTCCAGCGAGGAAAAGAAGGTAAACTGTAAAACAACATCACAAAAACGGGTTAGGTTTGCTGATTCTCCTGTAAATGTTAATAAGTTAGAAAATGTTCAAAATTACGAAGATTGTCAAAGAAAAATAGTACCATTAAAAACAGAATTTGCTAAAAGTAATTTAGAATTTGTTAAACGTGAGTTCGAAGGTATTTTGTGGGACTTTGCCCCCGTAGCTCAGAAAGCATACGCACGAACAGTGAAAAATGAATGTGTTGAAAGTTGTACTATTTTGCCATGTGTTAAGTCTCAGTCACCACCTATTGTAGTAAATCAAACTAATATTGAATTTCTTGACACTGAATTTGAACAGGTTGAAGAAATGTCTGAGAGTGAATTAAAGGTAGAAAAACAAATCATTCCTGTTGTCAATCACGTTAACATTGAGTTAGGCCAAGCCAAAGAATTTGTTTTGTCTCTGTCGAATAGCGTTTCAGAATGAAAAGAAACAGGAAGAAAAAAGAAGAACAACCCAGCTGTCTTGCAAACCCTACCAACCAAGTTGATCACGTCTAGCTTAGCTCCGTGTGTGAGCGAGCGATCAGCTGTTCCAGCTGTCATTTGTTTGTTTTGTAAGGGGACAAAAGGCATTCAGGGATGCGATGCGTGCTTCACTACAGAAAGGTTTATTAAAGTGGTAATAAATTGCGTTGAAAAGGGGAATGAAAGTAGCCCATATGCGCAACCTTGTAGTGTAATGTATTTCTTAGAGGAAAATTGTTTTTATGGCACCTTGCTAACCAGTAGATTGGAATGCGTTCCGTTTCACAAAACTTGTTTATTTTTTGTGTCTGTTAGGGTTGTAGAGATTTGTCAAGAGAACAGTAGTTCTTTAAGCTGTGAGTTGAAAGTTAAAAGTATACAGATAGGACAAATGAATTATGTCACCTTTTGCATAGTTACTTGCACTTTAATTATGTATTTAGAATATAGTACAAACGGCTTTACGCCAGGTAGGCCTAATGGTAATGAACATAATTCAATAACGTGGGAAAAGAAACTAAAAACCTGTCAAGAATATTTTAGTAAATTACGAAATGTTGTTTGTCAAAGGGCAAGAAAATATAGTTCACGGGTTCAATGTGGCAAAAAGCACCGGCAACATAAAAAGAAAGTACGTAAAGTCAGACGAAAACTAAAAAGAGTTAAACGTATGCTGTATTGTTTTTCAAAACTTTCCAAGTATGTTCGTAAATGTTCTTTGAGGAATAAATGTAACAGTCGCATCAATGCTCAGACAAGTGACCGAAGTTTAAAATCCAATCACACTAGTAACTTAGCGATTCATGGCGTAGTAAATAGGTCAGGTGCTGACCACTCATCACCTACAAACAAGTATCACGAACCTTTTCAGGAAGAATGTGGTAATCTGGTGAATAAATCTTTTACGCACAAGCGATTTGAAAGTGAACGTAATAGGAAAATTAAATGTCGATCGCCAATTGTTGTCAGTGATGTGCTATCAGCTGATCGTGACGTCATAACAAAAGCTAAGCATACAGGTAAATGAAAAAACCTAGTGAAAGGAAAAAAGCAATCTAGTGTTCAACCTAAATATAGTAAAATTGGTGCACGTCGAGAATTATCACAAATGAAAAGTAATTGCAACTCAAGTAGTGATAAGTTAGTCAATTTCTTGTGCTATGCAGCAGTCATACATGCTGAGAAACCATTCATGCTAGTTGTTTATTGGCAAATGAAACCTTTGAAAATTGTTTTTGTGTTGAAAAAGCCTCGAGTAGGTGTAGGATAAACGAAACTTCGTTAAGCCGGACTGCTTGTACTGTATGAAACCGACACTTGCAATGGTTTTAATATTTCAACAAAAAAAAAAAATCTTGATATTTGAAATATATGTTCTACGAAATTATTTTTAATAGTATATTTTTTCGTTAATGCGTTCACGATGAAATTTCATTTTTTTTGAATCATAGAAAATATAGTGTTTCTTTTTGAAGTGCAAGAGTGCATTTGCGTAGTGAAAATTATCAAATATAGTGAAAAAGAAATAAATTTGAATTGTGAAGATGTAGAAAATTTATATTAAATATTTCATCACAGTGTTGCAATTTTACAAAATTAAAAATGTTTCGAATCCCAAATTTAAATATTTTGGTGAGAAACCATTCGGTAATAAACCTGAATGATCATATTTCAAATTACCGAATTAAATCTCTCAAATTTTAAATAACAACTATGCGTCAATTAATAGTAATGTATACTTACGATGTGTAATATCAATTTATTTGTTTTAACCAATCAGTATGCCTCTGGGATTATTAATCAGCTGAGGATACTTGAATTTTGATGTGGTAAGTTATAGTAGTCACCTGTACCCACCTTCATGACGCGTCGATTAATAAACGAATATGTAATGAGACATCTTATTATAAATGTACCAAGTAAGTTGTGTACATACTAATTGTTAGCAACTATTGTTGCATTCACTTTGTATTAATCTTTTCGTCGAATACGAAAACATTTCAAGTCTTAACTTGAAGACATTGAAGCAAAGGTTCCTCCAATATTTTGGGTTATTCATATTATGTAATGCCCGGAGTAGGCAATTTTGTTATTAGTCCCCTCTGTATTATTTTTGAATTTTAACCCAATATCCTATCTTTTCACTTTGCTTCGGGGATGGAAATAAATGATATTTTAATGTGGGTAGGTATCTTCGAAATTTCGGAGGGCAGATACTTTAAAAAGTGTAATGGTTTGACAAACCATCCACTGCTCAGTCCATTCTTGGTTAATTTTTAACCGGAATGTAATAATTGTAAATATCATGATATTGAGTGCTGTTGTAGATTTAAGTAAAAATTTTCATACTGTAACCAATATTTTAAAAATATTTACGTGTGCTGATACTTGAATTTAATTTGTGTGCTATATATTTGATTCATAGTAGTAATGGTAATTGAAATAATACTACTAATAATAATATTGATAAATGAAAGCAGATATACAGTCATTGTATTAGTTTTCAAGAATATTAGAAGTTGTTTTCAATGAAAGTAAATATTGAAAATGAATGCTTTTGAAAATAGTAAGAAAATAAATTCATGTTATATATAGAAGTACAAGGCACTACATTAGTAAACATTTTAGGTTACAATGATTATTTAATATACTTGTAATGTTTTGTGTTTAATGGTAAACAATGCCAGTGATTAATTACTCCAATTATTAAACATGTTATTTTAAAGGAAAATAACAATAATTTTGTTCATGTTTTGATGTGTTTGAAATTATGGCACTTAAATATTTTGAAATAACAGATAATAAGATAATGAAAGACATTGATAAACTTTATTGAAATTATGGCCCAACCGTAATCCGAATTTCGTTTCGTATGGCCCACGTGTTCGTTACCGTATTTCCGAAAGGACTATGAAGATTTTTCGTTATATCGTCACGAGAAGAGTTAAGTGATGTTAACCCTTTGAAGACCAATGGATGAAATTTGGTGACACTAGTGAAGTGATCAGTGTTGCAGGGTTCTGTTTGTTTTTCCTCTTCGATCAAAAACAAACGTCCTGTCGAGCGCCTTTGTAACCATACAGTTCAGCTCAGTCAATTTTTAAGAAGAAATTTTTAACTTTTTAAATGAACCTCGCATAAAAGTGCTTCCAAGAATTTTTCTCTCAGCCAACAAACGAATGTGCATTTTGTCTGCGACGGAGATCGCAAGAGTTCCTCTCTCCTTCCCTTATAAGGACCTAAAATTCAGCACAATGGACAAATGTCGTCTCAAAACATTCCTGTCTATGGGCTGTCATGGCTATTTTTAGCTCTTGACATCACCAAACTGCGTAGCAAACCGATTCTTTTGCCTAGCAACACGACGAGACGGAAAGAAAAGGTGCTTTAGTCTGACTTACACTTACGGGGAAGCAACCACGTTGAGTATGGTGCGCATAACTAAAATGAAGAAATAACTTAAACAACATTGAATTTTGTCAAGTGTGAAACGTAATAAATTCAAAATGTAATAATATCGAACTAGTGTTATTGTTATGAAGATTTGAAATGTTTTAAAACGTTTGTTTAGAAGTGTAAATCAAAGTTCTTCCGACAAGGAGCTGGAGATCGGCATGCAACTCAATTCGCCTCAAGGAAGATGACAGGAGAGCAACCCGCAACTGACAGGACATCACCCCAGAATATCCAATACAGTTCCCCTTCTAGTGTCGAAGTAAGTGAACAGTGCCTGTGAAAGTGAAATAATTAGCAATGTGACGAAACCTAACAATAATTCGTGTCAACCGCGACATCCGCGTCTTTCGTATTAAATGGGCTTAAATATTGGTTATATAAAGTGAAGTGCTACCGTTTATGTAATTTTTATTCATGAAGTTTTAATGTTAATTAAAAGCAAAAATCCAAAAGTTGAGTATCCTTTGAAAATAATAACAATGATTTAAATTTACATGTGTTAATTTTAAGGAATAACTTAATTCATTTTTTTTTACAGCACGAGTGAGTAGCGCCTATGCAACTTAGTAATACATACATTAATAAATTGCATCAGCGCTAAATGTACAATTAGAATTTATTTTATGTCGGTTTTTTAAAACGTTCTGGTTCGAATTCTTAAGTTGTGTGTCCAGTGGCTATATGTCAGGCTAAAATGAATGATCCAAATTGTTATTACATATTTGAGGAGATATCTTAGTAGAAAAGGATCGAATCCCGGACTATGATAGATGTCCGAACCCATACATTGAGCTGTGGGATCAATGTATTGTATCAAAAGACTTTACTCTGAGAATGCACACATTAGGATCGAACCCAGTACCATCACAATAAATGGCGTACCGGACAAGATACGGACCCACGCAGGTCACAATAATGGCTTATCCCGAACAGGGACCAACGAGAATCGAACCCTGCAGGTCACACTGCAAGACGTGATATGCCCCAGAAAATCCACCTGACGAAATCAGGTCATGAAAGAATTAAAGTACTAGCCATTGCAAATAGATGGGAATACGTATTTTATAGGGATAGATAAGAGCAACACTTTTCTTCGTCAAGATATCATTGTTCAGGACGAAATTATAAGCATTTTCACAGTAACTTACAACTATATAACAACTAACTAACTAACTAACTCTATGACTTATGGAACCCGTAGATTCAATGTCGCGTTCACAGAAGTTCTCCACTGATTTCTATCCTTAGACAACTGGATCAAGTTTCTACTTTGCATTCATTTTTCTGCGAAATCCATTTTACTATTTTCCTACCATCTGCTCCTAGCTCTTCATAATGGTCGTTTTCCGATTCGTCTTCCAGTCAAGACTTTGAAAGCGTTTCTACTGTTTTCCATCCCTTTTACATGACCTGTCCACTTAAGCGCCCTATACTTGATGACCCTGACAATGTTTGGTAAACCGTATATGTTATGTAGCTACTCGCTATGAAGTTTCCGCCATTCCCCGTTTTCCTTTTCCTTCGGTCCGAATATTCGTCCCAAGATCTTGTTATCAATCACTTTCAGTCTACATTCCTCCGTCAGTAGCGACCATGTTTCGGTAACATCAGAACAACAGCTTGATTATTGGTTTATATATTTTAAGCTTTTCTATCTATAATCTTTAATAATTCCGGATATTTTCTTTGTACAGGATCGATATTCTGTTTTCTTAATCGTAGGTTCATATATTTGTTGCTTTCAAGTTTTTCTTTATTATAGCCATTTCTACTGGTCAATCAACTTGAACAAATTGAAAAGGGTCATAAGCTCTAGTCAAAGTATCGCAACCACAATTTCCTGGTTCTTAATATGTTTCACCGTGAGAGTAAACTGGCATAGTGTCTAGCAAGCATCCGCATTTATATAATTTTTGAGAATTATCTAATATCAATATCAATGCTTTATTGACGGTAAAGACTACAAATCCCACCTAATATAGTGCCTAAACATCTTTATCGACTTAACCAAGCTAAGAAATTCAATTTCATATATACTTCTGTGTTTATTAGCTTCTATCAATTTCTTCGAATAGAAAGCAACAAGTAAGAAACGCTTTTCACTATCGAATTGCGAGAGCCAGTCTCCAATAGTATATCCACTCCCATTGCAATGCGTATATACTTTTTATTCAATTCTGGAAGTTTTAATATTTATCCACATTTCTTTATAATATATCCAAAGACTTTGGTATACTCTTGTCCACTCAAATTTCTTACGCCCCAAACTTAATTCGCTTATGGGAGGCATTAAATCCTGGCTAACGTACAAACTTAGAGTAATAGTTAAATATTCCACATACTTTCATTATACCTCTGCTATTTCTAGGAGGAGGTATATTTTTACGGATGCAATTCTTGGTGGATCGATTTCAATGGAAACACCATACGCCACAAACCCTAAATACTTGAATTTTTAATAAAAAAAATAAACCTTCCTCAAGCGAAATAGTAATTTCATTTCCCTCATTCCCTCCAATACCAAAAGCAAAGTTCTTCTGTGCTCCTCCAAATTTTCGGAAGCAACACGGACATCAGCAAAGTAAACTTCTACACATTGTTCTTTATTATCTCGCATTATTAGGACCTTTATTATTATTATTATTATTATTAGGACATTTTACATAGTGCGAGTTAGTAAACTACTCGTGGTCTTAATTCCCACTGGAACTCTGGTGTATTGGCAACATTCTTTCGGGGATATTATACTAGTGACCTCCCGCGGGTCTCATTAAGTGACGTTGTAAATAAGCTTTCTTGCATACAACGAGATACTTTGTATCGGTCGATAATTACCTGTATCTTGGGCAGAAAGTGCTTCTACACAAGCACTATACCTGATATAATGTTACTTAAAAATAACAAAAGAAGAATGTTTTTAAGATATAAGAAATATACATTATTATTGTATAGTTGGTTGCTATGTAGTTGTTTATAGATACATAATGGACATGATTTGATTGCAAGTCAGTTTGTGTGAATATACGTTAAAAGAGAATCAACGAATAAATTATCTAATACTTATCATGGACTTGTAATTTCAGTAGAAAAGGTGATAATACTAGTGAATATAATTACGGAAGATATTTTAAGGTGTAAACAATTATTGCCACTAAAGATTTACTTATATTATTAGCCGAACCAGGGTTGACGACTACCTTTGGTGAGTCGTTGTAAAATTTTTGGTTTACCTCACCCGGGACTCTTGTAAATTCATATCCCGAAGTCTAAAGTAAGGGTGAATCTACCTCAGTAAAAAGGTTCATGAATACGAACTCAACCGTTCTTAGAAGTGGCAGAGTAATCCCAAGAATAATCATGATTGATGAGACAGTAGAGAATGAAACTGTTGACAGTGTTGACAACAGGCAGAATACAGCTCCTATTGCACCTGGAATGTTGACATTAGAAGACAAAATTCTACTAGCATTACAGCGACAAGAACAACGACTGGAACAAAATTTAACTCAGATGTCTAACGAATTAAAACAAACGGTCCAGCAAAAATCCGAAGAATCAAGTAGACAATATGAAGAATTAAGTAGACGATTGGAGCACATAGATCAAAAGTCAGAAGAATTGAGTAAAGGATTAGAGCACATAGATCAAAAGTCAGAAGAATTGAGTAGAAGATTAGAGCATATAGATCAAAAGTCAGAAGAATTGAGTAGAGGATTAGAGCAAATAGATCACAAATCAGAAGAGACGAAACAATCTGTTATCCAGGCGGTGAGAGACATCACATTACAGTTTGATGAAAAGCTAAAAAGATTATCTGAAGATTGCCAGGATAATTAGAACCATGTAATCCAAGAAGTCAATTGTGTAAAAAAAGATTTGGAAGTAATAGAATCTTCTGTTCGTCAGCAAAAGATTCAGGTCACTAATAATTCTAACCAAATACGTGCAAATACTCAATTGATATCTACCTTACAAGAGGAAATTAGGACGTTACAGATTAAGGACAACGCATACCACAACAACATGGTTAATGATCGTTTGGAGTTCCCTTGTTCACAAGAGATGCCCTCGCATTCACCCGCAGCAGATCGACGTGGACCTTACGTTATCTCTTCTTCAAGTAATCCATCCGATGAGGACATTATTTTGGAAAGAATTCATCCAAGGAATACAGATGGGCGGAAAAGAGATGGCGGAACCACGCATAACGCAGTAGGTAGAAATTGTCACTCAACACGAACACGAAACGGTGAAAGGAATGTAAAGTTAAGTGTAAAGATGAGCGAAATACGTGCTATGAGTAAGTTACTGGTAAATGTAATGAAAATGCTACTTCTTTCCTAGAAAAATTTCAGGATGAGTGCAGTATAATGTGTATAGATAAATCTCAATATATGAAACTAATCCCTCATTTATTACTCCCACCATGTTCTTTATGGTTTAAAGCAGTACGGGATCATGTCAATACATATGAGGAATTCAAAGCCGCGCTGATTGCAAATTACGAAAACGACTTTTTACTTGCAAACAGAGATGCCACGATTAGAAACCAACCTTTTTAATCCTCGCTTGCACAAATCTGTTGTTGATTTTGTTGTAAATACGTATAACGAATTAAAAGTCGTAAATCCGTTGCAATCGGAATCTAGAGTGATTGCATCTATTCGAAATCTACTACCGTTTAAATTACAACAAATCCTATTTTCTACGCAATGCATGAGTTTTAATCACCTATTAATGCTTGTCCAATGTTATGAAACTCAATACCAGGCACTGAATCATCAAGCGGGAATAGGTAAAATAAAAACAATTGAGATCACCTTGTACCTGTTCGGAATCTAAATATCCGTAATGCAGACAATACGGAACATAACCTAATTCGAGCAAATTTAAACAATCAGAACGAGCAAAATAGGCAAAGATATGTTGGGAATCCATCTAACCTAATTAATCGTGACAATCCTTATGTCAGACCATATAACCAAAGTAGATTCAAAAATATACGAAATACATGGCGAAATTCCAGAAATACAGTAAACTACATGGATAGACGTAATCGTAATTCAAGAGATGGCACTTCGTATCAAAATCAAGATATTGACACAATTCCTGTACAGAATAACAATGCGGGACATAATCATGATTGTGCGGTACAATGTACTTTATTGGAACCATATACGAGTAGGAATTTAAACTAACTGCAGCTTATGTGGTAGGGGTTAAACCCATATCAGCTATAGATTCTCATGAACATTTATCTTCAAATTTATGCGATAATGTCAAACCCATATCAGCTATTGATTCTTATGAACATTTATCTTCAAATTTACGTGTTCATGTTAATGATGAGAACGACCTTTTACATAACGTATCTGTAAATAATGATTCGGAAATAGCAGTCAATAGATGTCAGTATCAATTCATGCCTGTAGTAAATCGTTCTTGGTTCAAAAATGATAATGTCAATGATGGTTTTGGTGTTGAAGAAAACTTTGTATTTTTAAAATCATATAGTACTGCTAGAATACCCGTCAAAATAAATGGGTTAAGCACAGAAGCTTTATTGGATACAGGCGCAAATGCCTCTTTATTATCATATTCGTCATGGAAAGCAATTACTAGTGATCATTCGAATTCTAAATTGCAAAAAGCTGAGACTCTCGTTATAGTCGATTTTACTGGTAAACATAAAAAGAGAGTAGCCGGAATTACTCGTGTGACAATAGCTATTCAAGATTTTGAAATGTCAATTCCTATTCTAGTGATAAAGGAACTGAATGAAAAACTAATTATTGGTTTAGATTTATTGTCTCAGTTGCGTGTCATGCTCGATTTCAGAAATCAAACGTTAACTATACCCGGCATACCTCAGGAAATCATTCAGAAACTTCTTCCTAAATCTGATGATATTGCTTGTCAATATAATAATGTTCCTAATGTATTGAATAATGTTTTTGTAAGTTCAGAAAGTGATAAATTAAATGATCAACTAACGCGAGTCACACAAAATTTGATGAATTCAAAAGATGATGTATTGTTTTCTGAGTGTGTTAAGTCACTTGAAAGTAGTCTTGATTTTATAGATGATACAGTAAAAACTCACTTTAAGGATATATTATATAAACATAAAAATGTCTTTTCAGAACGTCCTGGGTGTTGTAAGGATTTTGTTTATTCTTTTAAGGTTAAAACAGACAAACCTATTGTGACTAAGCCCTATATAATTCCCTACCGATACAGGGAAAATGTACGTCAGCAAATTACAGACATGTTAAGAAATGGGATCATTAGGCCTTCACGAAGCATTCACCTTAATCCATTACATGTAGTTCCTAAGAAAAATGGTTCTCTACGTGTGGTTTTGGATTTGAGACGCACGAATTGTCATATTGATTTGGAACAAGTGAGGTATCCTCCAGTGGAAGAAATATTAGCCTCTTTACAAGGGAATGCAGTATTCGGAAATTTAGATCTAGTACTGGCTTATAATCAGGTCGAATTGCATGAGGATTCGAAACCGTACACGGCATTTAGTTTTAAAAGTCACTTATATGAGTACAACCGTGTAGTCTTTGGGCTTATCAATGGTAGTGCGGCGTTAGCTTCCTGCTTAAATAAAGTCTTAGGTCAAGACTTACGCGGCAACGTGATAACCTACGCTGATGACATCTTGATAATGGGAAAAAATCCGCATGAATACTTGAAGTACTTAGATATAGTTTTAGATAGATTGGAAAGTTCGGGTCTTACTATCAACCTACAGAAATTCAAATTTCTACAAAATTCTATAGAATTCCTTGGCTACCAAATTGATGCATCTGGTTTACAGTTCAGTCAATCTAAAGTACAAGCCATAGAGGATCTGCCTGCGCCATTAAATGTGAAACAGACACGGCAAGTATTAGGGCTCTTCAATTGGTTTCGCAAAGCCATCCCGCGATTTGCTGAGATAGCCCAACCTTTATTTATGATTATAAAGAAAGGAGTACCATGGCAATGGGGTCCGATTCAAGAACATAGTTTTAATAAGTTGAAGGAGAGCGTAAAGCGAAACATCCATTTGAATCACCCTCGATATGACGTTCCTTTCTATGTCCAGTGTGACGGTTCTCAACTTGGAATCTCTGCAGTACTCTGGCAACCAAATCCAACCATTAAGGAACCGGCCGTTATCCATTGCGCTAGCCGTACTTTAAAGAAAGCTGAGAAAGGATACACAACGACAGAAATCGAACTTTTGGCCGTACGTTTTGCGATACAAAAATTTGCTCCATATCTCAGTGGATGCCATTTCATAGTACTTACCGACCATAATTCATTACTATACCTTAACAGCATACAGGGATATAATAACAGACTACTTCGTTGGTCGTTAGAGCTTCAATCTTATGACTTTGAAGTACAACTCATTAAAGGGGTAGATAATGGACCCGTAGATACCTTATCACGTCTGTTTCCTGGAGAAGAACAACATATCTTGTCCATCAACGAATTTAAGGTCTTACAGGATGAAATAGCCACCATTTCAATGGAAGATCTAAGAGAACATCAACTGAATCATCATGAATATAACCAAATCATGAAACATTTGTCTTCATGCAGTGTGGAGTGTAATTGTCCCAAACAATGGAATTCCAGATTTAAATTATCCAACGGAATTCTACTTATTAAAGATTTTAATTTCAAGTCTAGAAACAAAATTTGCATTCCACCTACGTTGACAACCCGCATATTAAAAGCTTATCATGACGATTTCGGTCATTTTGGTTATGTAAAAGTATGTGCCTTGATTAATAAATCTTTTTATTGGAGAGGAACGAGAGCTCAAATCAAAAATCATATCAAGGACTGTATTGAATGTATGCGAATCAAACATAACTACCAGGCTGTACAAAAACCTATGCTCTCAATAACGCCAGAGAGATCACATTCGTTCTTATCTATCGATCTATATGGACCGTTACCACGAGCAGCTACCGGAGAAACTTATCTACTTACTACTATGGATATCTTTTCGCGCTATGTAGTAGCTTATCCTCTGCGTAGAGCAACGTCCACTGCTATCATAAATAAAATCTTGAACGTATACATTCCACATTGTGGTTCTATCGAACACATATTATGTGATAATGGTTCACAGTTCAAAAGTGATGTGTTTATTAAAGCAATGAACAAGGCTAACATTAAAATTCATTTCGTAACTCCGTACCATCCTAGCAGCTCTGTTGCAGAAAATGTGCACCGTAATTTTGGTATGTTGTTTCGACACTTTTGCAAAGATAAGCATGCCGAATGGATTAAGCATGTCAATCAATCATTCTTTTGAATCATTCGATATCAGACACTTTGGGCGTGTCTCCTGCTAATGTACATAACGGTTCTGATTTGATTTTCCCTGTGGAACAACATTTTAATGTCAAGTTAGAAGATTCGAAAATCGTAGATTCTTCGAGTTTAGTGAATATGGTAAAAATTCGAAGACACAACAAATTTTTGAAACGTAATTCTCAATTAGAGTCTTTACAAGAAGGAAAATATCGGATCAAGATCAATGACTTAGTTTTTGTTAAACAACATCCACAAAGTAATGCGTTGTTAAAGAAGATTTATAAATTTTGTGACATTTTCTCAGGTCCTTATTTATGTTTCAAGGAAATATACCCTAAAGTTTTTGAATTGTTGAACGCTAAAACGGGTACGTCAATTGGACTTCGTAATATAGATGAGTTGAAGGTTTGGAGACCTACCCAGTATACAAGAGAAAAATGGATGTGTCTAGTGAAAAGATTAGTTACACCTGACATCCTTGCTCAAATTAATAAGAATGAAGGAGACTAAAAGAAAAAAGGGGGGACTTCTGTTTGTGTAAAAATAAGTTTATTTTCTTCTTTTTGCTCGTCCGAACGTAGGTTACATTTAATTTTTGATTTTTACTTAATTTAATTTTCTTTAATTCTCATTAACCAATGATAATTTCCAAATGATTTTTTTTTTAATTCTGTCTTGTTGATGTGAAGAATTATAAGTCGATTCATAATTGATTAAACACAAAGGCTATTTTTATTATATTGATTTGTGTTGAAACTTTATTGTCAAAGGTAAATGACAATGGAATGATGAATGTTTTAATATAAATGTATCTATATAAAATAATTGAACAAAATGATATATGAGGTGCGATCAAAATGTAAAGAATAGCACTATTCTTATGCCATCATTATAAACGGACCAGTAGTTCTTAAATATAAAAGTCAAGCTACCTTGTAACTTTTATATCTAGTCCCATTATCGGGCGACATTTTATACAACGAGATACTTTGTATCGGTCGATAATTACCTGTATCTTGGGCCGAAAGTGCTTCTACACAAGCACTATTCCTGATATAATGTTACTTAAAAATAACAAAAGAAGAATGTTTTAAGATATAAGAAATATACATTATTATTGTATAGTTGGTTGCTATGTAGTTGTTTATAGATACATAATGGACATGTTTTGATTGCAAGTCAGTTTGTGTGAATATACGTTAAAAGAGAATCAACGAATAAATAATCTAATACTTATCATGGACTTGTAATTTCAGTAGAAAAGGTGATAATACTAGTGAATATAATTACGGAAGATATTTTAAGGTGTAAACAATTATTGCCACTAAAGATTTACTTATATTATTAGCCGAACCAGGGTTTACGACTACCTTTGGTGAGTCGTTGTATGCAGTAGAAAGTGCTGATAACTTTCTTCCCTGTAAGGCTTATTAAACACTCCTCCACATTGGGAGACGGGTACACATCAGCTATGATCAATGAATAAGCACTACAAAAATTCCCAAAAATACGATGTGTATTATTCTTATTTCTTACAAGAAAACAACTGCTACTTTTTAGAATAATCGACATGCACCAGAATTCCTTGCGAGATTAATTCCTGAATACTTTCATTAAAACAACTTTTCCTTAGTTTTTTGTATTGGAAACGGATTTTTTTGAATGGTTTCTTTTAAGTACAATTTGGCAACAAAGTTTTTACACCCCTATAACCTTTGATATTACATCACGGAAAACCTTTGAATATCGTTCACGAAAACCTGAAGGTCTTTTAAAATATATTTATCTAAAATATTTGAATTCTCCCTCTTTCTAACTTTTCATAATTTGAGTTTAATTAAATTGATTTCTCTTGTAAATCCAAACGAATAGAGGTAATACGAATTGCAATGAACCAAATCAGATTTGGATGATTCAAAAAAATAAATTACAAATAATCGGACTGGTTTAACAGATTTCAACTTTACTCAGTTATAAACACTCTCAAGAGTTTGAAACCCTTTCTCCGATCGTTATTTAGCATTAATTTTGAAAAAAATATTCAACCAAAATCAATGGGTTATAATTAACACGCTTACTGACGCTCAAATATAAATAGTTTAAGTGACGAGCTATTAGGAACAGAGATAATGTGGAAATGTTAAAGTAAATTGAATTAAATACTAACCAGTTAATAGAATTTAAGTTCCAAAAAATCTCAATTGGACGTTTCCTAACTCAATATAGCTTCAACTAAAACAATAAATTGAAATTGGTTTAGTTGCACACTGAATTTTAGAATTTCAATGGGAGAAATTGGTGTAGTTGCAAATTGAATTTAAATGTGATTTGCGAAACGAATTTAAAGTGGAGATTTAATCTACTAAGTGTAAGAGTGCAGTTGCGAAACGAATTTAAGGTGGTGGAGTCGGAAGTACTAAAGTTAGACTTGCGAGCCAGAATCTTGAGGACCGCTAACACGCTTCTTAGGAAATCACAATTTGCATATACTTGCAAATCCAAAATGGTAAATAACCGATGGGTGAATTGAAGACCCAATACAGCGGGTGTAATAGGGAGAGTTTAAAACAACCTTGAAAATTATCTATTATTTCCTTACCTATAACCTCTCTCACCTGGCAGTTTCGGGAGAACAAATCTATTTAACAATTAAATATCAGAGTTCATTCAAATATATGGAAATATAGAAACATGTTTTCAACATTAAAGGCAATAAATTAAATCTATAAATTTTATTAACAATAAGCAGATATGAAAGCTGCCTTTCGAAATTTAATAACAATCAGAAAAGTACGTTGTATGATTGACTAGAATCTCTTTCTACAGCAAGAATTCAAATATAATATCAAATATTCAATAAACTAGGCTCTGAAATATTTGCTCACAAATTTTGAACAACTCCTATCTAATTACTATATTTTACCAAAGTCTGTATTCAACTAAACTATTGAACCTCGAGAACATTTTTAAAGGACAAAATTTTCACAAGAACTCTTAATTGATAAAAAATCTATCCTACTCTCATAAAAGGCAATAATACTTGGTGTATTCTTTTTTAAAGTTATGTGAGAATACCAGTAACATTCAGATCTCCAAACTCATGCTATTTGATTTTCTCTATATTCAATGAAGTCCAATATCACAATCATAACTTCACAGCCTCTTTTGTATGAGCCACATACGCTACAGAAAGAGATGTTGGACATTTCCAATATGAAAAAGTAAAGCCTTCAGACTTACTTTCTAGCTGTCTATGAACAAGTGTCATTCGGTGGAAATATGTTTGTGTTTCAAATACTCAAATAAGTCATCTTGAAGGGTTGTACCAAAAGTAAGGTTCCCATATTTTTTACTAATAGAGAAAATGTTTATTGTTAATTTATACAGCCTTCGAAAGCTTATACTGTTGTCTACTTTTCAAAATAGTCTCCATTTTTAATCACACTTTTGAAGACGGTGTCCAGCTTTTGTATTCCTTAGTCGAAGAAGTCTCCCGCCAATAAGTTGAGGAAGTGTGTGACCTCTGCTCGGACTTCATCCTCGCTCTTGAAGGGTTTGACACCTAAGTGTTTCCTTAGCTTGGGGAAGAGGGAAGGACAAGTTCATGGACAATGACCCTCCGATCTTTGAGCAGCTCACTATTAATCCTCTGGACAATCGCATCCGACACCGGCGGTCTTCCACTTCGTTCCTCATTGTGAACTTCGCTGCGACCCTCAGCAAAAGGTCTGCACCATTTACGGACGTACTGCACGGACATGCACTCTTCGCCATAAACCTCAGTCCGTTGCCGATGAATCACCACGGGCGGTAACTTCTTAGCGTGGAGAAACCGGATTACTGCTCGAACTACGTACTTTGCTGGAGCGGCGATCAACACTTCCATCTCTGACGTCTGCCAAGCGAACACTGAGCTACCTAAAAAATGGAGACTATATTGAAAAATAGACAACAGTGTAAGCTTTGGAAGGATGTATAAATTAACAATAAACATTTTCTTTTTATTGGTAAAAATTATGGGAACCACATTTCCCAACCATACAGCACAAGAGCATGATTATCGTTTTATGTATTTTCAGCTTCACATTTCTCGACAAAATTCGCAAGAACAAACATTTTGAAATAAATAATAATATGAATATCCTGCGTTTAGTAGGTATTTATTTTTTGTGAAGAGTTTTTCGTCTCGTAAATTTAATTAGATATTTGAAAATATTGACTTTCTAGAAAGTATTATATGCTATTTTAACATACTTATATTTTACAGTTTCAGGATCGCGAAGGACTTCTATGTATTTAGTTTTCTCCGAGCTTACTTCTAAGTCCCTGCAAGCATTTAATGAGACCATTGCATTTTTATATATATTATCTCCCCAATTATATAACATCATCAGCATACGCCATATCGTGGTAAATACCATTCAGCTCTAGATCCAGGTCTGTCAGTGATATTTCGTTATGGTAAATCCCAGAACAAAGTTGAACAATAACGATAACAACGCATCTTCTTGTTTCAAGCCATTTTGAACGTGAAAGCTTGTGGATTCGTACTTTAATTTTGAATTTATTTAAACATATGTTTATTAATCTAACTTTCTTATTGGGAATTCCATTTATGTAAGAATATCGTACAGTGCTTCCTCCTCAATGATTCTTAGGCCTTCCTAAAATCGATAAATAATTGATCTACCGATGTATTGCATTCCCATTTCTTTTAATTATTTACTGAATGTAAATATCTGGTCAATAATTGATCGATTTCGATTAAATCCACACTAATAATCCGCACTAGTAATAGTTTCATTTGAGCGTGGGTCAATCTAGGTAGTGGAATGCGTGGCAGGATTTTGTAGAATGTTGACCGAAGGCAGATGCCTTCATTATTATTACAATCAGTTTTGTCGCCTTTTGTGTAAATTGGAAATAAGCTTTCTTATATCACTTTTGTGGTAATTCCTCCTTGTTCCAGATAAGAAGAATGAGTTTGTATATATCGTTCCACAATTTTTCACCTCTGGCTGTTATTCTCACGCAAAACCCCATAGATGGAGAGCCACTCCGTATCATCTGTCCGTGACTGCTTATTTAGTATATTCACAGGTAACCTTTATATCTAGATGCCTTCTTCTCGATCCGCAACCGAAGACACACCATGGAGTATTGATAGGAAGTCACGGATATACGTAAATCGTAAGAAGGTATAAACGTTTTCATATATAACTTTATTTAAAGACTAGAGAAAAGAACTTTCAGTCAATAATTCATATAACCATGAAAAGTTCAGTGATTATTTCTTGCTGATCATGGAAAATGCATACCGAAAAAATGTGGGTGTGCACAAACTATTCCACTCGCTACTCAATAATGGAATTATCTTAAAAAAGAGAATCAGTTAATCCAAGTACCATTTTCGGGTTCAGAATGAATGGAAAAAGCAACTTTAATAGATTATATTCGTCTATTTGCGGCATCTGTCTTCTTAAAAATTATTGAACGATGGTCCCAGATAGGCTATAAACTCTTCCTCTCATTACAACATAGATTAGCTAGAAACTTTGTCTGAGATATATATTCCATTTCATAATGTTCTTGTTTCACCAATATTTTCAAGATTGGTCTGTGTTTGTCGTCTGCATAACTTAATCTAAAAGTTAAATCATTGGAAGTTACCATGATGATTTTCGTTTTCTAATTTACATGAAATAATTCGAATATAATTAACTCTTATGGCAGAGAGCGTGAAATGATTTTTGTGGCCTGTTACATGTTGCTCGTATTCCGTATGTTGTAGTATTTTGTATCCTATGTACGTTTTGCATTTTAAATGCAATATAACGGTCGTACACGTATCAGACACGGCATTTGTCCCTATTGCATTGAAGAGAAGTGCATCAGTGACCATACAACCAACAAATATCAACACTAATATTATTCTGTATTCCCTTCTTCCTATTTGATCTCGTCAATGGCACTTTGATAAGATGATTCCACACAAAGCCGTGAGCATGTGGATGCTGATAGATATTATAGATAGCTTGGCGACTTGTCAGGATCTGACATAAGTGACATTGAAGTAGAAGGAGATGCAGACCGAGTCTTTAAGTTAGAATGGAATGAGGGGGGAAAGCGAGGGAAGTCCTTTGTCGAGTGATGAGAATTCTGTATTGCAGAGTGATCCACGTGCAAGTTCGTCACATAGTAATATAAAGGGAAAGACAAAAAGTAGTCTTCGCGTGATGGCCAACCATGTTGGCCTGTTTTGGAAGATACTGTAGGGTTTAACGTTGCTTCTGATTCTTCATATACTCCATCAGATTGTTTCTCTTCTTTGGAGCAGGTATGTTCAAACATTTGGAATCGGAAACGGATCGTTATGCTGCTGATCAAAATGAGTTGCTGCGTCGTCAAGGAAATTTGAAACCACGTTCTATGTGTCGGAAATGGGTAGAATGAATCTTTATGAACTGTGTCTCTTCTTTGCAATTATTCTCCATATGTATTGCTCAGGTACCGAAATCAGAAGGTTATTGGTCGAAACCGTCATTTTTCCTGATGTGTTTTGCAAGAAGATTGATTACACGCAACAGGTTTATATCAGTTTCATTTAAACGATAATTCAAAGTTTGTAAGTGTAGATAAACCTAACCATGACGCGCTCTTCAAAGTAATGCCATAAATAGATTTTTTTTAAAAGTAGAAGTTTCAAACCAGGACGAAATATTCAATTGATGAAGGTATTTTCCCCTTTCACGGACGTATTCAGTTTCAAATGTACATGAAAAACAAACAGAATAAACATGGTATAAAGTTGCAGATTTCATGTGATGCTGGTACCGGGTATGTTCTCAAGTGTGAGGTTTACGCTAGATCCACAGACAACGTAGGAAATAGGAAATATTATTGTATAATTACTCACAATACATTTCACATATTGGGGATTTTTTGTATTAAGATCATGCTTGTATGTATTGGCTAATAAAATGTCATAAATAAACATTTTTGTAAAAGCTATTTATACTTACGAGAAGGTAAAGGTACTTTCTTTCTAAAGCAACTACAAACACTTTCATGGGTTGAGAAAATTAAGAGCACATATGGGGCTAAAGCACCAAAAAGCCCTCGTCCCTACAGCCATAACATAACATTAAAGGCCAGTCCTCCGAGACAGAATACGAACAACGTACGGCATACGGGCATAGTGACATAAGTGTTAATAATAAATATTAAAAAAAGAGTATTTACGATTTTCTGTGAAAATAATTTCTTACTAATGATCTATATAATGTATACCAAGAATAAAGAAACTTAATATTTACTTGAAACGCATTGGAGACCAGGATTAGCCTAAAAGAGACGAGGAATATTTCAGCGCAATCGTTGAGTCAAAATAAGAGAAATATTTGTTACGCATTTATAGTGAGAAATAACACTATAAACATCTATTCAATTTTGTATTTTGTAAGAAGTTACACTAATTTACAATTCAGAGAAAAACGAACTCCTAACAGTTGTTTCGTACTAGCTATTAGTGGCGTCATAAGCGGTGACCTCAAGAACTATTTTGTACATGAAGCGCGTTACAGGACGATAGCGTCAAAATCGCTCTGAATGCTTATTGTTAAAATAACTAGGAAAGGTTTTTATACAAAGGAGTCAAGGGTATGGATATAATACTCCGTTTTTGTATAAGTTCCGTGCTTTATGTTACATAGCTGTCAATCCGATATATACCAAGATTCATTTTCGAAGGTCGAATAACAAGGGAAATTGAAAAAGATATGTGTTATTTACTTGATTAGTGATTTGAAGAAAAGTGTTATTTAAGTATTGTGAAATATCTAGTTTGAAGTGTTTCTGAATTAATGTCAAATTGAGAGTGGTTTCAATAGAATTTCGAGTCAATTTGTTAAAGTATCCTGTTACATTTGATATTAATGGTACAGATTATACTTTCGCTAAGTTTGAATTATTTATTTGTTCGTGTGGCATTTCAAATATATTTCTATTACTGACCAGCATAATTGGAATTTCTGTATGGCGAATAGAATGTAGTGTATCTGATCTATTTGGAACATTTCCTTTATTTAATTAATGACTCTAGTATAAAGCCCTTCGGGCAATTTGTAAGGCAAAATTCAATTAACTAGATATTTGCTTGTTTATGTCTCAGATTTTCCACGTATTTAATTTTGTCTATAAACTGATATTTCATTCCAATGATATAGTTTCTTTGATACAACCTTTGCTAAACCTGTATTTATATTGGAAGACTGCAATAATATGATAGAGCTTATGAACGTCTTATTGAGGTACTTGGTTCGATCCTATTACGAGAACTTTCTGATTTCATGCGGTGCCACACGATGTAACCCCTTTATTATAATTATAAACTTCAGCTATACTCACTGACGATACTGAAGACTAAGTTTCTATTTACTAGGTACGTTACAACTTGTTGTTTGCGTAAGAGTCTTGTGTTTTTATTATTCTAAATATATCCTACAGTTGCTAGAAAAGTGAATATCTTCTTATATCTGTAAACATATATTTTCCTTACTTCATTGAATGTCATGCATACAGTAAATAAAGGACCAGAGCTGTGTATGTGAGTACATTTACTGAAGCGTGTGTGTGTGTAAGACAAAATGTTTCTGCACTTCAGGCGTTATTCAGTCGGCTTTATTCGTTACGTCTGCTAGTCGCACTTCCATATTCTCAAAAGCAAATATCATGGATATTTGAGTCGGTTAAATGTTGGGAGAAGGATGAGATTGAAATTTTGTTTAACCATCGCTCTGTGCTTACAAACTGCAAACACTCGACAGACCAGCTTTTAAACTATTGTGCAAGTTAGTTACCAAAAGCTCAGATTTAGATATTTTCCTAAAACTAAATACTTATAAATTGCTTACGTAAAGTTTGTAGTACGAGATGAGAACTGATGTTTTATACAATTCCACATAAATATGTTTGTTTGAACATAAATTAAACTCAACATTTTCCAATTGACAAAATAAAAATTAGTTAGGTAGAAAGTAGAGGAGGGAGAAAGAAAGATTATCTGAAATGAAAGGAATGAGAACTAACTTTAGATATGCCTGGTGCTTGTTCATCTTGTAATCTCCTAGGATGAGAGAAAGTTTTTTTTTCTGAAGAGGCTTCCATAACCTTCTTAACAATTACGAGTTTCCTCCAACGTATTTGGAACCCTCCTACTATTATATAGTGCTTCTCGCCTCTTCCAAGCCTTTTCCATATAGGCAGCGACAATTTCAGCAACTTGCTCCTTCGTAGCATTATTATCTAAGATTTCAAGGTCACAAATCCACTTTACATCTAGAGGCGTAAACAATTTCCTCCCTAAATAAATTTCACTCGGGGTTTACCAGTCAGGCTACTTTAACTCGCGTTTATGTAAATTGTACTTGATTTAATAATTGGGGCCATTTTCTTTGACATCTATTAACGTAAGATTTCAAAATAGCTTTTACAGTACTAATTCTCTTTTCCGTGATATTACTCGAAGGATTATAAGGAGAGGTTTTAATTTCCTTTACACATACACTATGTAGAAAGTGCTTGAAGTATTCTCTAGAGAAATAGCTAGCTCCGTCGTGGATAACCTTGTTACAAAATCCATATTAATAATATATTTTTTTCAATTTTTCACAGACTACCTTAGAAGTTATATTTCTTAGAGGTTCTAAAAAATAAACTGTATCCATAATAACTAATATATAGTTATAACCATAACTAGTAGGCCATCTACCCCCTACGTCCAAATACCAAAAGTTATTGGGCTGAGTCTTAACTGGAGCATAATATTTTCCGACTAATTTTGTATTCCTATCTTTGCATCGCTGATATACTTCACACCATTTCACATAATCCCTAATCTCTTCTATCATTCCCGGCCAGTTAAATCTGGTAGCTATCTTATTAACAGTTTTATAAAATCCTTGGTGAGAGCCACCTACAATTTGATCGTACAAATATTCAATAATAGTACCTCGTAAATTTTCAGGAACAACAGCCCTAAGTCCCCCATTAACCTTTCCTTTTGTTTCCTTTATTAAAACCTTGTCCTTTAATAGGTAACCATCAATATGTTCCCTCCTCTCTATCTTCTCTATTATCTCTCTTAACCTAGGATCATCTCGCTGGTGTTGAGCCAATGCTTTACTTAACGAAGGTAATTCCCAAAAGTTGGCATATTTTACGAAAACTTGTTTTCCATCATATGATTGAAGTTGTAGCATAGAATCCTCAACAGACTCATAATCTAAATAGTTGTACATCCTACTAAAAATCAGCGATTTGGTTAGCCTTAGGTTTTCATTGTAGAATCGATATGCAGGACAAAGCTACTATTAAAACCAGGAACCTTTAATAGAATATAATTAGGGAAAGCTTCCTTTATTTTCTCCAAAATTCTGTCTTCCTGTTCCCCTCACCTAAGGGGTGTTTTTTAGATCTTAATTTATTCAAAGGATCCACTAACTCTCCCTAATTGGGTATAAACCTTTTGCAATAATTACGTATTGTTTGTGACAAAGCTCGTTTATTTGTAGACCGTGGGATGTCATTAATAGCTTGCTATCGATCCTTATCGATAAACATATTGCCCCACAAAATACGAAACCCAAATACTTGATATTACTTTGGGAAAGGCTCGTCTTCTTTGGAGATACTGTGATACCCCATTGTCTTAACATATCTAACACTTGCTCAAGGATTTGCTTATGTTTCTCTAAGTCATCTGTATCTATTAGAAGATCATTATAATATATATCAAAATATTCTCCTACAATGCCTTTAAACACTTTCTGCATCAAACTGCTTAATATAAATCTACTCTTTATAAACCCAATTGGCAAATATCTATGCCTAAGTAATTTGCGTGGAGTCGCAAAAGTGGTATAGAACTTGCTATCATCCGTGAGTCGACATTGATTAAAAGCTGATTTTACATCGAGCTTAGATATAAATTTATGTTTCACTAGATTTGCAATACAAGTATCAACCTGAAGACTCAGTAAAGCACTTATAATAACCCTGGAATTAATATCACCGTAATTAATAACAAGCCGTTTAGATTTAACCTTTTTAACTCCAAAGAAGCAAGCCAATACGAAATGAGAAGTATCAACCTCTTCAACCACACCAACTTCTTTCAATTAATTCATCAGCATAATTTTCGAGTACGGCAAGTTTATCTTTTGGCAATTGATACGGCTGTTCGACTCTTGCGGATTTATCCCTTATCTGAATTTGATATCTAAAATGTTTCACTTCTCCCAATCTATCCGTTATTACATCAGCATAATTATTCATAAGGTTTATAACATATTCATTTAAACTAGGAAATTGTTTATGTAATTCAGGTAAAATAATTATTTTATCTTTACCCGAATCATGCTGGTTGGCATCAGAGCATGATTGATCTTTGGCTTCATGTCCCTTCGGTTGTAGCGCAGGTTACTCCAGCTGATGATTAGGTAACTCCAAGGGTCAATCTCTTTCAAAAATTCTACGCTGCTCCTGACACCCTGTAGACCAACGCTGATTTTCTGAACGCCTCGTTGAATTATGCCGTGGCAGATGCGATAAACGATGTATTGTAGTAAAATTCTGTACGCCAATTGGGATGTTTGAACTAGACACCTTGAAGTTATTTGAAAGCCCCTCCGGCGTATCCGCACTGGACGCCGCTCCACCGAAATATTCTTGGAAGAGCTGCCATAGGACTCGTCGTGGTATGCTGGGCTCCCATAGTTCTGCTCCTTGCAAATTGCCTCGACTTCTTTGGAATCGCACCCTTTGACTCCATACATGACTGCGAACCATCAGACACAGCACGAAGTTGACTAATCTCGTGACCATTCATAGGTTGACAATGCATAGGGCCTGTATCCCCTCTTCCCCCAAGTCCAAGGTGGCGTGGTGGACCGGGATCCGATAAGGAGACCCTACAAGTAGAAATATTACTCGACAGAAAACGATTATTCGGTAATGACGTAACTAACAATTTTGCAGTTAAATTCTCACTTGGTATAGTAAGCTCCTTGGCATTATAATCATAGATAACAGGATGTCTCAGAAAAAATTGATTTCCCAGCAACAATTCAAAATTATCAGTTGGAACAACATAAAAGTACTCCGAAATCCGTTTATTTTGGATCAAGAAGTATAGTTCCACAGATTTTGTAATATTAACATTATTTTTCCCTAGGACATTAAATTGTAATTGAAGTTCCCAAACCTTTAATGAACACCTTTTAATAAGATTATCAAAACAACTCTCACTTATAAAGCTCACGGACGAGGCTGTGTCTATTATTGCACGTTTCATCAAACCACACAATTTAACATACACAAAAAACATATGTGAATATTAAACACTACTTACATTACAATGGAAGTTTTTATTTATTATTGATTGATCGCAGTAGCGTGCTACATGAAATTCAGAATTACATTTAAAACATCTACACGCATTCTTTCCTTTATTTGCAGAATTACTTAGGAAAGCTCTACTTTGATTCTTTGGCAAATCTTCTTTACCTAATGCAGAAGAAACCTGATTCGGATTGTTAAATTGAATACTAGGGTAAAGCAATTTGCTAGTAGGGCGCAACTGTTGATTTATTTTCACAAAATCCATAGTATACCTTTTATGTTAATCATAAAGATCTGCCATTTGACGTAACTCTGTCAATGTGTTGGGTATCCCGTTACTTAGATATGGCGTATGTATTCCTGGGACAACTAAATTACAAATTAAACTGACAAGAGAAGCTTCGTCAAGAGTCATTTCCAAGACATTCGAAATAGATTGTTTTTCATGTACAAACTGCATGAACGACTCCATTGAATTCATAACGCGATATAGTTTTTGTTGTGTAAATGTACAACGCGCAATGGTAGAAATGAATTTGACAAATAATCGGGAACAAATATCTTTCCACCCAGTGGTGGTCCCTAAAAGACATAATAATTCAGGATGTAACTCACCCTTGGTACGGCTTAGACTAGCCACTAATACCGCCTCTGACGGAATAGCTTGCCTTTCTATCATATCATCAATTCCCCCTAGGAATTCAAATAACATGTCACTATTCATATTATCAACGAGTGGCAATTGATTTATTTGTAATTGAATGGTACTATATAATGCCCTCGATAAATCTTTATTAAATTCAAATTTTATAACTGGTTTATCGATAGTTACGATTGAAGATTCAACTTGATTACGGTCCGTTAAATTTATTAAATCTCCTATCCGAGAACTAGTATTAGGCATTCTAATATAGGTTCCCACCTAGTGCTCTCAACGGGCCGGGTCGGGTCGGGTTGAAGACCGACCCGACGCGACCCGTGACCCGAATTGACCGACTCGACCCGATGACCCGACCCAACCCGACTGACCCGAACCGTGATCCGACCTGATTGACCTCACACGACAACCCTACCCGAGCTGACCGGGTTGACCCAACCCGACAACCTGACCCGAATAACCCGACCCGAGCTAACCCGATTGACCCGACTCGAGCTGACCCGACCCGAAAACCCGACCCGACCCGACCCGACCCGACAACCCGACCCGAGTAGCCTGACCCAACAACCCGACCCGATCTGACCCGACTGACCCGTCCCGACAACTTGACCCGAGTTGACCCGGCCCGACCCGACCCGTTTGAGAACACTATGGTCACGACACTGGGTGAACGCCAAAATGCACTCCCATTGGGAATTAAACCCAGAGCACGTGTACCGAAGTCTCAGCGTGTTTGCACACGATAACGACAAAATTGGAGGAAGGCCCGATAGTATCGGTATCGGTGTCGGCAATTTTGCACACGTCGCCAACAATATCGGTAAAAGTCCCGACAATATCGTTGCCGGTGATGAGCGAAGTAAGCGACACACACACAAAAAAATCTCCATATATGAAAACAAATAAAAAATAATAATAATTGTGAAAATTATTTTTTAAAACAAGGACTACAAAAACTGTTCTGAAGAGGTGTGGAGGACGGTACAAAACTTAGAAAAAATAGTCCTATGTCTAAACATGTTTAGATTTAAAAGTGCCGTTTTAAATAAATGCCGTAAACATATTACTTTCGTTTCGATGAGAATTGATGCTGCGGTACATTGCAAACTATATAAGTTTTAATTTTTGTTGAAACACTGTTACATATTGTATGTATATTATTTTGTTTTCCATGCAATTAACACTAATGTCATAGTGGATTAAATGATAAGATTCGAATTAGTAATTCTGTTTTACATTGTTCCATACATTCACTGGCGCAAATCCCGGGGAGATGAAGGGGACATGTCCCCTCCAATCTTCGAACTGGGGACATTCTCCCCGGCCCCTATAATCCGATTTGAAATGTGTTTTTGGGAGAGAAATTTGATTATTTGTGTCCGATCGCCAGAAAGGAAAGTGAGATGAAATTAATGTCCACTCGGAATAAGCCTCAAAGCTGCCCGCCTCCAAATGTTGAAGACAACTCTGCTCCCCTGACCCTCCACAGCATTATTTCTCGATTACAGAAATATTTTGAACATCGCTATATATACAGGGGCGGATCCAGGATATGATCAAGGGAGGGGCTAAACCATATTTTGCCGTTTTATCCAGTGTAAAGCAGGATTGAAGCCCATTTTATCCCGTGTATATCTGGGCGTCCAGGGGGGGCTATAGCCCCTATAGACCCCCTTGGATCCGCCACTGTATATATATATATATATATATATATATATATATATATATATATATATGGGAACGATCTTACCTGACCCCCTCAATGTTGAAGACAGATTTGCGCTGTTGCATACATACCTGTCGTTTCTCGTTTCTTTTGGGCCATGAACTCAAAATCCTGGACAAGGCTTGCATAAACTTCTCGCCATGCTTTTTGCTTTTCAATTCCGTCCTTGAAAGAGTCTGTTACCTTATCCCATATGTAAGGTCTACATTCCACAAATTCAATAAGGGTTAAAATATCGGATGGAAAAATTCCTGCCATCGTTAAAAATCTAAGCAAAACTAGAAAGGTAAGAATGCAATAATGCAGTACCTTTTCATTCAGTCACTGTAGCTGTTGCAAGTAAGAAGATACATAATATGAATTTTGTAATTTAAAATTTAAAAATACAGTATGATAATTAACTATAAAGTACTAATTTTGTTTCATCACTTTCAGCCCAAGAAATGAAATTCAAACAATTCGCACCCTGGGTCTTGGTCATCAATACAGCGTCTTATTCTTTGTCTTGCAGACAAGTCTTGGTCCTGCATTTCGTAGTCTTGGTGGTCTTTCATGCTATACAAAAGCCAAGAATGCTCGCCTCATCGGTACAAATGAAGGCCAAGTGTGATTTTGATTATGGTCTTTCATACTATACGGAAAGCAAGAAGATACGCTCATCGCTACTTGGTGATCACCAAAACAAGGCCAAGAGCAAGATTACTATGCACTTCGTCTTGCATATCCAATTTTTATCTTGTTCTTGTATCGATGTCCTTGGGCTTCGTGAAATAAAATGAAATATGCAGTTTAAGGTCCCTCGATTCTGCACCGAGGCTAAGGGATATGGCGACCATGAGAAATGAATGAAATGGTGGAATGAAGAAAGTGGGAGAAAACAGGAGAACCCCGAGAAAACCCACTACACGGCATTTCTCCACCACAAAGTCCACTTAGCACAAGCTGAGATCGAACCATGGACACCATGCACCAGAGATGAATTCTCTACCACTGAGCCACTGCGGCCCCGCTTGGGCTTGGTCGTCCATATCCAAACTTTCTTTTGGCCTTACTTAAACAACTTCTAGTTTTGTTTTAAATCCAGACTCCATATTGGTGTAGATATTAATATTACAGTCGATTGGTAAAATCAATCTTTGACATTTAAAAATTAAAGTACACACAAGTACAAAAATAAGCATTTACCATAAAAACACTAGCTGCAAGTGTTCAAAATAGATTTATGGGACCATATGCAGAGTCGTTCTGGCGCGTGATTAGTACCATAGTAAAGAGTTCGACTAACATATGTTTCCTGGAGTAGTCAGGCCTTTATTATGAAGCTAACCATACGTCAAAAGTAACTCTGCATAAGGCGGATGGTTTCTATAAAAAAAATTGAAAATTGCTATTTTTAATTAGGCAGCTAGTGAAAAACAGAAGCTTCCGATTCCAGCCGAGTTTAAGCTCAACCTAAACTCAGTTGACCAAAGTGAACTGACCCGACTGACCTGACCCGACAACCCGACCCGAGCTGACCCGATTGACCCGACCCGACAACCCGACCCAAGTAGCCTGACCCGACAACCCGACCCGACTGACCTGACCCGAGTTGACCTGACCCGACCCGTTTGAGAGCACTATCCCCACCTGACTCGGTGCACATGCTTGCATAATTAATGGTTTAAGGGGATGAAATTCATCCGAAAAATTTAAACTTGAATTAGTGGACATATTACAATCTTCATTACACTCCATTATTGATAAATGTATATTACCGGAACAAAATATTTTAGACTTTTATATAACTCTCTCATCTAATATCGTACTAACAAACATTTAACCTTGTTTGATTTCACTAGACAAATTTCCTGGGATGCGTGTATTGCAAGCTTGTACTTTTATGCCTAAGCTAAGCAAGCAACACTGCGAAGGAAGTGTAAAACAAGTAACTTTAATATGTATTACTCTAAGTTGTGTCATAAAGACATTTAAGTTCAAGATGAACTAGAAGTAATACCGGGATAAGATAAGGCGAGCCTATGGCTCTGAAAACACACACACACAAACATACACACACACACATACATTACTTAATTTCCTCCAGGGATTATTACGCGATTTGGTCTGCTCATCAATTTTTAAATTTAATATATTTCCCGCTAATTAGCTAATTTATATAATGGAATTCAATATATTATTAATACCTAGTATTTAGAAAATAGACATAAGTGTACACATATGTATTATTTATGAGATTCCAAGAACTAACTATAAGTAATCGAATCCAGGACCTTGCACGTCAAACTCAAGTACGTTACCAGTCTCCATTCACAGTAACAAATAGCCTTAAATTATTCTCTCCAACTATACAAAACGTTTTCTATTTCTATTTTCGTTTTCCGGCGGGAGCTCATGTGGTTCGGATTCCACGTTAATCAGTAGGTCCACGTCTCATATAGCCTCGCTGCTGAAAAGGGACGTTAAACTCAAACTCAACTCAACTCTATTTTCGTTTATTCTCGGACTACTATTCAATAGTGATTAAATGGTATCGAACCTAAAGCCCATATCATTCAAATGCAAGACATACCCAGTTACCTCTCGCAAATAATGTCTTACCATAAAATCATTCACGCAGTTGTAAATTGTACCCGTTTCAAAAAAGCCTTTTAGTGTATTGAAACAATTAATAAATACGAGCAGAAAGTAACTCTCACGCTCTCTAATAATCGCGTTTAAATAGAGCAAACCATTAACGAAGAAATATTGGTGATTCTCCCATATACCAACTTTTTAAGTGAATTTTCTTTTTTCTCTACATTATTATATATATTTTTAAACAGCCACAAAACCAGTAGTTTTGAGTCTTAAATAAACGCAAATAGCATTTATAACGATAACTGTATTAGAGACTTTAAATTACTTTTCGTTTTTCTAAACATGTTTCAACAAGAATTCTAAATTACGAACGTTCATTTTGAATCAAAACCCTGATTCCGTACTTTCCCTTACTATTACCTGTTTTACACTACAACGAGACATTCGTAGCAGCCGGGCAGCTAGGTGGCGGCTTACGTCATCGCGCGAAGCACGCACGAGTTCTTAAAGGGGCGTGGCTCTCTACGAACACAGTGACAACTGTCTACGTAACAGCTGGTGGTTCGGAACAAACAACTCTCATAGCCTCAGTGCCCAGAGCGAACGGAGAATAAACTATGATTGAGGATTTTCTCTCTTTTTTTACTAATCAATAAATTTCGCTACAGTATGTAAGCAATAATATAATGAGATATGTATATGAACTTCAGAAGGAAACAATTTGTATTTGGCAAGTAGTCGTGAAATGAGTAAGAATATTTTTCCCTTGGTTCATAAATTCCGTAGCACAGTTATTTTGTTTTTCAACTTGTTGTTGCGCAAAGAATATTAAGTAATATACAGTCGTGTTAAATAATTATGCCTCGGTAGTTTGCATACAGTAAGTAGTAAATGACCTATCTATGCAATATATTTTAAAATAATAGGATAGTAGTAAAGTTTCTTCAGGGATTCCAAAATCCTCCGCTTTCTTTAAAGCTCATTGTGCCCCATTTTCACTTTGATATCTATTTCTCGCTATGATTTTTATAGAAGAACGGTAGTCTTTTGATATATTGTACTATTATAATGTGTTAATATTTTGACATGATGAGTTAAATTACCTGTTGCACTACTTCTCAGAAAAAATGTTTCACCATACTCAAATAAACACGTTCTCATTTTTATCGATTTAACAGTTAAGCTTTTAAGATAGAGAAATACTATTCAATTCTTTAAAACATTATAATATCAACCTTATTTCTATACTTATCGTCATCCTGTATTCTTCAACAGATGAAAAGCAACTAATAATTTTCACTAAATAAAATAAAATTATTTTCCTTCACGTATTAGAGCAACGTGTGTGTGGAGATTCAGAATTTCGATGTGCTTCCGGACAATGCGTTGCAAATAATACCGTGTGCGACGGGGTGAAAAGCTGCCGTGATAACAGTGATGAAAATAGTGCCTTGTGTGGTAAGTAGATTATCTATTATTTTTTAGAGTTATAATTAAAATACAAATTAAAAATATTCAAAAATCATTGTTTTTTTTTCTCAATAATATACTTCTTCCTTGGAAGAAAAGTTAAAATCTAGGCTGCTGTATATTGCAGAAAACTTATCATACTACTATTGTTATAAGCTATTACTAATATACTGTACCTAGGGAGTATACAAATCTAGAATTCACATTTTTGAAGCGAGAATCAACGACGTTTGTACTATTCGACTACATCGTCATTCTGCCGTTGAATGGACGATAACTCGCATAAAATTATATTTTGATGAAACTTGTTATGCCTCTTTCTTCTACCTAAAGAAGCAACCCTAATATTTGGGGTTGTATTGCAACAAGTGTAAAGGGATGAAGGAGGTGAAGTCCATTCATCGCACTTCATACGTTCATACGTGCACACTGGGATAAATATTAAATAGTATATACTTTTAAATAATCTGCTGAGAAACATTAATTGCAACTTTCAGCATAGCTTTTCCAATACGCTTCTTTTCTTCTTGGAGCTCAAATTTTCCCTCCGGTTAGTCTATTCAGACCAGGAATAATAGATATTTATTACTAATTTCGGATTCAATATTTATATCTATTGAACAAAAACTGTAAGATTGCAGGCTGCAGCTTATTTTTTTGGAATCTATTCAGAGTCACAAGAACAAATACCAACTCTAACCCTAACTGAAGTAATAGAAAATCAATAATATCTACAGTTTCAATATCGTTCTCTGTGGAGCAAAAACGATAGGAAACATCACGAGCAGCGATAGTTTTAGACTCGATTCAGTGTTCCGAGATTCGTTCCATCTCCTCCGCTAATCACCTCTTGAAGTCGGAAGTGGTTAAGACCAATTATTTCAGGTTTTAGCTTTGTTCACCATAGCTCAAAATTTGTATAAATATAATCAAAAATAAACTAGTCACTGAGTAAAGCACACGAATTTAATATTATAAACCCAATATCTTCTGACAATCTGTCACAAGATATCAGTTTCATAACACTAAATTAGTTTCCTTTGCTCAGCAATCATTTTATTTTAAATCATATTATATAATAACGGAAACTAGCATAATGGTAATTTCATACATAGTAATAGGCCCATATGACGCTAAACGGTGCTTTAGAATCGGCTCGCAAGAAAGATACCATTAGTATTCATCTACTCAAATCTGAACTTAATAAAAATTTATTATTATCTCTGGGATTACTATTGATCTCTGTAGACAGAAAAATATAATAAGAGGCGATGAACAATTGTTTACAAGTATTTGGTATAGGAAGAATGTGTTTTATCATAATATGATTAAGCGTGAGATGAAAAGTTTCAATCGTCATATTATCCTTCTACTGCAGCGAAAAGAATTAATTCTGTTTCAAAATAGAATCCACATAATTTGGAAGTTTCCCGTTCCTTGACAACTAAGAAGCGAAACATAATTGTTGTTGAGCATACGCTTTACTCTTTTAAAACAGTGAAGTACTCATATGAGTATACACAGATGTTTTCGGTTTAAATTCTCTTAAGCACCTTATTAGACAGAAGTTAACGTTTAAAAAGATACGTATTAAGATATATATATAGGGATTTTAAAACATCACTCCGCACTGGCAAGATTTGGAAGGTGATTCCCGACACCAAGATAAAACAAAAAGTATAGACCAAACTGGGTGCCCAAATGCTTCCTTTTGGAGTTATAGGCTGCCAAAAATATGAAAAAATGGACATTAGATTTCCATTGCTTCAAAATTATCGGACCTACCGTAGTCGGGTCAAAACTGCACTTAGGAACTATTATGTGCAGTATTTAAAATACATGGTTCAGAATCCTAAGGTGCTCACGGTACTAATGTAATTATGTTCCGATTATCATCTACCGACACTTTCCGGACTGGGTATTTTATTAATCTTGATATTTTTGGAGGGTTTCTAGTTCTAACACATAAGGTATTTTAATGATCACAAATACTGTTTCAATGTCAGAGAATGTCATAAGTGTGAGATTAACTTGAATCAGGATGTCAGTCGACTAGTAAACCCGACTTCAAGCTATGGTGTATAGTGATAAAGTGTAATTTGTTATCAAGTTGTTGATAAACTTCGTCTTGCAACATATTAGTATATTTTAGATGCCATTATCATAAATGTGGTATATCAATGCCTTTGTTTCGTGAATTTCAGTCATATTTTGCAGAGAGTTCGGCAAAAACTAACTTTCCTGAAGCGCTCTTTAAATATATTATAGTGTTTCTCGCTATTCGTTTCTTTTCAGTTCCTTGCCATTTGGGAAAAAAATACTTCGTGTCTTATACTTTCATATTTGACCCACCAGTCATTTAGTGTCGAGTAGTTAGTGACATACGTGGAGCCAGTATAACCATTTTGTGTGAAATTAGCAATTCGTTTCTGCGTCAGTAAGCAACTGACAACTCAGTTTCCAAGCTGTTCTCCCATCGGTTACAGGCACACTTTGCAAGATTTTACATATCTAAATTAATGTGGAATGATATTAGCATCAAATTAATATCGGTTCTGAAGAATATCAAATTAGGATATGCTTAGACGCTATCCTACCTGCTATTCATGTTAGCTGTTTGAAAGTGAATTTTAGATGGTTTCGATATTCTACGCAGATGTCCTGGAGAAGAGAGGAAGAAGGGATTTGGTAAAGTGCAGATGATGGAATAAACTTTCTGGTGGAGTCTTTTACTCAAGATACAACCTTACAATTGCCCGGAAATACTATGTTAGTCAGAATACTGAGAAAGCATGGGAGAACTGAAGTTATGTAAAACTGTTTCTATGTCAATCAATTATTTGCCAGAACACGAATAAATATTATTGAAGGTAGGTAATAGTGTCACAAGTGATACTAAAATCCCTTCCAGATGTCAAGAGAACAGAATTTGATCTCTCAATACCGCGTTTACATAATATATCATTACTTTTGTGCGCTGGGACTGCACTCACGTATACAAAATATTGTGAAAAAAGGTCAAAATTCTGTAATGGCCAATTCTCTTAATAAAATGAAATAATTTGAAATTTCAATTATAAAGCTTTATGATAGATTGCGATTACTATCACTTGAAATGCCATTAAGATTTAATAAAGCAAATGAACGAAAATTAGACTTATAAACTTATTCTATGGACTAGGAAAATGAAATCTTCCATTTTAACATCTTATACTTATGCCCTTTAGGCTAAGAGTGATTAAGGCAAGTGAACAATCGTGGGAAGGGAGTACCCAAACAAAACCCATGTACACGATGTTGCCCATATAAACTCATTGTTCGGTAATCAATCCACGAATCCTAAAACAGAAGTAAGTGCTCTGTCACTGATCATCCATGGCCCCCTGCATGGACACCGATTGAATGCTCAATAACAAGGTACACTCATGTCCAAAGTTATTGTGTTATGTCTATAAATATGTTGTTGTAGAAATACAATTTGATGACGAATTTGCCCGTTATTCCTTATAATGTTAGCACTAGAAGCAAGAAGGAATCAAATTGACTGCTTTCCGTTTCTGTATATAATACAAAATAATGGTGACTAAGGAGGACTGTTTTTATTGGCATTCTCAATACAGTACAGTACATCTACAAGTAAGCCTAGATAGCATATTATTTATTACTTTTATTTATAAACATTAAGCATATCTACATGTAATATTAAAAATATTTATGAATAAAATAAGTTTAATATCAGTGTTTTTAAAATAATGAGAATAATAATTAAAGATTACTGTGAACTCTTAGATATTAAATGTCAGTTATAAAATAACGTTTCCTATGATATTTTTCAAAAATATCTTCTTAGCAGATCCTTACCAAAACAAACTTTTTATCGGATCTCTGCAGTACATTTTCCACAGACATACTTTAGACATTTGAAACATATGTGGGCTGTTTTGTTGTTTTTACAAAATCGTACTTGGTATTGGTTTCGCTTGTGTGAAAGAAACTTCCTCATCTTCAGAGAAGCTGTCACTGTCATCGTTGACATTGACTATCAACTCTGGAACCAAACATTGGAAATGTGTTAACCTACTAATTTTCTTTCAGGAATCTTCGTCGTATATTATTCAGGAATTGTAACAAGACACACCAAGTACATTAAAAAAAAGTACATTGGCAGCGTATACACGCAAATCTCACTGTGTCTTTCTTTACTAGTTGATCCAACGATGTCTACACCAAACTTCATCTCATTGTAATGTGCTATAGTTTTGGGTTTTTTCTTTGGTATCGCGGAAATTGACATTGACTTATGCATCGAACTCAACACACAAACACTTTTTTTCGCTTACATTTTTAGACAGTTAATGTATAACCACTTTGATCGCGGTAAACACCACAGCGATGCAGGTCTTGTCGTTTTGCGGTGCACTACATTTAGGAAGCTCTCTTCTTATTTGTTTTGTTGTCCCAACTAAATTAGTACCTTTAGCCCTAAGGGACTAAGCTAGTTTAGATGTTGTGAAGAAGTTATCACATGTCACAATTATTCCTCTTTTAATAAAAGGATTTATCAAACTAGACACTGTAAATTTACCTGTGTCGTAACAGAACTTACCAAATCCTTGCCCAGATATGGAAAGCCATTAAGGATATACTTTGATTGTACGTCGGCCAGTAACCAGAATTTGATGACAATTTATATTGGGTTTGTTTGAAAAAATTATTGCAGAAATCGACATCTCACTTTCGTACGATAGAGTTGCTCGTGAACGGTCACGTTGCCACCTGGTTTGTAACATTTTATGCAGTTTCTAATAAATGCATCCCACAGTTCAGACGTGAGTGCGAATTTGTCCGTTTGAAATCTTACAGATTTTGCTGCCTGTTCATCAAATCTCAAGTACCGTTTCACTTAACGGAACCTATTCCTACTCATTGTTTTCCTACAAATGGTTGGGCCGGTTATGCTTTTCCTGCTGAAGCACCAGTAGCACCTCGGTAAGTAATAAGTATCAAATAAGATTCTCGTTCTGAAAGAGTTAGTCCAGATTGTTAACTTCAGTCACCTATGCGCTTCAGACACGGTGCACTTTAGAATATGCCTTATCATTGATAGTAGTAAAATAGTAAACAAAAGCACTACTACACTCTACAGTCTTCCTCAGGCACTAGCTACTTGTCAAAGTTTGTCGGTTCTGGAACTTCGCGAACAATATTCTGCTTAGTTGTAGTACCAGCATCATCTTGTCCCAAATCGAAATTTGTCCATATTGTTTCATCTGGAGCAATAAAACTGTCACAACTACTGGCTTTGTCTTTTCCATCACTGTTTTCCTCTTCTACATCACTTAAATATAAACTGTTTTCTTCAGGTTCAGAATCACTCCAGTTTCCATCCCCTTCACTCGAATCTAGTAAATTGTCATTGTTCTCTTCAGACTCATATTCTGAGAGACCATGTAAAAGTCGAAGTAATTATTGAGGTCTCATCGTAAAATGTCACATGTACATAGTCCACCTCAACCAACTACATATGCAGATATTGGCCGCATGTGGCTGAACTAATTTCTCTGTCGACGTTAAAACATTGGGAGATATCTTTTAAAACAATGAAATACTAGTGTTAAGTTGGAACTGGATATCGCAATATAACTAATAAAAAATAAGTTATCTTAACTTTTTCTGTCTCAAACTGCAATCAGTAAAGGTTTCAATTTCTCTTTTGCCTAGAAAAAAGGAGTGTTTAACGCAGAATCTGTAAATCACAAACAGAAATATTAACTTTCCATACTTATTATAAGGCAGTCAAAATGACTGCTTCGAGCTTCTAGGTATAAGCGACATTAACACCCATGTAAGAAGAGACACATACTTAATATTACTACTATCAATAAGTGGATACAGAAATAGTAAGTCAACGAATTTTAGGGCCTTACGGTAAACATTAAAGAAGTGATCCGATATCATTTTTCTTGAAGCAATCAAAATGATTGCTTCAAGCTTCTAGTGTTAATGTGTATATATAATCGGCAAAGACATGCATGTAGGAAATTTCATGTCAAAAGAGCAGTAAATTAGAACAATAAAACGAAAAAAAACTTTTTTGTCCATTTAGCAACATTTTGTTTTACTCATTCTAATTTTCAGGGCCGCGGTGGCTTAGTGGTAGAGCGTTTACCTCTGGTGCATGGGGTCCCGGGTTCAAATTCTGCTCCCGCCAAGTAAACTTTGTGGTGGACAAATACCGTGTGCGTCGGTATTCTAGGGCTTCTCCCGTTTCCTCCCACTTTCTTCATTTCTCATAATCACCATCTCTTTTAGCCTAACCGGCATAACCGTGGGACGTAAAACAGAAAAGATTTCATTTTTAATTCTAATTTTCATATTTTGAAATCTTTTCCAATGAAATTTACCAAAAATATACGTTCCCCGATCATACACATAGTATCAGTATTAAAAGTACCATGCAAAATCATTATCAAATTATATTCTTAGGAAAATACAGTGATAAATATGCAACAATCATTTTGGACATGAGTGTACATAAAATTGAACTTCGTAGGCTTCAATTTTAGGTTAAGCTTAGGTTAGGTTAAGCTTCTTAAATGACGGCACATTTGTACGCATCTAATACATTCTAACAACGGAAAAACATTGTAAATAAAGTTTTGCCATTACACTGATTATGATGAAAATCGTACTTCAGATTCAAAAATAATGCGTTCATTGAACCTGCATATCCTTGAAGAAAAAAGGACACCAAGAGCTATTCTTGGTGTTTGTGGTCTCATCTCAGAAACGTGTACGATACAGTGAAGATATAACGATACGGGTCATGTTTTCTTACGAATTCAACTGGGCTACCTTACTATCGACATTCATTGGAGTGGGGTAGGATAATGTACTATTAGACCACATGAATAGGGTATTCGTTATATCGCTCCGTTCTTTAGGTACTTTGGCTTTATTTTCTGGACACGTTTTCACTTTGTACTACGAAAGTTCTAACCCTCTGCACTGCGACAGTCACTATGAAAGTTTTGAGATACACATTGTTGTGGCACAGTATTTGAATTCCAACAATTGCGTTCGGTAGTGGTATCCAGAGCAAAGATGCGAAGCAAGTTTCAACTCACCTCGCTTATCGGCATGGCCATATCGCCTTCACTTGTTTGCTGATGTGAGCAGTATTCGACTGTCTAGAACACAGCTCGAAAGGTAACATTTTCGGGCAATGATCCTTTATGATTTCAAAAGTGGTTTGAACGAGACACAAAACCTTGACCGTTTGCAGGGGGAATTTGGGGACCTTGCTCCTTCCCATGCTACAATTTTTCGGCGGTTTGGTGAATTCAGAAGAGGCCGGATATCGCTTATAAATGAAGAGAGAGCTGGACGTCCGGCAACATCTGTGTCAGATGAAAAGAATTCCGCTGTGGAACAAATGATTCCAGAAAATGATCGAACAACTTTCAAGGACATTGAATCTACAGTGAATATTGGATCACCAGCAGTATCAAAAATTTTTCATGATCATCTTCGGCTCAGGAAGGTTTCATCTCGTTGGGTGCCTCACACTTTGACTGAACAGCAGAAGCGCATGCGTGTTGAATGGTGTGAAGAAATGCTTGCAAGATTTGATGGAGGCAATTCTCGACGCGTCTCTGACATTGTTACTGGTGATGAGGCTTGGATCTATCAATTTGACTCTGAAAATATACGCTAGTCAACAGTTTGAATAGTTCCAGACGAAAATCCACTCACGAAAGTGAAGCGACAGCGAAGTGTGGGGAAGAAGATGGTCGCAACTTTCTTCACCAAATCTGGCCATGTTGCAACGATTCCACTTGAAGAACAAAGGACTGTTACTGCTCAGTGGTACACCACTGTTTGCCTAACAATAGTGTTCCAGAAGCTTCGGGAACGGCGTCCAAGAACTGGATTGCGTGGGATCCTGCTTCATCATGACAACGCGTCCGCACACACTGCCAACATCACAATTCAGTTTTTAGAATCTACGGAGTCAAACGTATGACTCATCCGCCGTATAGCCGTGACCTGGCCCCGTGTGATTTTTTCTGTTCCCCAGGATCAAAGATCGCATGCGTGGGAAGAGATATTGAGCCCTGAAGAAGCTGTAGTGGCTTACGAGAATGAACTTTCAACACTTGAAGAAAAAGAGTGGCAACACTGTTTCCAAAAGTGGTTTTTGAGGATGCAAAAGTGTGTACAGTGTAATGGTGAATACTTTGGAAAAATGTAAGCGTTAAATTGATTTTATGTATTAAGTTATTTCACATCTCAAAACTTTCATAGTGACCCTTTAACAGACCTGCGTTCATTGTTACTGCTTACCATTGGAAGAAACAATATCCGGAAGTGTGTACTGCATATCAGCACTGAGCAACTGGACTTAACTTTGCAATTTTCTTGCTTAAAATTCATTGTTTCGGGGTGAAGGCGAACAACATTTTCCACTTATCTTGACACTTAAACTTATGGAAAACACTGTAGTCCTCATTAAGGAGGAAATGACCTCAATAACTTTAAAATGTATCTATAGCCAATAACTTAACTAATCCTCGGTCCTGCAGACCCTTGGCCTGATATTACGCACCATTTTGTCTAATGAACCCTGCTATTAGTTTCACACAAATTATTCATCAAAGTGGTACAAAACTAGGACAGAATGACACAAAAGCTGATGTGCACCTATTTGAACGTTGAGTAGCGTTGAGAGTTGCACTACTTCGTCTCGTAAACCAAAACACAGAGTCGTCAAGGCTAACGTAGAAGAAGACTTAAATCGGAGCTTACCAGTGAGATAAACTAGACCGCATGTCACAAAGAAATGGTGTATATTTCCTATGCTACTTCAGATTTGTTCTGTGTGAAGTTCTCTTTTTTCCACACTAGGCTCTCTGTTGCAGAGTCAAATACTACTGAATGTGTGTAGAAATATTACATCTATTACAATGTATAATCATATTTTTCGCTCAAGTCACACTTTGTTTTATTTCAAAACAACTTATATAAAACAGGTTGTATCTATGAAATGAGATGATGACTATGGTCTTGAATAGCACAAGAAGTAATAATAGAATTGCAACAAGAATTATCTAAGTAATAAAATTTGAGGGGTTTAGTGGCTTTTTTAACTTTTCATGACATCATTTTAAATATCTAAAAATGGTGGTATAAACTGAAGGAACTGATTAGCCGTTTTGAGTTTTTGACGCTTTACATTCCTTAGTAGATGATTTGGGTTCGAGTCCCACAGAATCTATTTTTTGACGTTACAAATTGAATCCATACTCATTGTAATAAGCAATATCTTTTGAATAGGAAAAATGCTGGAATGAAGAGAATGACATAGAATTTTAGTAGAAACATAAGTCGAGATAAAATTTACAAACTATTTCTTCAATTATTCCAAATATGATATTTTAATTTATTTCAATTATTTTATAGTTTTCATGTATGACCAATGATTTTTCTTTCTTCTCACATGTAGTATGTAATGAAATAATATATTATGCACACAATGAATTATAATGTGTTTGATATATGACACTCATTAGACAGCACGATAAACTTTGGAGAACATTTTTAAGGTGGAAAATTGTTTCCATTCATCAATCGCACAGGAAAATCACTTTCAATGCTCCACAGGTCTAGCAACTACTACAAATGTTAGTTGTAAGTTAGATTGCACCTGTCTAGACATTTGTGATTGCAGCAAAATTGCTGGCTCTGACGTAATGGAGTTATTGCAGTCACTGCTTCCACTACTTTTGTTGCTGACTATATTCAGTAGACAATGTTCCATAAATAAAAGTGTCAATTCATTCTCTCAACTTTAAAAACAAATATCTTCCACGATATTTTTCTTAAAAATCTGTTAGATTTTGGTTCAATTGTCTTTGAATTTTGTCTACATCTCTGTAAGAATTCAAAATCAGTGAGAATACAGGAGTGGATTTTTCTTTTTGTCCCTGATCCCAATCTCTTTTAGAGATTTTACTCTTTTTCATGATACCCAGTCCTTGGGATTAAAATCATTGAAGAATGAGCGGCGAATTCAGCCCCTTTTGTAATATTGAATACTCCCGGCTTCAATTCATATAAAGGAGCTCTGATAATTTCCGTTACAACTGTTTGATCTTATTGTAATATTTCCTATATTTTCTAGAAGATTTCACAGTCATTCAATCTTCATGGAGATAAACCAGCAAAGAACAATAAAGGTATTACCAGCCCCCTTTAACTTTTCTAGAGTTCCAAGTTAGTTTTAATTATTTTTAATTTGATTCAGTATCTTTTATATTTCCTTTGACTAATTCTCTATAATTGTCGATGTATAGGAGTGAAATCAGTCAAGCATCAACAGTTGAGTTCCCTTATGTGGCATAGATTAAAATTTTTAAAACAATCCAATGTATCTTCCGTAAAACAATAGATTCTCGTGGAATAAGACGTATACATTTTAGGGCATTATAGTAATTATTCTTACTTGCGTTTAAAATCAGTCGAAAAATACTGAGCTATTTCTTCCAGTCTTAAAAAAGTAATGATAACTTTATTAAATAGTTTTCGATTTTAACATAACGTGATTTATTTATTTATTTACTTCTTCGATTTTCCAAATAATATTCACTCTTACAGGTGAAGTCAATCAAATATCAGGACATACTTAAACCCTCTGAAAATTTAAATGATAATTCTATGATAATATATGTAAAATATACAATTTTGTCATATATGCTCTTTTCTGAGAATTTCCAATGTTCTTAATTGCTTGCAATGGGAGTGAACCAATACCTGGGATCACGTTCTTGTCACTTTCATTTAATATATTTTCTTAATATATAATAAACACACTGTGATTTGTGTAGAATTTCCTGCGTGTGTTTTGTTGGAAATTATGAAGGTACTCCTATGGTTTGAGGTTGAAATTAATGAGACAAAGAATCACTTGCTTAAACAATATACGAATTACGCAGCTTAAACAAATTAAAATTTTAAAATATTTCTGTCGTACACAAAAATAAAAAACTGTAATAATGTATATAATATAAATGTAACACTTTCTCTGATTTTGATTATCCTGTCGTGTCCAAAGTTATATCTTTTAAGTATAATATGCATATTAATTGGTATTGCATACAACAAAATATGGTTTTATTCCAATATAGCTCTGACACTATAACTAACAATTATTAGCGTCCTATTCAAAGTATGTAAAAAAAAAGATATAGGTCCAATCGGTAGGTATTAAAATAAACGGTTTTTGATGTACACGACAGTGCAGACGCCTTTGATTGTGTTTTGTCAAATGTACGTGTAAATGAGGTGTAAACTCATTTCGGCAAACTTTGATTGTGGATTCACTAAATATTTTAATCTGAATTACTAGTATGGAAAATTGACATTACTTGTATTCTTAGTCTCTGCATATGTATCGTAATGCATACTTTTTACTAGTATTAACACCGGAGACCAAAATAGTCCTGAGAAGTAATTGAAGTTGTGCAGACAAGGAGAAGCTGCTTTTAAATTGAAATAATAATACTCATTTACAAGCATATATGATTTCAAATTCAAGGTTTACTTTTGATCCAAATGATCATAAGAGTAAAAAATGAATTACTGTATATCTTATATTGAATTAACACATTGCACTCAGATAAGTGATCTTATGAATTGTACTATCGATGTAACATACACAAGTTATGTTCATATAATTTCTTCAAACTAACGGCCAACTACTCCATTACTAGAGTATTCTTATCAGAAGCTATATTGCAAGATTCCTAGAATGTCACTGGAGGAGAGATTCATTAACTTCTAACTACTAAAATCCTAAAATTCTTTACTAATCGCTATATCTTGAACTTCAGTGCTAGTGTTAGTTCTTTTGCAACTGTTCATCAATTTGTGTGTTTTGCTAACCTATCTCACGTTACCGTGCAACATTCTTTCTGTCACATATCTCAGGATGTGATACTTCCCGACATCAATACCCAGCTACTTTCATTATCTGTTCAAATCCTTTATATTGCTTAGTGTGTATTTATACTATATTATGATTCATTTTAACCTTGATATAGTTGTTTTGTTTGTCTTTATATTAAATTTTTATTGAAAATGTAACCTACATTGTTTTCAAAATATAATCTTGATTAATTTATATTAAACCGAATTCACTTATATTAAACCAACTGTAGGTCCTATGCGGAACGTATTGCCTTGACATTGCCACATCTCTTTTGTCATGATGTAGAGCAGTGTGAGTAGAGAGCGTAACCTGATGCCGTTGAAACTTACACGATTGTAGGAGAACTCTTGTGACCCTTTAGACCCTTTCACTCCGTAGCGTGTCGTAGCCATGCGTCAAGTGGTAATTTTCATGTAGTTTGAGCTACAGTAAAACGCGTTAAACGAAAATATGAACCAGTTTCTTTTTGTCCACCATACCGACGCAAGTAGCCAAAACTGTTTTCCGAAAGAGTTCATGACTGTGGTTGGTTTCCCGTACTAGGCTAAACTGTCTCCAAATGGTTGAGTGAAATGCCAAAATGAATTATGCATACTACTTAACTCATGTCATGACTGAAATGTACAAGTATGTATTCTTAGCCTTCTAGAGACAAGACGTGTAGTAGGTTGAACTGCAAAGACAAGGCATCCAATTACATGGAAAAATCAACGCTGTAATTCTACCGTGGTATTGAAGAGGAAACTAGAATTTCGGCAATTCAATTACTCCTGTCAAGAACACAGATGCCAGCCTAGTGGATTGCTGTGCTGTCAGACTTCTCTAGCGGTGCCTGTCCCATCGTTGAGTCAACACCATCTCCTGCATGTAGACAGCCTACGCAGATGAGTGGGATGCAATACCTATAGCACAGCTGCAGCGCAATCTCTTGTAATGAAATTCTGATACTGGGCAATAGTAACTAGAGGTAGCCTGCAGATCGAACACAACTGGTGATGAAAACAAGGCATCTTTTAGGTAAGTGGCAGATTCAGATTGGCTCAACATAAGTGAAGCAACCTCTGCATATCACACGAAGGACTATGTTTCTTTTGCGTAATGATTTAATCTTCAACTTACAAGATGACGTTTGTTCTTCATTTTTATAACTTCATCGTCAATAACAATACCATGTCTTGCTTTCTCGTAAATGATTAAAGCATTTGACAGGGTCTATAAGCAACTGCAAAAGTATAACTGAAAATTAATAGTACGCTCTGTGGATTCAAATTGCCTAATTTGATTGAAAGTATTTTACCTTAACCAGTAAATCATAAATACATCATACTAAATGAATTCTTTTTGACTTGTATACTGATACATCCAATTTGCACAACTACCTCTAATCTTTTATGCCAGTTTCCTCCGTTTCGTAGATTATTTCTGGTTTCTTCCTTGTTGTTGTCACTTATTTTTGCTCTGCATAACTTGTATTTAAAATTCCTGTCCATCTAACCTTGAGCTTCAAACTTTCATTGCATCACGGATCCAAACAACATATTTGACTGATTTAATATTTATATTCTCCACACCAGTCGGTGCATGGATGCAAGATTCAGGAAGGAGTGCATATTTACTTTCTTGTCAAATTAGCACTACATTTCACTAATGCATCATAATTTTCAACTCATTTATCTTTATCGTATCATGCTGTGAAAAATACTTCTGCCAATTTTAATACTGTTGGTAATTGAAAAACAAGGAGGAACCCAATGCCAAACTTATGAAATAAGAAATTACAAACTAGTTCTCCAGAAAGTTGTTATTTAAAACATATTCCATACTGAAAATATTGGATAAATGAAAACTGCTAGCAGAAACAAGTTAAATATATCCGAAAGCAAAAATAGATCTAGACTTCATTTTACCAAACTTTATTGAAAAATAATAAAGCATGTAATTGTCAAGTAAAGGACATAAATGCTATGGAAGTAAAACTATGTATACTTTGTTTAGTATTAGACGTGTGTCAGAATCTATGTTGAATGTTATGTTACGTAGATGACTTTCGCAGATAATATTAATTAAGCCTATACTCCTTTAACATCTCTACGTTGTACAGAGTCTCTTAAACAATATTATCTGTAAACAGAAATGGAAGCTAATTAAAATGCAGGGTGATCCATAACCTTAGTACAGTGGATTATTTTGGAAACAAACATAACTAAAACAAATCTGACTGGCGGAGGACTGACTTGGGTAAAGGAGCTACGAAGTGATGCATGCGTGTGAATGGTGGCCATCTTCATGACCGCCATCTTGGATCCAGGTTTTTTTTTAAATAAGAAGGTAGGTGTGACACATCAATTAACACTGTGTTGTAGAGGGGAATGTAGTCCCAGAAGCAGAAATGCCTTATCATGTCCCGTTTCAAAGTAAGGACGACCCAAAGTCGACGGTTTTCTGTTTCCTTGCAGGAAGAGCGACATGGCACTAACGCTGCAAGAAAGACGACACGCCCCAAATTTGACAGGTTTTCTTATCATTACAGAGATATACCACTACTCATATCATGGTGTGGTCTGGCATATGGAACTCGTCGATCATAGGACCCTATATTCATTCTTGGTATCCTAAATGGTATCTGATATCTTGACATGTTACATGACTTAGTGTGTCCGTTGCTTCTCCGCCCTGATGCCACCTTGCCGCGGTATTTTCAGCGAGATTGTGCCCCACCGTACTATGCGCTTCTGTCGGGAATGTTTGGATCTGCACTTTTCTGGACGTTGGATCGGTCGCGAGACCCTGTGCAGTGACCAGCCTGGTTGCCGGACCTCACTCCCTTGTTTTTTTTATAAGGACACTTAAAACACCTGGTGTATCAGGAGAAGATTCGGTACGTTTCACACCTGCAGGAACGTATTCAGGACGCCTGTGATAGCAGCATCTATACTGTGTTGTTACGGGTTTAGGAGGACTGGATTAAGAGACTACGGTTGTGTGTTACAATGGACGGGCACCATGTCGAACACATCCTGTAGGTGGGATTTTGGAGCGTCATAACTTTGGAACCTGACATGATAACGCATTTCTGCTTGCGGTGCTGTATTCCCCTCCAACAAGCAGTGTAAATTGAAGTATCACATTAGAAAAAAATACCTACCTTCCCATTAGAAAAAAAATAACCTGGATCCAAGATGGCGGCCATCAAGATGACCGCCATTCACCACGCATCAGTAGTATCAGATGGAGGTATTTCCTACGTGTTTCAATTTCATAAACATCAGCATAGTTCAATTTTATGTCATTTGAAACTTGCGCATTTTCGTCAAGGGCAATGCATTTATTAGATAAAGAGATATGGTACTGCAAAGTCAGCTATATTTTGTGAGGTGTATTATGCTCTCTTCGTATTACCTGATATTATTCTGGTAACTTTCTCTGATCTCCTGGGTTATTTTCTAATACTGTTCTCAGTTCCCGTGAAAATTATTTTCTGATATTTCTATCCTCTATCATGTTAAAATTTGCTATTGCCTTGTGCTTCTGACAGTGCTGTTTGTACAACCTATACAGATAGGTATCACAGAAATAAAAATAATATATGTAGTGTGAAACATATCAGGAGTATGAGATAGTAACGTTCAGGATGGATGTGACGCATCTGGCCGTTCTTAGTAGTATTTAATGTTACCTTCTGCATCTTCTATGCTACATTAATCGAAGTAGAATTAAAGTATGTGTTGAACCGCACAAAAAGTGATTATGTAAATTGGGAGTCCTCTCTGAACTTTGAAAGAGCCAAATTGTGCATGCGAGCTTAGTTAGCATAAATGTATCTAAAGTGGCTGGTGTTATAAGGAAACAAGATCGCCGAAGAGAACTAGTTACCTAAGAACATAGTGTACTCAGCATCTCATGTACAGCTTATGGCCAATAACGATTATGCTGCGAATTGTTTGCGTTATACCATAAAACATACCAGCAACCCTGTCGGTCTTTGCACCATTTTTTTCTGATATTCAGATAAGCTGGAATTGCTTTCATGGGAAAAATTCTGGCAAACTAACTTGCACGCAGTTTACATAATCAAGCGCAATATGTATGATCAAGATATTTATCCGACCACTGATACAATTTTCCAAAATTCCCATTAACTAATTTCCGCTGTTGGTTGTTGCATTCTTTCATAAACACCAGGATGGACTATACATTTCCTGTCTTTTCCACTTTTCCGCCCTCTACACTAACAATATTTTAGAAACATACGTTTATTGTAGACCAGAAATATGGAACATATAACCTATTCCATTCTCATTTTTGACACTTAATACTACACTCCTTTACTAATGGTACAATATTAACTTGGGATACATTTGTGACTTACACGCCTCTATTCCACGGCGAAGCATTTTCATTTCCAGGGGGTAAATGTTGTCTCACCTTGCTCTAATAAGATAAATTGCATTTTTTCACAGTTCTCTACTAGTTTGATAGCAATTTATATGTATTTTCTTGGTAATTATTCAAGACACATGAATATGAAAGAATGTGTTGCTGTGGATTTTGGATGGAAACGAATATATATAGAGGTGGAAGTACTAGATTTGTTGTGAAATTGGTGATAATATCTATCGACAGTCTTTATGGTATGTACGGTGTAAACAAATTTTCTCATTAAATTCCACTCGTACATTTTAATAAAGTCTATAATATCTAACATGATTCATTGTCAGAACTTAATATAGTAAAACTATAAGTTCAGCAAACATTATATATATATATATATTACCATTATATATATATATATATATATATATATATATATATATATATATATATATATATATATATATATATATATATATATATATATTACCATTAACAGCTTTGAAAAATAAAAATCTCCAAAGGTCTATATTCTTCATTTCATATTCTCTAAACGCGTTTTACAATTCAAAATAGCTCCTTATAAGGACAAACAAGATATTTATTATATCTATAGTCTTAATCAGGATGTTTTTACTCCTGAAGACCAGTCAAGTCTATACATAATTTGTAGCAAATATAATGTTTAAAAACGAAAATATTTTGACCTTATTTGGGTCATAACCCGATTTCCTGCCATATCAATGTTCTAGTTTTCTTTATCTATTCCTTAAAAGGAGACGAGTTCACAGCCTCTCATACCGAGAATACTCTGTCAACAACCTGAAAATCTACGTACTCAAATTGGCTGTGTGCATTCTTACAATTCGTTCCATGACATAAAGAGACGTAAATTACAGTATGTACTATAATTGATATTAGGTTTCTTTGAGATAATAATCTTTTAATATAACACCATACTTTTTCTATGAGGTTTCATCATTATTTCCAAAACATATAACGACGATATACGTAGGCTGATCAATAAAGATTAATCATCAGTGTTTATAAAGGAAGTCACAAAAATGAGACACGTCTCTGTAGTGGGAGAAGTAACGAATCGATAGAGCAAGTTTGAAGGCCATAACGTCCAAAATGTGACATTAACAGCCCTTCAAGCAAACGTAGTTTCAATTTCATATAAGACAACATGGAAGTGACACGCGAAGTACCCTGCATCAAATGCTGTTTTCGCTTGAAGAAAACAGTAGCTGAAGAATGTGTATTGTTGCAGGAGCCGTATGGTGAGTTTGTTCTTCCCTATAGCACAGGGAGAAGATGGTTGAAAACGTTTAAAGATGGGAGACAATCAACTTCAAAAGAAAGTGTACCCGACACTCTATTAACTGCTCTGACGAAATTGAACATCAACATCACTGCTGTGATAGTGAGAGAAAATTGCCGAATCATCGTAAGAGAAGTAGCGCTAAGAATAGATATTTCATTTGGTTCCGTTTATACGCTGCTTACAAATGGCATATGTCACGTGTGTGTGCTAGGTAGGTTCCCAGATTGCTCATTTCTGATCTTAAAGCTGCATGGCTGTGGAGATTTGTTCGGAGTGGAAATCAAAGCTGCGAAGCGATCCCATATTTCTGTCAAAAATGATCACTGCCGATGAAAGTTGGCTTCACCATTTTGACCCTGAATCGAAGCAACAGAATTCAGCGTGGAAGTCTCCTACATCGCCAACACCCAAGAAAGCAAAAGTGGTTGCTTCTGCTAACAAAGTTATGGTCATGTCATTTTTCGATATTCGAGGCATGGTGTACGAAAGTATCCTATCACATACAACTGTCACTGAGTGTATTATAAGGATAAATTGCAAACCCTCCAAAGTCACATTCATTGGAAACGACCACATTTGAAAGAAACAGGATGGATGCTACACCATGATAACGCCAAGCCCCGTATAACCAATGTTGTTATTGACTATCTTGCAACGATGAACGATGTGTACTGCATCCTTCATATATCCCTGCTTTAGAACCTTGATTTCTTTCTGTTTTCAACTTTGAGGAAACAATTCCGGAGAAGGCATTTTGGATCTTCAGGGGCAGTGAAGAAAACTGAAGTGGCGGTTTGGAATGATCTTTCCAAAAATGGCCTGCAAAAATTCTTGATGACTGGCAAAAACGTTGGGACAAGTACATTGCATATAATAGGGACTACTTTGAAAGAGATCATCAGCATGTTGAGGATTAGTACAAGTAATTATGTTATATCGATTTATTATCATTCTTTATTGATCAGCCCACATTGATATCATATAACCACATTGTTAAAATTTCAATACTATATTGAACAAGTATTATATTTTATTATTACATTTACATAAGGTAACAAGTTTGAAACATGAACCTATTCTCTTTACATAAGAACCAAAATAATGGGTTAATTTAGTAATTGACAGATGTAAACAGAGGACCTTAATCCGTATGTTTACTATAAATTATTGTGCTCATAAAAACTTAAGTATGGGAATAGTGTAAAATGCGGTATTCATATTTTGTTAGTCGTTTCCCGTTTTTGTGAATACAGACCATTTCCTGGTTAACTTTTCTGTATCTAGCGAAACTTGTTTCTGTATTTTGTTACAGATATGCATAATTTCTACCTGTCAAATGACTTCTATATTTATAGTGGAAACGACTGTATGTGTGAGCCAGACGGCATGGTTTCAGTCACAAATGAGGCCAGAACTTTCCTGTATTTCTACTTTCGTTGTGATGTTGTTCGTGGCTTCAATCAGCCTTTGTTCGACACTTACTTGAAGAAGCCTGGGAACAAACATGACCAGAGCGTTTTGCTAACTACGAAACCAATTAGTTCGATAGAAATTTTTACGTTTTCAGTAGACACACTCAATATTTTATGATGAAAACAGGCATTCTTTTCTTTTACCTTTATTCCTAATTAACGCAATTTGTATTTAGTTTAACATCCATGAGTATGATCTGATGCTATTGGGGATGAATTAGCGCAATTGTTATAGTATCCAGAATATGACTTAACATTCTTCAGTCCAATAAGAACTATGTCTAAAGTTTTCCTTCAACAACGATTAATATTCGATAAGATATAATAATTTCAATTTCAGTGGGACTAGAATGAAAAAGTGCTCACTTAGTTATGATTGTTAAGCATATGATTAAGATGAAGGATCAAAGTTGCAGTTGTTCCCACTCAAAACGCAAGAGGAGGTTGGAATGTCAAATGTATGTTTCAATATATAATGGAGCAGACGTCATGACAATTAATGTTTATCGCTATTTTGATTCTTACATTACATTCAGTTACTTCACAAATTTCTTGTCATGCCATTGCATATATAAAAAAATACTTACCGTATACGTAGAAGCATCCATACACTAGAGCAGAGTTTCTATTTCCCTTATTACTCCTAAAAATAAGTAATACTCGATTTATTGCTTTGAAAGACAGAGTAGTAACTTACCGTCGATTAACAATATCAGTACAAAATAACAGAAAAAGTGTTACACAATAGTAAGAGTAGCAGAAAAATGACTTTGTATGAGCCCTATGTAAGGATTGATGGTTGATATTACATACGCAACGAGTAACTACCTCTCCGACTAAGTTGTTCTCTCTACTGACACTTTATCCATATTCGCCATGTTGTCTGTTAGGAAGAAAAGAAAATTCTCATTTGCTGAAGGAGATTCGTATTGGTAACATTAAATGTTAATTATGTGGGTTAGTAGAACATAATAAGAATGCTTCAGTACATAAGATCCAAATTTTAACAAAGGTGAAATTATTTGTTCTTAATTTCCATTAATATTACAAAAACGTTTATTTTATTCTTGTTGTTATTTTCAACTACCTGTGTGTAAAATCCAAAATAATTCTATGCATTAGAGTCCTTGAAATCTACAAATGACTTACATTTTACATATTTTGATTTAGTGTCTAATTATTTCAACATTCAAACTCACCAACATCTTCAAAGACTGTAAAAATTCGTAATATTATACATAATGAAATGTAATAATATTTCGCAGAAATTGTACGTAACATAATGTTAAAAATGAAAATTAACATGTATTATCTAATTTATTAGAGGAGATCGGTTGCCAAGAATTTGCGTTTTACTGCGGCAATGGAAGCTGTATAAGGCATAGAGCGATCTGCGACCTTAAGAATGATTGTGATGATGGAAGTGATGAGGATGTTGAAATGTGCCGTAAGTATTTTGTCCATATTTATTTATAATAGTTAACACACTGAGAGTTACGAGCTGACGATTATAAACTATTCGAGAAGGTTGGAAAGTATCTTAAAAATTTATACTAGGAACGATAACTCACGTTTCTGTCTGTGATGTTAACATTAATGTTCGATTGAAGTACTTAAAAGGCATGATATATAAATGTTTTCCCCAAATGAATTGAATAAAATTTAAAGAGAAAATACTTATCGATATAATGCTAAGTGTATGGAATAAGCCTTCCAAATATATATATATTAAAACACTCCAAATCAATTATAGTGTATTTATTTTTGACGCAAAGGTGGAGAATGGAAATGAGATTTCATGCAGAGACAAATACATAAAGAAGATAAACTTCATACGAGTTATTACACAAATACACAAATTTCGTACACTTATAAAGTTACCAATAAAAGCTTCGTGAACAAATAATCAAATTTCAAATAAATATACTATGGTATGGAAATATAGTCGACCACCGTTAGTACCCCGAACAATCCCACGAGTCACGAACCAGAGAAATCTCAGACCGCAGATGTTTCAAAGATAATTTATTTACCTCAGGTCTTTAAGGCTTAGGGAAAACAGAGCATAGCAGAACAAATGCATATTTCTATAAATGAATATTTATTAAAATGAAATAAAATTAAGCAAAATATTGAAAGAAAACGAACAACAATAACTGACAATGGACAAGATGACTTAAATAAAACGAAACATTTCAAAAAGAATATAGCTCATTCTTTATAATTCAGAAGATCCTCTAAAGCAATATGATTAGCAACATTTGTATGCCAAGTGTCACCTGTTCTAGTATTTGTATCTTGAAATTTTTTAAGTCAAGGCTCCGAGAAAACTTTAAAACGTTACTTGAGCCATGACAGGGTTAATGTTGTTTAGGGGAAAAGAAGTTACGATTATAGCAATTTAGTCAATAGCTAAATCAAATACATATTTACCTCATATCTATAAGGTGACGTCCCACGAGGATCGAATGTTGGTTGCTGGTAGTCGGATTATGTCGCTCGAATTTTGTAAATTTTTCTTATATATTTTTCGGATAGGGCGTTGGCCGGAACATACAGTCACACAATTATTTGACGTAAATGGTAAGAAAGGGGGGATCGAATAGTACGATTAGGCAGACTTTATGGTGATTCCTTTGACATATTTATTAGTGATTGGTTATGAACTTGAGTATCAGAACATAGGTAGGATGACACAGCGACGTAGAGATAGGAAGAATATCCGTTTTGTGGATTTCATTATTTTCCCTATTTTTCTTAATTTGATTATGCACTAACGGTGATGACAAAATTCCTGTGGCTGCTACAACTACATTTTCCGTACAATGCGTTTCCCGTAGGAAACCACAATCATCAAATTTTAACTTAGTGGTTTATGCATTTCCAGGATAATATCTGCCATCCTGTTATTCCTGGAGCGTCGAACAAATGGAATTTCATTTCTCATCAAAATAATAATGAAATTTATGTCCAAAACCAACCAAGAGAAAACAAGTCTCTGTTATAAGAAAACTAATGATTCAGTTAATCTAAAATTACCTATAAATTATTCCAATCAAAAATATCTCTTGCAAATGCAAAACTAAATTTCTTATAATAAAAGTTAATTATATGATCACAAATATTAATAGCAATTATAGAAAAAACAAAAATAGACTTACCAGTATACAATATCTATTGAATAATAAGAGATCTTCCATAAACAGGTTAGTTACTAAACTTCATTAAACAGGTGTTATACTTGATGAACACTGAATCTGTTGTACAAAGGTAATTGAATAACGCGAATGTTTTAGTACAGATTCTTTACAACATATACATAGACATTCAATTAAATGAATATTTTGTTTCATTTAGAATTTGATGAAGTATAATTTCTTTATAAACTTTACAATCAATAAACTTGAAATTTTCCAAATCACTATTAATATATTAAAACTTAAATAGGACGTATCACATTTGACTTTTCGTTGACTCCAAGTTAGGTAATGTTGCACCTACTCCGTTTCGAAATCAACTATGTGAAGTACAGATTGTGCTTTTCAAACGAAGGACAAGTAATTAGCTGATATGCCGTTGACACTGGTGCCTAGCTATTCAGCGTCATGACACTCGCACATTCCTCCCGTTGCTAGCAAAGGAACTCTACAGGGTAGGAAATAATTTTCAAATATCGACAACACCTGCAAAGACTATGGAATAGGAATCTAAATCTCTGATCGTTATATAGTACAGAGGAAATATTAAAATTAATAGTAGCTCGAGAAACAACCGATTTGAAAACCCACAACTCAGAGAATATGCTAATAACTGGAAAAATAAAATACATGATAAAAACAACCATGGTCTAGAACAAATCAACAGAATAGAGGATGCTTCGTTTCTAAACTGTTTGAGAAAGGTGGTCAAACACAGAATCTGACCGGAAATAGATGTCTTGGGAGTAGACGATTTTGTAGTAGTTTGTCATGTAAATCTCAATAATTAGAATACTCTAAATGTTGTTCCCAAAACAACTACAAGAAGTACCAACACCTTTCCTTACTATTTTCCTTTAAAGAAGAACTAGTATATCAATCATTAAAAAGTCAGGGAAGAACACTCAATGAGGCACATTGTATCTCTAATTGAAAACTCAAGGCAACGAGGAAATTTCCAATATGTATAATTCCGCCATTTGTTGCTATTCGTTTGATGTGTAATTGGAAGGAGTTGCCTGCCTTTTATACAACAAAAAGTTAGCGACATAACTTGCGTAAATGATCCGTAATTTGAGGCAATTTGTTCAAAGTAACTGTTTGATATTCTGTAGATTTGGTTTCTTCTAGAAAATATTAAACCGCGGTATTCTGAACTGTATAAGAAAGTCTCGATAATGTGCTGAGATGAAATGTGTAAATTGAAATATATTCAGGAAGATTATGCTCATTTTATATATTTCGAAAATGCCCAGTATTAGAATAACTGAAGTAGTAGATTTCCTTCTTCCTACGTGTTATGTTCGTTGAAAATATGTGATTCAGCATACTCTAAAAACCCATATAGAGGGGAAAAGGAAAGCATTTTCTATAATATTCAAGTTTCTGATAGGTTTGATATTTACTACATCTTACTCTTTAAGTACACAGGAACGACACTTCTGTTAACACTGATATACTTGAAGAATTGCTTGTTTTGTACCCAATAATTCACTTGCAAGCACTAGTATCAATTCGGATTTCGAAGACTCTCTTATAAGAGCAATAAAATGTATGTGGATCCATGAATGTGAGAGCAATTACCTAACTGCTAACCCCAAATGACGATCCTGCTTGCGCCAAATACTTAAATGTTATTTTCTTATTAATATGAACACCTTTCAATACCTTTAATATTGAAACACCTTTAATATGAACACCTTTAATATTGTGTTTTGTTCAAGAGTAAACATGAGACTGTTCGGTATTCTGTTACAGCATTTTTCAACATCAAGGTTACATATGACCTGAACCTAGTGCTTAATGTGAAAGCGAAACAACGTGAGCTCTCGACGGGAACCGAACATTTTTCTTCCACATAGGTACAAAAGTTAGAGACAATAGTAGAAGGACCTGTGGTACGATATTACATAGCTTTAATATCTACAAACGTTTCTTGCATTGAAACGTCAATAATCTGTAAATTGCTGATTCTTTATTTTTTAAGAAAACAATTTCAATAGAGAGGATTCGAACCCATGTTAACTCTCTATTTGTCCCTGTTACATACAAACAACTAAACCTTTTATTGCTTTATACCTGCGAGTGATAATTTAAGTGATCGTTCACGTAGTTGGCATTGTAGCCTTCATACAACTTTCAAATACGTGGCTTGGAGATTACTAGTTCAGGTAGTTGTAAATCTTCTCCAGCAGGAGACAGTCACGTTCAGTATCAATTACGTTATTTCATAAACGTTATTTCCCTTGTTGCTGAAAAAAAAATTTCTGTGGTTTCTTGGCCTACCGAGGAAATATATCAACCAAACTGTTGCTAATTACTTCTCTAATTATAATTGATCATATTATTGGCATTGTTTCCCACTAGCAATATATTATCAGCTATTTCTGAGCAATGTTAATTGGGAATAAACATCCTCTTGTAATTTGTATCCAAAAGATATAAAACAGTTTCAAGAATTATGAAATCACGGTGAGGTGTTTCAACAGTAATCAACAAATCAAACATTTTAAGGGAATTTTCCAATACTTGTCAATTTAAGAGTTAAAAGAAATCTTTGTAGAAAAAAACTTTACATTTTCCCCTAAACCATATATCTGTTCACTTCTTCTGTTTGTTTATTTAACTTTGCCCTTCACTATGTATCTTTCACAGACTGTATCATACAGAGTGCCAATTTTAATTTTTTATTCTTTTCTGATATAGTTTATGATTTTTTCTACATGTCACTTGAATATTTACTTGGAGGCAATGTCGAGATCTTCTACTTCTATAAGTGAATACTCAAATTACTTTATAATAGAATAACTGGAAAACATATTTACGTTGTAAGAGGTTTAGAGTAGCATAATAATCTCCATTCAAGTCTTCGGCCTTAAGCTCTGCGAGTCAGTCTAGTTTTTCGTAACCGAAAGTGTGCAAATATTATGTTCCATTTCAAACATTTTTCACAAACTTTATCCCAATTTAATCGGGTACGAGGTACCAATAATTAAGAGTAACAAAATTTGTACATTAAGGCAGTGGTTATACAGACAATTAGAAAATGCACAACTCGTCAATAGTAATAACAACACGCTACATCGTCAATTCGATAAAAAATTCAGGTCTCATTATAAATTGAATAGAACTTGATTATATAAGTCATACAACTTCAAAGGAAACACTAAAAAATAATTGCATGTACGGCGTGAACAATATAAAATCTGTCTAAATAGTTTCTATCCACTAAGTCTAGAATAACATAGCAAACTACGAAAGTGTTTCCTCTTTCATGTTGGCCAGTTGAGCTTATATAGGCAGATTTTATTAGATCTCAGATAAGTGTGAGAATTACATTAAACAAAATTAAGAATAATTGTAAATTTTAGGCGAAGTGCATTTTACAAAATTAATTCTTTATTCATTATAAGGCGAGTGTAAATATTGCTTGTTTAGATATGGAAAACCTCAGACTATACGCAACATCACGGAAGTATTTTATTCATAAGTAAATGCAACAATGCAGTTTATGTTATCTATAAGATTACATAGCTAGTTCCGAGAAGAAAGAAAAAAACTATTATTCCACTTAAGTATAATAATTCAAATTCAAGACAATTGCAGCCCACTTGCAGCTCAAACAGTACAGCGCGGTCTACTTATTGGCCACAGTGGTTTATAAAAGACAGCGAGATACTTTTACACCTAGCTTTTTCTGTTCGATGATTACTCATTAAGATGTTTCTAACTTCCTTTCAGGAAGACGCAATTCATTCTATGAGTCTGTAGCTGCTCAGTCTCAAAATGAATAATGCTGTTTCTTTGTGCTTCTCTCACTATGTGTTTTTAAATCTATTTATAAGGCTTTCTGTACATATAAAACAACACATTAGTGATTTACTATTCTCCGGCGACCGATTGCTTCGTTCAATTCTTTGGTGTGAGAACGCATGTTTGCAGATTCACCTAACATCGTGAGTCCATTGATAATGTACTTGATCACAATGTGCTCAAGAATTTTAAAATGGTCACAGGATATGCCGTGTTCAAGATCTCATGTCGTATCCTTAGTACGGGAGAACTCATTTTTCGAATTGACCTATTTCTTGTGATAATTTAGGACATAGTTCAACAAAGAAGTAGTCATCTGTGGTCTGAGAAACCTGCAACAACGATTATGAGACAACCAATGTTCTAACCACGTATTCTGCAACTAGAATCGCCGAAGGCTTAGTTTAAGGTTCACCACGATCAGGACATATATTTATAAATACATTCTCGACATTCGACAAAGGTCTATATTTAGAAGTAAGAAATTAATTACTTACTTTTTCTAATACGTACTTAAAAATCTTAAAGTTCAAAATGCTATTTAAAAAATAAATTAAAAATTACAGTTCGTTCTTCCTCCATTTCAAATTATGGTATATGATCTATCACAGTAACACTAAATACATATTCACTCAAATCGTCAATTATATCGTCACATCATTGAAACATCTGTATGCACTTTGTCACATATTATACATCAAGAACAGGAAATCAATAACTATTTTCTAACGGCCCTTGAAGATAAAAATGACATTCAGCTACAAAAAGAAGTTTAAGGCGTACACGTAAATGAATATTATTTCTAAAATTTTGTTCCCATGATAATTAGAGCAAGGGTCACTTGTGCGTATTCAACTCTTTGTATAGTAATGCATTTTTCTATGAGAGACTAATAGCTGAAATCAATAAGTTCATAGAAGTTGATACAAATAGACAAAGGTGATATTTTATAAAACTTTTAAAACTAAACCATTGTTGCAGTCATAAACAAACACAAAACGTATTATTAGTTTGGATTGCATTTTTAACGATCACTTTATAACTGATACGCCATTGATGTTTAGAGAATTTTTTATTGGTAGTACGAAATTATTAATATATTATGTCCATCCAATGTTATCTTATCTATGATATTTCATATTGGTTTTCGAACTGAAGTATACGATACGATGTATTTTCATTTTTCTTTGTACATTAATTCAATGTGCTTCCCACCTTAGAACAACATACATGCAAGGAAGACGAGTTTCGTTGTTTCTCTGGGAAATGTATTCCCAATAGATGGGTTTGTGACCGTGAAAATGACTGCGGTGATCGAAGCGATGAATCTAATTGCTGTGAGTATAATAATTAAATTCTTTGTGAACTCTTTAATTATAGATCCTAGAATTAAAACGATACTATACTCTAATTTGCTAATTATTGATTCTCAAATAACGTCTTACATCCAGAAGTGGATATACATATCACCAAACGACTTTTCAAACAAAATGTTATGTTTCTCTTCTATTGCATGTGCCCAAATGTTGACCTCGCTGCTTGATTTAATCGCATATAATTGCATGTCTCATTTGTCCAATGTATGTTAGTCCACATCCACATGAAATTGAATAAGTACGTAGTATGTTAAATATTTTTGGTGTTTTGCTGAGGGCAGCATTTGCCTTATCTTTAATGATAGCATGTAAATATTTTTTTGCAATATTTTCTCACTAAATGACTTACTTTATTTGAGGTAAAGTGAGTAAAGTATATAAATGCAAGTGTTTCTTCTTCGGAAATTCTTTCTGAATTCTGCATCTAGTGGCATTTTAATCATTTTGTTATTGATTTATTGATATATCTTTTGTTATTATCTGAAATACGAGATGATAACAAAACAGATATCATTAAGCCAACAACAAAATGCCTAAAATTTCTCAAGAAGCAGAATTCGTATACAACTTTTGAAGAAAACAAAAGTTTGGTTTCGTACACTTTATATGCAATACTTCGAATGAAGTAAGTGTTACTAAGAGTGTTTTCTCGAATTACCACAACTCAGAAGATAAACACATTTAGTGCGTATGAAAGGTTAGCTAAATAAAATAAACATGGATGTGATCGCAAGAGCCCTATTTGTTAAATCATCTCACCAGTTTGATTGCATCACCCTTAATTCAACGATAATGTAATGGAGAGTTTTGTTGAACTTGTGTATTCAAAATAAGAGGATCGTTGTGAACATGATAAATCACAATCCAAATATATAAAAATACAATGCATTCTACATACATATGTAAGATTGACAACTTTTACATTTATTTGTTTAAATTAAGCAGTACACGTTTTCCATGAATAATGTTCTGCCTGTCTTAAATTAGACATCAGTTTATTCAATGGTCACTTAGCTAATGCAAATGATTTAATTTGCTATTACAAATGGATATTAATTTTCGATAATAAGGAAAACGAATTTTCGTAACCAGTCAGATAGTATGTATTGTTCCATAAATTAAGTTTCCCTTGTATTTTACTTCTCCTACGTTTATGTTCAGAGAAGTTCTAACAGGCGCTTATGAAGTTACATTTAGTTTCAAAAGTGAATAATTATGGTTTACGTACGTGTAGAAAACTTTAGACAATGTTTAATTATAGCACAAATAGAAAATACGACTCATATTTCTAAAAAAGGACAAAACATTGGATGTCTCTTATCAAATTGACTTCATTTTTGTTTTAGAAGTTAGATTGCAGATTTTTCAGACCTCAATTTAGTTTAAAGCTGATAGGCTAGCACTAATCACCTATTAAAATTATATTGCACAATTAAGGTTTATTTTAAAGTATTTTTTTTTTCAGAAATATCAAATTTATTCTAACTTCTGAAGCGAATCGAGAAAGGACTTAATCTCACCTGTTTATTCAGTTGCGTTAAATTTTTGAATAACTTAAATCATCTATGGCATCTATATTATTAAAGCATAATAATATAGACACAAAGACTCCAAAACAGTCTTTGCATATTGCCATCGTCAAATATTTCAGTTCCCTTAAATAAATATGTCATATATGTATATATTCCTCATAATGATATAGGGATCTTTCAAATGATCATTCATGGACCAGGTGTCGCATATGGAAATCACTAGGACGCTTCTAGCTATCAACGGGCCATTCAACTGGATCATTCCTCAAGTTAGCAATGACACTTTTCAGTAGGACAATCGTCCTTGTACAGTTCAACTTTGTCTTATGATGCTTTGAGTGTATAGTATTTAATTTTAATGTCTGCGTCTCCGGGTAATTTACATCATGTAATTGAAGCCTATGTGCAAATGTGATGAGCCATGCCCCAAACTACTTATCACGGTCTCAACGATATATGTGGTGTGGAAGACCGTAATTAATTTCATATACTTGAAGTGAAACTTCTAGTTTAACAGACAATGTTTATTCATAGATGTTTAGGAAAAAGGAAGTGATCGTAGTGAATGAAATGGTGGAATGAAGTAAGCCTGAGAAAATTGGAGAATCCCGAGAATACTAACACACGCGGTGTTTACCGATTACAATGGCAGTTTTGTTTGAGTTGAAGTCTAACTGAAGATCGTTATATAGTACATAGTGTTGTATAGGTTTTTCAAACATACATTCGCTTCGCAGAATAGTTAGTACGAATTAAAATTGCATATTCTTTTAAACAGCAAGCTGTTTTTCATTTACAATACTGAAGTAGTAAATGTTTATAATTATAAATATTTAACGACTAAATTTACAATGTTATTTTGTTTAAGTTACCATACATACAACACCTCCACCAGCACCATCTAATTGCGGACCAGAAGAATTTCAATGTAATATAGGGGGATGCATTCGAAGTAGTTACGTTTGGGATGGCAACCTAGATTGTAGAGATGGAAGTGATGAGACTCCTGATTTGTGCAGTAAATATCAATACAGTAGCAGGATTTAAGAAAAAACTCTACATAAAGTGAAAGAACTGCAACTTGTATAATCAAATATCTTATATAAATACCTAAGGTATCAGTCATATTTTATGTCTTTTTCGAATACTAAACAAACATTATAATGGAATTGATAATTTAAGTAACGCGGATTAGTAGTATGTTTAAGAAGTACCTGAATAACGTTTTTCACATATTCGCATGTGAACTACAATATATTAAAATCTTGAGACATTGTAGTTTAAGAAATGGATAAACGAGTGTGAAAAGCCGTAATATTAGTATGCTGAAAAACTTATCTATTGTCACAGTCTGTCATCAAAGCTAAGAGTACCTATACAAGAAATTTTAATAATGAATAGAAAACTCTATTTGTAGGTAGCCTTTCATAAATACTTATTTTCGTGTTTCGAGAGCTTTACATATTCGTTATACAATCTGCTGCAATTATATAGCAAGAAGATATTCCTGGAATTTCAAAACATTAATTTCAACAAAACTATCAATTAAATAAGTTTGTCGAATTAAGCTATTGAATTGTAAAATGCTATATTATTCAATTTACTTGCATACGAATTTATGATATTACTTAAATTATGTCGAAACACATATGATAATATTGCTAAACTACGATAATATTACTGGCGCAGAAATGAAGCCTTTGTGAACAGAATATAATAGAAATGTATTCATTTTAAAGAATGGCGTAAAGCTTTTTCGTGTAATACCAAAAGAATATGAGAGCAATTAATTACTGATAAATATGACGTAAATTGTGAGAAATTTTGAGGTGAGTTGACTTTGAGTTTTACGTCCCGTTCAGCAGCGAGGCTATATGAGACGTGGACCTACTGATTAACGTGGAATCCGAACCACATGAGCTCCCGCCGGGAATCGAACCCGGGTCTCCCACGTGAGAAATTCTGCTGTAAATAAATTTGTAAATGATACTTAAATAAATATGTAATTTAATACTGCTATCAGATTTTAAAAATTAAATTTGCATTAAATATGAAATCGGAAATCAAAATGTATGCAGTAAAATAATAATACTATCCCTAACTCTCAAAGAAAGAGTTGAATAAGATTCTACTAAAACCTTTCATTCCGAGCATTTCAGTAGAGTAAATTTATGTGACCAACATATTAAAATTGTTGTTTGTAATATAGACTGCACAGGGCAAAGTGCAGAACACTGGTTCAGTTGACGTTATAAATTGCAATTTTTTTTTAAATCATCCTTCGATTGAACATGTAGCTGTATAAATAAGATGTGAGAGATACATCCACAACTGCTTTATCCATTGTTCTGTTCACATTACAGTCTACAACACACTGCATTAAACACATGCGCAATAAATTAATCACAGCAATAGTGTCAGGACGTCTACTAGTGTAATTGTAAGAGTTAACGTATCAGACCTTTTGTCAGTCGTGATACAGTAGAGTACATCACATTATATAAGGTATTTTGACAATGTCATGTTTAATATACAAGTCCTGGAATATCATACGGGATTTTGTGTGCAGTTTGTGTTCGCGTGAATACATCAGTGATTTGAAGTGTATGATTGAATATTTAAGGACAAGTACTGAACAACTGTACATATATAAAGGAAACAGGAATGCCACTCTGTTATATAGAAGTAAGTACACGTATAAGATAAAAAGCATTCTATATTTCCACGTTTTTTAAAGGCTTTGCAGGAAGATCAATACTTGCGTTTGGACCTTTTTTATATACCAAAAGATTAGCCGTAACTAATGAAACTCCCTACTTTGATGATGTAGTTCTTGTTCGTGTATAGAACAAGTTTAAACAGTTGTACGTGTAAGATTTACAGTGGTTTAAGTCACTTTGTCAGAAGGAAAGACTTAGAGAGAAACTAGTAAGTAGTCAGTTAACAGAGAACATAAACATGTCTTGCTGTATTTCCCCGACTGAAATAGAAGGCGCTTGTATGAACCATTATCGAAAGTACGTACTAGATCAAAGTAGCACAAGAGATAGTATGGCGAGTAGACCATTTAACAAAGAGATTGTCACTCTGTCAGTATCTTCAGTAAGTCTTAATTGCAGTGACGATCAATGTTCAACGACACATATATATAAATTGAGTTGTTTTTCAGTCTAATATCCTTTTCAGCAGCGAGGCCACATGAGACAGGACTTATAGATTACTGTGGAATCCGAGCCGCATGAACTTCCGTCTGGAATCGAATCCGGGTCTCACACGAAAGTGGCGTACGCTAAGTGCTTAGCCACGAAGGAGAGCACCGACAATATATTGTAAGGGAAAATTTCTGTATAAGTTCAAACTCTGGCATAACGCTGTCGCAAGAACCCAAAACATTTGTCATTTAGAACAGTAAGTACAGTACATCACAACGCAGATACTCACTGGTTCCAGAAATTTCGTGCATGTTGTGAAATGTCGAAGATCACCCAAGATCTGGCCGCCAAAATTTAAAAATTTTGAGGTCATACTGTACGGCATTGAGGAAAATCTATTCATCAATACGCAAAAATTATCAATCCAATTTGAAATATAACAGACCATGTTGCGCGTTCTCTTTATGCAGCCGAGGTAAGTATCATGAATTCCTGCATTCTACCACATAAGATAACCCCAGCTCCGTTCCAGAGGAGAATACATGTTTGCCTACAATTCCTATAGTATCCAATATGAGTAGGTAAAAGCTGGGGTTTCTCGCGTGTCCCCATTTTCAAAGCATTTCTGCCCCCATTTTCGCGTGCCCCACACAAAGTAACAAAAACACATTACACCGAAATTCAGTGCCAAATTTTCTACCATTTTTTCTGACGCACTCCTTATTTTAGAAGAATCACACACATTTTAATTTATGTTGAATTCCTTCACATCTATCTTATAATGGCATCACAGTAATGTATTTATACTATCTTCTAATATACACTTTTTTCATCTACACAGCCTTGAGCTATTTCGTTACTTTTACCATATATTTTGTGCTTACGATTTCTAATTAAATACATTTAATAGTATGATTCCTTCTCATTAAACAGTCTTTATACTCATTAAATTTTAAATCTTTATTTATAATATTCTTCTAAAGTTATTTTGATTTTTTTAAATATTCTTTGTCAAATTAGCTTTTAGAGTCCGAATAATTCAACTCAATTAGTGATTAGTGCTGATCTTAAATCAATTGCTTCTTCTAATATTGTTCCTTCTCATTCACCTTCCATTTTTAACCCTCGAGTAGTCGCGCCGCGGTCAAAAGCGCCGCAGGGAAATTATTTTCGATCGTGTGTCCATTCTGTTTGTCCGACAGACTTCTCCGTCTAACTAATCTTCCCCCTCACCTTCCCGAACATTCCTGCTCAGTCACTCCGTTATCCGCTGTTTAGTTTAGCTACTAGTGATTGTTTAGTGAGTCTGCGGTGCTTTCCACCGCGCGTGACTAACCGTGTAATGTTTTTTCTCAGTGTTTCGCTCTACACGTGACCTTTGCTTTGGAGATGTTTTAAGCCTTATAAACATAAACATTATTTTAATGGACGGATGAGAGGTCGACAGAGTTAACAAACTGATGCCAAGTACGAAAGAAGGGCAAATTTCGTAAATCGTCTCTATCGTGATATAGGTGTTTATTTTCAACTCTTAAGTATTGCTTGTTTATTATGAGAATTAACTCTTCGATTCTCAAAATCGCTTTGTAAAAAATCACCGACTTGAACATAATTTGAACCTGTGTTTACTAGCTGTACTACTCATAAGGTCAGCATGTTACTCTTTAATTATCTTGCCAACCAATAACATAGGCCAAATATTACTAAGTTCAAGCTTGATCTTTGAAACAAATCAGTTTCTTCCTGTAAAGTTATTTGCTCTAAACTTAAAGGCGAAATTAAATTATTTGATGATCTGGAGAAAAAGTAGTACCTACTAATCAACTAAATAACACAATCCAGTAACGATTACAGAAAATAGCATATTATGTAGTAATTTCGCAGTACAAATCCAAAAGTACGTTTATAATAATAATAATAATAATAATAATAATAATAATAATAATAATAATAATAATAATAATAATAATAATAATAATAATAATAATAATAATAATAATAATAAATGTTCACCTTCACTATATAATTTTCACTTCAACGGACAATGATACTAATATGGTACCATATTTGCAACGCCAAACGCAAATACGTTACACCGTGTCATCCTCGCGAAGGATTCTTTGGAGATTAAGCTCTGTCTCATTTTCTCTACCGTTTCCAAAAATCCCACGGACATGGTGTTTATCTACAATTAAGCCCATACGTCATGAGAAGGGATCAGTTTTACGTTAACAAAAGTCTGGAGTAGTACTACCAATGCTATTGTCCAATCAGCTGGCGTGCAGCGTTACACTAAATATTTACTTACTTCTTGGTGCCTGTAGACATAGGTTCAAGTCCGTTGGTGACTATTGAACACATTGGTTCTGAAAATACAGTACTTTAGCCAAAGTTGTAGGCACCATCGTTAGGAGTTCAGCTGTTGTTTTAGCCTTTCGTGTAATTATAATTGGTAATGTTTAATACTCGTACCAGTTTTTGCCTTTGCGTATTGTTGTTATTCTCTTCTTCATTTTTGAAATATGTCAGAATAAATACCGTCACAATTCCTCTTATTTTGAATATAAACGTCATTTGCAATTGGTAGTGCTAAAAAAATTAACTTTCCTACGTACCTGCTAAAAAGTAAAAAAAAAAAAAAAAAAAGTAAATTTTGGGGTTCGAACTCATACTTATGGAAATAATAATCACTATAATCACTTACCTGAAATCACTCAGACAAAGCTGATTACACGTAGTAACATTTAATTTATTCTTGTACTGTAACTTCCCCATCGTAGGAAGTTTATGTAGATTTCCTTATTTCCTTATTGGAGAGGAATTGAAAATTTGGACTAGGACGCTTATGTTTAGGATAGGCCTGGTCAGTGAGTTTTGAAAAGTGGCCTGGGTTTAGCTTTGAAACACGCACAGACGAAAAAAAATAGAATGTGTGTAAAAGACAGATGCAGTCAGTAACAGATAAAGAAGAACAAAGAGAGAAAAACAGAACCAAAAACATGACAATGAAACGTTAAGAAAGAGGAAGAGAGAATGACAAATGTAAAAATACATACAGCATTCTCAGAGTATTAAGGAAAACACAAAATGTTTATTCAGATTCTTGCTCTTGTCTGCACGGTGTTTTCTATCCATTTTTTGATGCGAAATATATATATACTAACATGCACACATGAAAGTAAAACTGAACACCTCCTTTATAAAGTAGGTTGGAAAACCTAAACTAGTAACTGAAAATGAATGAAAAATATAAATATATGAAGAACATATATAATTAAGAGAATAAAGAAAGTGCGAAGGAAAAGTTCTCTTTCTTATCACACGGGCAAACAAGTTACTTTTGTATAAATTATATTTTTCAGTGGGATATTTGTTAGAAACTTGAAAAAACATTTCTTCTAGGAAACCCTTCATAATTCAACCATAAAAGTATTATAAATTATAAAATACATCAGGACTGAAATATAGTATTTTTGAGCTTATATATTTTGTGAACGGAATCTCCCATGTGTATCATTGAACATAAAAGAATATATCGATTGCTTAAGGGAAACATTTGAAAGGTATATTTGAACTCCTTTCCTCCCCATTAGAATACATTTCTAAATTGAAGTGAAATTATAATAACCCAGATAGAGAAAAGTACCAATTTTAAACAGTCACCTCAAACGGTGATAGTGAGAGAGATAATGTCGATATCATTATTGTATATAGAGAAAAGTATAAAAGGAATTGTACCCGTCTCATCTCTTCCTTAAGAAGCAATGTTTCCGGGTATATTCATATATTATTAATAAGAAGTTACATTTTAAGTAACATGAGGGATCGAAACATATCCTATTTCTTGAATATTGTTTGAATTTCTCCTTCTCCCTTAGGATACGCCTTCTCTCTGCATTATTTTCTCTCTTATGAAACTTCACTCCCCCACTCGTAGTAACGAAACAGCTTTGCAGCTATCTGTACTATTGTCAACAAGCATCTTTGAATACTCACGACTATTTATCCTCTTCTTGCGCGCTATATTGTTCTAGGTGTGAAAAAATCGGCATTTTGTATTCAGAGTAATACTTAGACTTTCAAGTCAGAATAATATTAGTTTTGTTCTGCCAGGGTCCTTGTGGCAGCACCTGTTGCTATCATGTAATTAAGGAGTATTTGAACTCCCATCAAGTGATACCACATAACTGGAACAAACTGCAATAATTTTCATGCCCGACGGCAAGTTTTAGATTCGATGATCCCTGAGCAAGGTGTGTCCATCATAGTGTGCCATTTTTGTCCATGGAATGAAAATGATAACGTCCTTAGGATGAGATCTCATAAAAATAAAGTAGGATAAATACATTTACTAGGGGTATTACAATTTAAAAAATCTTTGCTACATAACTTTGATACAGAACGCAATCCAATTGTATAGAAAAGTGACTCCACTGCGAAAGCACACAAAACTACTGCATAACTAATATTGATGCATAGTCATTTTTTTTCCCTGACTCGCGTGAAAGTTCTCCATGGAAACATTTACTTGTGGTAAATATTTAGAAAAATGCTACATGTGTGATACAGAACACAGTATATGAAAATAGAAAAGCGACTTCACTAAAAAGGAAGAAAAGACTACTACATAAAAGATACTCATGCAAAATTTTTGTTTTGTTTTTCGTGTGAAAAATCATGCAATCCAAGCACACAGGTTCACCACATTTCTTCAAATGTAACTGGTCTTCTTGCAGCACAATCAATCATGGCATCTAGAAGCCTGCATGATCTTCACGTTTCGTGGAAAATAATTTATAGTAGTATTGAAGTGGATTTGGTACTTTGAAGATCTTTTACTTCTTTGGTTGGGATATCTCTCCGTTTGATGGACGCTTTCGTTCCTTATCATTGTTCGTTTCAAGGTATATGAGTGTTGAAACGATAGCGGCCTTGCATTGAAGAAATGGAACATTTGACACTTCTCTGTAACATATACAGGCGTTAGCGAATCTCATGTTGAGGAGATAAAGAACACTCTCAGGTACTACTTTTTGTTTTTGACTCCATGAGAATAACGCACAACCATTCTGACCATTAGATCTACGACCGCTATGAAAGGAGTTGAGTTGATTTTAGTTTAGCGTCCCTTTCAGCAGCGAGGCTATATGAGACGTGGACCTACTGATTAACGTGGAATCCGAACCACATGAACTCCCGCCGGGAATCGAACCCGGGTCTCCCACGCCAAAGGCGCGTACGCTAACCGCTTAGCCACGAGGGAGCTCGCTATGAAAGGAGTGGGTGGATAAGTATAGTGATATGGCCCCAGGAAAATCTTGAGATGACAAGTGGATGGTATATAAGTATCCCGAAGATACACTAATCAATCACATTTCAAATCTCAACTCTCATTGGTTCATGAGAAATGGCGCAAAATCGGAAAACTGAGATTAATTTATTTCTCAAGAATGGTTAGATCGATTTAATTCAAACTTTGATTTATGCGTAAGTGTATACAAAGGCTTTATCTGAAACAATTAACAGCTCCCCCGACTATTTTCCGCCCCTCAAAAGATTCTATTCATATTTTGGGCCCCTTTTTAACCTATGATGATCTGCGAGTACAATTATGAAAAACAAACTTTCAGATATCGCTTTAACCCTACAATCACATATATTTTGTTTCCAAAATTGTATCACGGGTACGTCATGGTCAAAATTAGCCAAAATCAACCATACCTCACCTATAAGGGGGCAATTGCAAAACGAACAGCTATTGATGTATCTTTAGTATATCTGGTACGTGAATGAATGAGGAATCACACCTGGAAAGCGCCAAACTCACTGTGGCCCCATTTGGTGGCCTGTGGCGTCCGTATCCAAATTTTGAGCCAAACTGAAACTGTTGATATTGGTGTTTATTTAATATGAATCAATCAGCCGTATATGAATATGAGGTTAAACTGCCATTAGACCCCTAAATAACCCATTTGAGGATGTCTGAAGTTTCAGTGTGAGTGTTCATATAAAAAATCAATGTTACCTATACCTAAAGTGTCTAATCAAAGTGAAATAACCTCAGCTGGAAAGTGAATAACCATCAACAATACCATAATGGAATGCAAGCTTTGTTGTAGTGTCTCCCATGTGTCCTGAGAGTGGGATGGGGATAAGAAGTAGAGTAGTGGAATACTGCCCAATTTGAATAAAATGTACATTTCGACCAAGAAATAGAAGAAAATATAATGCAAACGGAAAGTTAGTTACATGTAAGAAGTACAAGTATTTCAATGTGTGAAACAAATAAGGATAAAAGGAGGACTGTAGTACGTACTTTAATCCTTTTCACTGTTTTCATTTAGGGGGCCGCGGTGGCTCAGTGGTAGAGCGTTCATCTCTGGTGCTTGGGGTCCCGGGTTCGATCCCAGCCCCCGCCAAGTGAACTTTATGGTGGACAAACACCGTTTGTTTGGGGTTTCTCGGGGTTCTCCCGTTTCCCCCACTTTCTTCATTCCACCCTTTCATTCATTACTCAACATCACCTTCTCCTTTAGCCTAACCGGCATAACCGTGGGACGTAAAACTCAAAGATTTCATTTCATTTATGACCATACAAATGTTGTCGTGATCGAATGTTTTGCTCAATATTTGTGCTGAGTTTGGGATCTTTGACAAATACCTTCCATAGCTCAGGTAATAATTAATGGCCGTAAAATAGGAGCAAGATCAACTGTTCGCAAATCATTTGCTCATTCGCAGCAATACCTAATGACACTTTTGTAAAATTCTGTATTTGGTTTTAGATGAAGCTTTTGTATGTCTTGCTTTGCGTATGTGTCTTGAATGCACTGTCATTTTCAATAACTTGTCGTTGTTTTTAACATACTGCATATTTCCTTTCTCATCCAACATTTCAGTCTAATAACATATTGCCATTTCATATTGGAAGAATCCACAAAACATTTTTTTCAAATGTTTTTTGGTAATACGAGGAAAATCTCCAAGATCCGGTGCAGAAATAGATGTAAACGGAAGTTCTCTTTTTCACAATTTCTTCTGTTGAACAAATGCTGCCAAGGTGTTTCCTTTTCCTGATGTTTTCACAGATTTCATGATTGCGGTGACTGCAAAGTGGCTTTCATCTGGTGTCGCATGTATGGGGAATTTATCTTGTAGATAACTAGTAGTTCTATCATAGGGAAGGATATTAGCTATCATTTCATTGTAAAACATTTCATCCAACAGACGATACTTTCACCATTCCATGTGTAGCTTCAACTGCCCAACGAATTCTTGTAGCAAACCTGTATCATTTGCTTCTGCAGTGCAAGTTTGATTTTTTGCCTTTAAATGCAGGCATAGGAATTTCATAACCTTTGTCCTCAATATAACGTTTACAGGGTCTATACTTTAATGCATGACTACTAACTTAGTAATATAAAACAGAATTCGTATGTAGATGGGATGTTTTACCCCCAAGAAAAATCGCAACAGATGCTACTGGCTGTCAGTATTAACTTTTCCGCGACAAATTCTCACAATCATAAAGATCCATTGTTTAGTGTTTGTTTTAAAGTGATAAGAGTGTTCATTCTCAAATAAATTGTTAAATATCAACAGTTTCACTATATCTCAAACTACGGATGGGGGTCCACAGGCCATCAAATGTGGCCTCAATGAATTTGTCACTTCAGGTGTGATTTCTCACTCATTCACGTAGCAAATATGCTACAGCTACATCAATAGCTGTTCGTTTCGCAATTGCCCCCTTATAGGTGTGGTATGGTTGCCTTTGGCTAAATTTGACTATTGCGTACCCGTTATACAATTTTGGACAAGAATATGTGATTGTAGGGTTAAAGCGACATCTAAAATTATTTTTTTCATAATTGCGCTCGCATACCATCATAGGCCAAATGGGCCTCAAAATATTGAATCGAATTTTTTGAGGTGGGGGGAATAGTCGGGGAAAGCTGTTAAGTTTTTCCAACAAAGCCCTTGTATACACCTATACATACATCTAAGTTTGAAAAAAGCGATCTAGCTATTCTTGAGAAATAAATTAATCTCAGTTTTCCGATTTTGCGCCATTTTTCATGAACCAATGAGAGTTGAGGTTTGAAACGTGAAGGATTAGTATCTTGTGGTTACCTACATACCGTTCACTTGTCGTCTGAAGATTCATCTGGGGCTATTTCACTATACTTATCCACCCATGCCATTTGTTGTACTCGGTAAGAGCGAAAGATACGTAAGGCGATAGGATATGCACTTCTCTTGTCTTCGTCCATCTTACAAGGATGAAATTGGTGTTTGAGGTTGTTATGGAAGAGCCACCACGCGGTAGATCTCTTTCACGGGCAAGTTTTGATTCTACGTTAGGTACTCGATTCAGTCTAATTGTTCCTAAAACAAAAAAATCTTTGATATGTTGAAGTAAAGGAATAGAAGTGAAAAGTTTATAATCAAAAAGTATGTAATGTTTGCCCTCTAGTCCAATCAATATAAGGTTCGACTCCCAACAAATTGCAAGAAAAGCTTTTTACAGTTTTTCTTGTAGAAATAAGCATTCTGAACAACATATCAAAAATCAGCAAAATTTAGACGTCAATTTGGCCGCCATTTTGGATTTTGTTACTAAACACCTTTATCGGAAAAAGCAATTATATCTTCTCACAGAATTAAGATAGAAACTTTGTTCTTGTGTCAAATTTATGGTAATATATAATATAAACGAAAGAAGGTGGTACAATCTTGTTATGATGCCGCCATATTTAGATATGGCGGCTGTTGTTCCAAAAATTTCGTTACATTCGTTTCGTTATCTATCTTAGTTGGCACATAATTATGAAACTGTTAAAATTTCCAAAAAATCGTCTGAAATGATCGTTATAGACTAGAATGTCCTCTTTGCATTCACAACAAGATCATTTTTGTATCTTAAAAACTAAGCGAGCTAGACCATTTTATGTGGCGAGAGTGTTGTCTTTCATAACACTGAACTCCGTTATGTAAATCAACATGCCTTTTCTTTAAATATTGCAATACTTTAATTTTATGAAAAGGAGGATCTGAATTGTTCTTTTAAAAATAATAATAATAATAATAATAATAATAATAATAATAATAATAATAATAATAATAATAATAATAATAATAATAATAATAATAATAATCTTAATGGACATCATAGGAGTATTAAGAGGGTGTAATTATAATAAAAAACGCTGTCAATTTTGCAAAAGTATTCCATTACCACCTGTCATTTTTATAATATGATGGTCACAAACCATGTTATAGAATAAATAAAAATAATTGACATGCGTAACACTGGCATATTTTGTTAAACGTTAAAACACAACATGTAGTTTACAACTTATGTAATGTTATTCACTAACGATCGCTTTTTGCTGTATTATTTTTCTCTTCATATCTGTAAAAGAATTGTCTGCAACCAAATTCTTTTTATTTATTCATATTATGTTATAAAAAACACCCTAAATGTCTTTATCACCCATAAGGGGTTTCTTTGTGATGTTTTCAGAGTTGCCATTATAGCAAGAGCCACACGTTGCTGCGCAATCGAGACCACTTTTCTTACACGTACATTTACGTGGGATACATCCACATTAATATTTGCAGTGAATCATTATTAGAAGGCTGTCAGGAGCGGGTTTACTATCCATCATTATTGATTTCAGTTTGTCCCCTTCATTAATCCAGTCTTACTTAATAGGATCCATGTCATAGGATCCATATAGGATCCATGTCTCACTTAATAGGATCCATGTCTCACTTAATAGGAGGACTAAGACCCATCCATGTCATGACCTGAAAGTAAGTTCGTTCTGTGTGGTATGTTGTAGCAGAAGTTGTGGGTGGAAAGCGCTCGAGTGCTACAAATGAATAAGCATCAGTCACATTTTTGCAAATGTAGGTATACTGCAATGATTCTAATGTGTCGGATTCTTTCCCATTGAACAAAGCCAACGTTGAGTTACCCCAGTAGTTTCCACAGTTTTTGAATCTGTGTTTGGAGAACAGAAACTCTGTGCACATTCACATAAAATAACATTTTGTTAATCTTTTCAGAAACTGACTTTTTTCCAATAGCAAATATTCGTGAAGTTGTATATCTGATCCAGTGAAGGTATGTATAAATAACAGGCTTGTACATACATCTTGCCCTAGCAAGATCTTCAAGGCAATAATGTTGTAAATATGAGCTTTCCCTTTATCTGATCCTAGATACAGACCCTTGTTGTCTGTATAGCTATAATAGAGAAGCAATATTAGTAGAACCATCTCTTCTCAGACGAGGGTTGTTGACTGGGTAAGTGGGTCAGCAACTGCATCTTTTACAATGTTAACATGTGTATCTGCTTGTATTACTTTACATCCTATCGATCTCAGGCACACAGTAATCATTGTTATCAATAATTGTTTGTTACTTCCATTGGAGAGAAAGTCCTCCTTTTTCTCAGCAAATTTTGTTGCTTCCGTGTAGTGTTGTAAAAAAACGGTTTTTTTTTCTGTGAAGTTTTTTTTCAATAAAAAACATCGTTCTTTTTAATGTTTTTTTTAAATGTCTGTTTTTTTCTGGCAACTATTATTTATTGATTTATGTTGCAAATTATTGAAATAATCAACAGTACTTGAGTCGAAGCCCTCGTAACTTACAAATCGTTTGTTTCTTTGTACTTATACGAGCAAAATTATGTGATTATTCCTTTCGGACCCAGGTCATTTTTGGCGTTTTCCTACATTTTCAGTTAGTGACTTATTGCCCAAAAACTATTCGTTCGATTGATATGGTTAAGGCCTTTTTTTTTTTTTTAGAAAATCGATGTGGCTATGTTTTGCTGTAAGTTTCATTGCAGTGTTGCCAACGGGTAGGAAATTATTGAGGGAAATGTAAGGGTGAAAATTTACAAAAAATTCCCTAACCGAATTTCAAAATTTTTTGTATCTACCACCAAAGCTGCTATATGGGTTCAAGTCACCTAAAAATTTCTTTGGTATGTTGTCAAGGTACAGTGAAATCCTGAACTCGCTGGCTTCCATTCAAAGAGGGAAAGAAAAAAATCTCTGTCATCATACACATGAAATTTTGACACTTTTTACGCCTCAGAAGCAAAAATCAACAAATATGTAGGAGCTACAGCTTCTCTAATTATCCTATTGAAACTTTTTATGGTGCGTTCTGTAGGGCAGAGAGGAAGCTTTCAGATAGTGGTACGTTTGTTTCAATGTAGCTAGCAAGAGGGTAATAATAGAGGGGAAAAGATAAATTTTCCGAATTTTTCACCTAAAATCGGAATTAATTATTTGGCTGGAAACACTACCATCAAACAGACGAAAACTATCTGAAAATAAGCCTTAGTACTCCAAGAATATATCCTACAAGTATCATGGCAATATCTAACAAAGTAAGCATAATTTTTGTTTAAAAAATATATCATTCTACCTCAGAAATTTACCATTTTCTTACCATTTCCAGAACATAGTTTATTATAAACCTCAATTGTACTTCCCCTAATCATTCTAGTGAAACTTTTTATGGTGCGCTGTGTAGGCTAAGAACGAGGCTTTTTAGACACTGGTACCTTTGTTCGAATGTAGCCAACAAGAGGGAAATAATAGAAAAAAGGTTTTTTTTTTAAAAATTTGACTCTAAAATCTGGAATAAAAATTTTCTGTAGCTGGCAACACTGCTGTCAGACACACACACACACACACACACACACACACACACACACACACACACACACATACACACAAACTATCTTAAAATAAACTTTGGTATCACTCTAATATATCCTACAAGTATTGTGACGATATCTAATAAAGTAAGCATGTCAATAAAAATATCTCATTCTACCTTAAAAAAATCACAAATTATCTTTCCAATTAGAGAACAAAGTATACTGTAAACCTCAACTGTACCTCCCCTAATTATCCTATTGAAACTTTGTATAGTGCGTTGTATAGGGCAAAGACGATACTTTCAGATACTGGTACGTTTGTTCCGATATAGCCAACAAGAGGGAAATAATAGAGACAAAACCCATAATTTCCCCAAAATTTCCCCCTAAAATCTGGAATTAAAAATTTTCTGTAGCTGGTAACATTCTACCAGACAGACGCAAACTATCTTAAATTAAAAATTGGCACACCACTAATATATCCTACAAGTATTATGGGGATATTTAGGAACAAAGCTTCTAATTACCAAAAATATATGACGGTAAACAGGAAAGTAGGGAAAAACTAGAGAAATCAAGGGTTAGAACCTAAATATGAATTTTTCCTGCGCCCCCTAATTACCCCATTGTAACGATCTGTACTTGCGTTTGGTAAGTAAGGACAAATTTTCGATTGGCGAAAGTTGACTTGCACTCGGACGTATAGGTACGGATTTATAAACAAAAATTTCGAATTTTTTGCCGAAATTTAGGGAAATTTTAATTTCCCTAACTGGCAACACTGCACGGAGGCCAGTTCAATTGATGTCCACAGTTAGGTATGCATCCGAGGTATCTACCGGGCAAGTCTTAAGGAGGTCTTTCTACAACGAAGGAAGGTACAGAAAAAAAAGAAGTAAAGGAAATTCGAAATTAGAAAATTCTCGAATTTTTGACTGGGTGAAATTTGAGAAGGAAATTCGACACCAGAAGAAAAAGAAATTAATATGATAAACTATGGTCCAACCATATTTGGCAAGAATAATATCCTGATATCTTAATTAGTGTCCACACAGGAGCGGATTAAAAAAGTGACACACCCGTGTGTGCCACTTTGGCCAACTGGGCCACCGAGTGTACATTTGATTACATTTTTTGACTACTAATCCGTGTTGTTGTTGTTGTAGGTATAGTCTCGACTAATAATAATATCGTTGTTGTAAACAATAACTTTATAAGAAAAATTTTCTCTCCTTTTACATCTTAGTTCCAACGCTGTTGGTGAGAAATGCAGGATGTTTCAAAATGAATATCAGGTTCTTAAGTCTTCGTAGTACTTATTACATTTTACGTACAATTATAAGCAATGCATCAAGTAAAAGAACACCTCAAACAGTCTTTGCTACAAGTGTTCGATGTGAGATTCATTCGTCACACGACGCACATCTATAGGCGAGAAAGGACCATAAACTTTCAGCCATATGGCACAAAACACATTCAATTTAGGGGAATTTCGTTTCAACTGTACCATCTCCTGAGGATTTACTGACCGCCAGGTACAAACATTATGAGTGTTCACATTAGCTCTTAGGTGAAATGTCGATTTATCACTGAAGACGACACGATCCAGAAAATCTTCATTGTTACGCAGCAATATTTCACTTGCGAAATTGGCACGTAAACCGTAATCTGTAGGCTTTAGACCTGTAGCAACTTCAAACGATAAGGACGTAGTTGCAAGCGTCTCCTTAATATTCTTCACACAGACGGTTGCACCGTAACTACAGATTCAGTCTTTATTAAAACACAAAAACCTTTCTGCTCTCTAGTCTCCATCTTTGCTACTTGCTCTTTCTAACGGCAGACAGAAGAAACAATGCATGTGCATGCGTGCGTACAAAACTGTTTGAGTTGCTCTTCCATTTGATATAATATTTATAATTGTAAGTTAATTGTAATAGACACTACAAAGTTTCAAAACCCTAATATTAACTTTGAAACACCCTGCATTACTTCAAATTGTGTCATCCTATATTTATGTTTTGTATATACATATCATCAGAGCCGACCCTACACAGAGAAAAATCCGTTCTCTGGACAGCGGTATATTGTACAAACATACGGAATCCTCTTGCTTAAAACAGAAATCAGTATGGAGCATACATTATCCGTATGCTACATAGGCACTACCCTTAGAAATTACATCATGCTGTTGCAGTATGTCTGACATCTAACAGTTTTCCGTATATCACATGCATATACTTATGTTACATTCCTCAGCTACATGTTATATATATACATTTGTATGTGAGATCCTGACCGTCTATATTGTTTCATACGGAAAATGCGTATAGATGGAACACTTATGCGGAAAATATTATAAAACATGCGTTTTCAGTTATACATCTGTTGTACGTTAAGTCCAAAAATTACAGGAATTACGCATGTAACCTATCTTTTTAAGTACGCCACCTACAGTTTTTTTTCCCAGTGTAGGCAATTTGTCGCCCCGTGCAATGGCATAATTTGCCGCCTCCCCCTTTCTCCCGAAAGAACAAATCTTAAAAGTTATGATTTTAAGTATGGTACTCCATCATGAACAACGAAGGGGAGGGTAAGTGCAGTTGCACTCAGAAAGGCTTAAATACTTACTAAAAACGCAATCCCGTTGTGTCTTTTTTTTCTTTAAATATTAATCTATTATGTTAGTGAAAGATAAAGCAAACACACCTGCAGAGGAACGATGGTAATCCTTTTTATAGAATTCAATATCGAGCTTCAATCTCAATGTATCAGTTTGCAATTCCAGTGCAACTAGCTCTTTCATCTTTATTTCTTGATTTTTCTTCTACATCTGTTAACATTTTTTAAAAAAAAATGTTTCTATCTTCAATGATAAGGAACTTGTTTCTGATAAAAACATGACTAGTTGTCATATCAAAACTGTGATAACTTACTAAATGAAAAAACAGATATTCGCTACTATTCGAGAATTGAATTCTTGCATTTGACAACAATCAAGCAATTTATCGTTGGATTTATTCGACCATTTGCTTTAGCATTGTCCATGTGATCTTAAACTAATGCAACCTAAACATAATTTATGAATGTAGTATTCAAAAAGGTCAGCTTAGTAAATGTAACTACCATCATCGTGAAGTCTGTTTCCAACAAGAAATATCTAATTTAAATAATATACTTATGACAGATTTTGACGTACCCTCCAAACTTGCCGCTCCACGCAAATGCACGTGTTCATATAGTAGAGCCGTGTCTGCATCATAGTCGACAAATTATTTATATATGATAGTTAGAAAAATACTATTAGGCAAATTAGTATTAGTTTTTACCTTTAGACAAGTTATTTGAATTTTATACTGTTCGTGACATTATTTTCGTATTTATTAAAGCCTGCTTTCACGAAAAAACAAAATTTCATTTCTACTTTTATTTCTTAGTTGATATTGATGAAAACTGCTGAAACCCGAATTGTTAGTAGGTATGGTATTTATGTAAATTGTAAAATATTTGTAGCGTATCAGTGTCTAGCGTTTAATTTATGTTGCATTTTACGGTGATTACACATTCATAAAAATATTTCATACTTAAATAGACGTAAGATGCATTACAAATGACTATTTGAAAAAAAAAAACGAAATTTAGAAAAAAACGAGAGGCAATGTATTTTTTCTAAAAAAAACGTACATTTCTGAAAAAATACGAACGTTTTTTTTTCTATTTACAACACTACTTCCGTGACATTAACTACCATTGTTATAGTTGTCTTCCTTCGCTCACGAGTACTGTCCTTTGTGGTAGGTTTTCCATAGCCATCGAAAACGAAGTTGCTTTTCCATATCGTTCTGCAACAAAAGATGCATAATGTTCTGCAATGACGCTGTAAGTACTTCCTTGACACCAGTTAAGCCTATGTAAGAAGGAACCTCCATCCGAAACATACTGATCAGTATGGGGAAAAGATTGAAGGATGACACCAGTCGAAAAAGTACTTACATATGCTTACAGTGCTTACATATGTACCAGTCGAAAAAGTATGCTTTCTTATGGCTTCAAGAAGTGCAGATTTGTCGGCCTTACTAAGTTTGTGTTTAGCTTCAAACAATGCAGATGAGTATAGGGAAAACTCATACTTCATCACCTCATTTAAATTTAAATCTCCACTCTGAGATACAACCAAGAACCGTTGAAACAGGATCTATCGTTTTGTCTTCCAATATCTTAACAGCCTTTGGTGATGCAAATGTGATTGCCTTAATGTTGCGTTTCTATGCATATGAAAATGTAGACTAACCTTCCATTTGAGCAACAATGTCTTTACTGATACTGGGAAGCTCATGGACATTCACATCATTATCTGCATTTATTCTAGTTATAATATTATGCAAATGTGAGCTCCTCCGTGGCTAAGCGGTTAGCGTGCGCGCCTTTGGCGTGGGAGACCCGGGTTCGATTCCCGGCGGGAACTCATGTGGTTCGGATTCCACGTTAATCAGTAGGTCCACGTCTCATATAGCCTCGCTGCTGAAAGGGACGCTAAACTAACATCAACTCAACTCAATATTATGCAATGCGACTTCCTCAGACAGTGGGGAATATAGTTCAACCACCGTACCAATTTTAGCCACATCCTCTTTACTACGAGCTATCGTTGCAGCAGTAGCCTCTTTGAGCTGTTGATTAGTAGTATATTGCATATAATAGAAGTCGTGTATGGCAAAGTTGTAAGACAAGGATACAGGAGAATACATTGTCCAGGTTGCCCTTTGGTTCTCCATTATTCCATTACCTCTTGTTAATCCTCTGTGGTATTTAATGACCTCATTGGCGTCTGCTCAATAACCAGGTCGCAATTAAGACCATCACAGAATTCGTTACTTTGTCTGATGACATGGTATCCCTGCATGAACTTATGATACACTTCAGAGTTAGTTATATCCAAACTTGCAATGGTTTGAAGGTACAGGTAAGCAGACCCTACTGCAGCAGCAAATATGGGCAAACAACCTGAAACAGCATGTAGGTGAATTGTCTATGATCCTGATCGATCGGCATGAATTAGCTCCCTGACTACACCGAACATCTGCGTATAGTTTAACCAAAGTTGGCTTGCCTTTGACTCCTGAGAATATTGACACATTATTTTCTGCACAGCAGAAACTATATGTGTTATAAATCTGATTCTCCTCTAAGTCACTCTTTTCAACTTGACAGCATAACTGTTCTAAGCTGTGAATGTGGCTCTCACACACAGGTTCGGTTTCAATAATTTTGGAGATAATTACATTTGTAAGGCATTGGTTGACCATAAGATTCCAACGTAATGCACGCTGTACTGCTCTTCCTGACATAGTATATATGGCTGTATTTTCACTGTAGACTGTTGCTAAGATCTCGTTCAGTCTACTATCTTACATTAACGTATCTGTAGCATCCAATAGGTTTATTAACCCATTAAGGCCCAAATTTTGTTTTTAAATAAAAGTCATCTGGTAGACGTGTTTCAGTGTTTTTAGTGAGAAAAAATGGAATAAGATTTTTTAAAACCCTTTTATTGTTTAAAACTTCCAATTTATGTACGATCCCCAAATAGGGATCATGGGACATGCCGTGAATATATTTTGTTAGCATAGATATTTTTCTTGAAAACAATACAGTACAAAACAATTTTTCTGTTACTAAATATATTTTTGTTGAGAACAATACACATACATTTTTCTCACTTAGCTCTGCAATTGTAAACAAACCTGTATGTAAAAATACATTCATGTAAACGTACCTAAACAATAAAATATGCAGCTTCCGGAAACATACAAGATAGGTAAAATGATGACATATAGTTTTATTGGTGGACATATAGGTGAAATATCAGCGAGATCTTCCTTGTCATTAAAATGAATGTACTTTTTAATATCCATAAACCGGTTCCTGCTCATGCACTTTCTAACAACACCTACATTCATATCATCATCTTCGCACTAATATAACCGTTGTTGGGGAAGAAGGTGATATCCACTAAAAATAAGAATACCAAGAAATTTACGAACACAGTCAGATGACACAGAAAGAACGTGGTCATTAATCTGAAATGCGTACTTTACACTTTCTTGAACAATATACTCCAAGACTTCATCGCTAAAAAATAGTTCAAACACTTCCACGGGAGTTTTCTCTTGTACACAAGATATGAGCTTCTCACGATTAGTATTCCAAGTATTGGTCTGTTTAGGCAAAGAAGAATGTTCACCATCCTTCTTCAACCAGCGACTTTTATACGAACTTGTTTTTTGCTTCTTGCGAGGAACTTCTGGACAGTTTGAAACACTTTCAGTTTCGTCACTACTAAACTGAGTGCCGCCGAGGTATGAATTTCAACAAAACCAGGTACATCGCGCGAAGCTGTATCAACTAATTCTTCATCGTCACCCTTCTCAATATCAGAAAGTGAGTCTACATTATCAGGAGGTAATTCGCAAATGTCAATTTGAGAATCGTCCTCTAAATCTTCAGTTTCGAAGGAACCAGGATCAAGTAGTAAGTCTTCTACTTCTTTGAGTATCAAATACTTTCGACTCATTTTTTAAAAATGTTTACAAGGAAATTCATCAAAACTAAAACACACTAGTCTATTCTGATAACTGATTTGGCGTACATTAGACGAAAACACAAAGAAAAGCACGAAAATAACGTCCATACTTCAAACATTAGCTTACAATCACTGTCTATCCCTCCAAATGAAACAAGTCTGGGAAGTGCTGCCACCTACAACACAACTTATCATCTGGTGCTGATATCTGTGATGCAATTGTCTGTCAATCTACCGTTTCTTCAAACAGTGGTGGAAACTCACAGTAAAATTAAAGGAAATACTACTTTTTCCTAAACTTTACAAATATGATTAAAAAAACAACACGCTATGGCCCATGATCCCCAAATGGGGATCAATGTAATTGCATATATATATTTCAGATCGTAAGTATTGTCGAGCAATTATATTCAGTTTAGTGCAATGTAGAAGCATTGTATGCACCGTAGTGTGAAACTAAAACCCAAATCTACATTCATTGTAAAGTTATTGATAAAATAAATTTATTGTGTATTTTCTAAAACGAAAATTTGAACTTTTTTTAATTTATTGGAACGTAAGTTATTATTTTGTGTATAATAATGCCAAATATTGGTTGCATACGTTAACTGTAATATTTAACTACAGACCGGAACAAACAAAACACGTTAAAAAGTGGATTACAGAAAAAAAAAACATATAATCACCGATCCCCAAATGGGGATCATGGGCCTTAATGGGTTAAGATATGGAAACTACCAGTAACAATATGTCATCATTCACTCGAAGATTTTTTTCCGGCTTACCTCACAATTTCAGAAGCTTTCCAAAACAATGCCTGGTCAAAGGTAACAACAGTTGGCATTTTGTATTTCTCTGTTAGCTCACAGATGAAATGGAGCGTTGACAGAATGGATGTTTATTTTCCAGAGTACATATCAATCATGGGCAGGAATTGCACAGATGATTGACCTGGATGTGTACATGAGGATGATTACACACTGCAGAAAAAAATTATCCTGTGATATACATTATTATTATTATTATTATTATTATTATTATTATTATTATTATTATTATTATTATTATTATTATTATTATTATTATTATTATTATTATTATTATTATTATTGTTTTCTTTAAAAGAACAATTCAGATCCTTCTTTTCATAAAATTTAAGTATTGCATTATTCAAAGAAAAGGCATGTTGCTTTACATGAGGGAATTCAATGTTATGGAAGACAACACTCTCGCCATACAAAATGGTTTAGCTCGCTTAGGTTTAAGGTAAAAATGATTTTGTTGTCAATGCAAAGAGGACATTCTACTCTACAACGATCATTTTAGACGATTTTTTGGAAACTTTAACGGTTTCATAGTTATGTGCCAATTAAGATAGATAACGAACCGAATGTAACGAAATTTTTGGAAGAACGGCACAAAATTGTACCACCTTCTTTCATTTATATTATCTATTACCATTAATTTGATATAAGAACGAAGTTTCTATCTTAATTCTGTGAGAAGATATAATTGCTTTTTCCGGGAAAGGTGTGTAGTAACGAAATCCAAAATGGCGGCTAAATGGAAGTCTAATGTTTGCTAATTTTTTATATGTTGTTCAGAGTGTTTTTTTTCCTAGCAGAAAAAAGTAGAATAGTTTTTCTTGCAATTTGTTGGGGATACAGCCCTAATTTTCCTTATATTTACTGGACTACTCCATATGATGACACAAATTTACAACAGTTTCCCTGATTGGTCTGAGTTCGATTATGTTTGATTCTTTCTCCCTTCGTACATTCTGAAGCAATGGCCGTAACCATGTGAACGAGATCAAATCCAAATTTTGAAATCCCACCTTTTCGGCTTAGATTTGATATACTGTCTCATCCTACTATCTTGCAACGGCACTAGCATTTCAATCACACTTTCACCCACCTGATTCCACAGTCATGAAATGTATTATCAAGGGTATCAGATCGTGCTTGAGTTCATTATTGATGAAGTGTATGAAGCGTTTCATTTCTTCAAATGTTTTCAGTGACTTACTTTTGGCTATAATTTCCATTCTCAACCCCTGAACTGACGTGTGCATACGTGTGTCTGAATATTTGATATATATCATCATTATACTAATCCGTAAAGATGTTTCAATTTCATTTAGAGTCACTTTAAATGAATATTTACCTTTGTTAAAAGTATACCAAAAGGTTTCTGTCTTATTAAAACCCATCAACCTTTTCGGAAATAAACGTACAAAATAATCGTATGAGCCTCTTCCGTGAATATTGGTATTACGCTGTACAATGAAGGCAGGAACATCATTTTCGTATTCATTGTCTTCACGAGCAAAGCAAATCATAGAACCTTTTGTAGAAGTAGGAGCACTCTAGCACTAAAAATTGAGTTGAGTTGAGTTGATTTTAAATTAGCGTCCCGTTCAGCAGCGAGGCTATATGAGACGTGGACCTACTGATTAACGTGGAATCCGAACCACATGAGATCCCGCCGGGAATCGAACCCGGGTCTCCCACGCCAGCTCTAAAAATTGAATGATCTTCAGATGTCGATTGTGAATTCTCATCGGAGATATTGGGGGCGCGGTGGCTCAGTGGTAAAGCGTTCACCTCCGGTGCTTGGGGTCCGTGTTTCGATCCCAGCTCGCGCCATGTGGACTTTGTGGTGGATAAACACCGTGCTCGTGGGTTTTCTCGGGGTTTTCCCGTCTCCTCCCACTTTCTTCATTCCACCATTTCATTCATTTCTCATTATCACCGTCACCTTTAGCCTCACCGGCATAACCGTGGGACGTTAAACTTAATGATTTCATTTCATTTTTCATCGGAGATATTTGAGGAGGTCGCCGTACTCACCTGATTTCCAGAATAGTTCACTATAGGAATTTGTGATTGACCGATCAGAGAATCACTCACTTCAGAAACATTAGGGTCGCTGTCATTTTCACTTAAATAAAGGAAATCTTCCTCAGAAGCAGGATGACTCTGATCGTTGCGTGGATAATCATCTTAATCACTACTGCAGAAGCTGGCCCTGGAGTCTGATGGAAATTTTGAATGCAAAATACTGGTAAGTTTTCCCTGCCTCAACCCTTGAGACATGAAGGTGCTGTAAAAACTAATAAATATTCAAGAACAAGTAGGTAAACATACGATTCTTCCGTTTATAAAAACATGTGTAACAATTTCATTAACGGATCTAGAAGCCTAAAACTTGGGGTGAGCTATTGCAAACGATTGGAGAATGTGACCTATAAACTACTATAATATTTCAAAAATATATGAATAATAACCTGATTTCATGTTCAGCCCAGACAAGAGGGTAGGCTAGCCCCCGATCCAGAGCTACATTCGTCACTGAGCAATTTACTTCTAAAACTTGTGTAAAATTTAACTTGTCAAAAATAACTATTTTATTTCTTGAAATGTATTCTATGATATTCTAATTTTGCTCTGTGCTCAATTATCGTGAACCAAGTACAGCAGCAAGGATCTCTGGCGGAAGAAAATTTCAATATGAGGGCCAATTACTGTATATGTAAAATTATCCCTAAAATCAAACTCACATTTAAAATTTAAATTCCAGGAGTCGAAGCCCCAGAACACTCTCCCATCCATACGTCCCTCATTCTGATGTTTCTATGTACTTATCGTGGAGAAATGTCGTCAAGACATATGAAACTGACACTATCTTGTGATTCATAGGCAACCCCCGTGCTATACACATATATCTTTACCATCCCCACATTTTATTTCTATATACGCTTAGCTTGTGCTTCCTGCTCTGAGGACATGAACAAGCTTAAACACGCTAGAATAAACATTTTCTAACTGACGTACTGGCAATCCTTCTAACTGTCGTAATTTTCGTTCTGTTCCTAAGCAGAATTTTAGCATAGTATTAATATTTCATGATGACCACTTTTTCTTCTACCACGATTTCCCACACACGAATTACTAAATAAGTAGTTTCTAGGATGACTATATGTTCTCATTAGTTTGTGCTTAAAAGTACACACTAAATACAAAAGCGGAGGAATTGAAACTTTTTATACGAATGGTCTAATGTATTATATCATATAGTTGTGATAACAAATTCTTACTTTCACATATGGATACTCTTTGCCAATAAAATACAGATTAATTATAGGAAATAAAGTATATTTGTAGAGGGGATTCGTAAAATGAGTGGTTTCACAGTGCTCCATTATATTATACACTACAACGAGCACTCTAATACTCTTTCGTTTATTTATGTTTCTGATTCGTAGGCGGTTTACCTTTTACATTTTGAAACTTATAAAGTAAAGTATAACATTTTTTTAATTTTTATTTCTTTTTTGTCATATTTCATGATCGTTTCCTACATACCATTTGCATATTTGCTTTGTAGCATACTCAAATGGTCTATTTTTATTAAATATTATTTATACTGGAGCATATCAGAATAAAGGGAAAATACGAGCATAACTAAGGGACTTAAGAATCTAGGTTAAACATTTTACAATTAATCTTTCGAAGGCAATCTATTTTTGTGAATGGAAATGTATACACGTCTCCAAAAGTGCATTACCACCTGCAATTCTCCTTTTCCTGCAATAGCAGGCAACCCAAAAAGCTCGGCGCTTCGGTTGGTCGCGAATTCGAAAGGCGTTGGATCAAAACTCAATTTTGTAACAAATATATCAGTGTAGCAAACTGCAAATAACAGAATAAAACGAATTATTGAAAATGACCATTTTATTATCGTGGCGGAGTTGGATGACATCAAAAGTTACAACATGATCTTACTTAAGCAGTTTAAACAAGATCAATGGCAAAAAACACATATCACAGGAAAGCATTTCTCTCCTCCTCCGTAACAAAAAATAATCTCATAAAAAGAAAAAAGTTACATAATGTGAAGGTTTAATAAAAAAGCCTCACCAAATATTTTGAAAGTTGACAACGGAAAATTCAAGAACAACTGAACCGAAGTGCATGCGAATGAATTGTAGACGTAAAATGAGGATACGGGTTTCGTATTTTCTTAAAATAAGGTTGGGTGGGGCACGAACCCCTCCAAACCTTTGATCACGAAATATGAAACGTGCTAGTAACACTATGTCAAATGTGTGTAAAGGACATGAAGAATTGCAACGAAACTTTGTGTATAGAAAATACGCCCAAAAAAAACGAATAGGGGTTTTTATGTTCAGTGGAAAAACGATTTTAGGGAGCAAAAGTCCCCACGCAAAATGTTTAAAGCTGACGCCCGAAAGGCAAGGAGAAGTGAACGAAAGTGAATGAAATTGTGACCAGAGATTGCAGACGTAAAATGAGGATACGGGTATCGAATTTTCTTTAAAAAAATGTTGGGTGGGGCACGGACCCCTGCAAACCTTTGACCACGGAATATGAAATGTGCTAGTAATACTATGTCAAATGTGTGTAAAGGACATGAAGAATTGCCAGGAAACTTTACGTATAGACAACACGCAAAAAACAAAGGAATACGGTTTTTGATTTTCTGCGGAAAAACTGTTTCAGGGGGCAAAAGAACCCACCCCAAAATTTTGAAAATTAACGCCAGAAAAATTAAAGAAGTGAACTGAAGGGAATGAAATTTTGCACACATATTGTAGACGTAAAATGTGGGTATAAGGGTTTCGTATTTTGTTATAAAAAGGTTGGGTGGGGTACGAGCCCCTCCAAACCTTTGATCACGAAATATGAAACGTGCTACTAACACTATGTCAAATGTGTGTAAAGGACATGAAGAATTGCAACGAAACTTTGTGTATGGACAATACGCCAAAAATAAACGAATACGGGTTTTTATGTTCTGTGGAAAAACGATTTTAGGGGGCAAAAGTCCCCACGCAAAATTTTTAAGCTTACGCCCGAAAGGCTAGCAGAAGTGATCCGAAGTGAATGAAATTGTGAACAGAGATTGCACACGTAAAATGAGGAAACGGTTTCGTATTTTCTTTAAAAAAAAAAATGTTGGGTGAAGCACGGACCCTTCCAAACCTTTGATCACGAAATATGAGAAGTGCTAGTAACACTATGTCAAATGTGTGTAAAGAACATGAAAAATCGCAACGAAACTTTACGTATAGACAATACGCGAATAAAAGGATTACGGCTTTTTTTATTTTCTGCGGAAAAACGGTTTCAGGGGGCAAAAGAACCCACCCCAAACTTTTGAAAATTTACTCCCGAAAGATAAGAAGTGAACCAAAGTGAATGAAATTTTGCACACATATTGTAGATATAAAATGTGCGTATATGGGTTCGTATTTACCTGGAAAAGACTGTTAGGTGGTGCACAGACCCTTCAAACCTTGATCAATTCTGTTTTTATATTCTGTGGAAAAACGATTTTCGGGAGGAAAAGCTCCCGCGCAAAATGTTGAAATTTTATGCCTGAAAGGCAAGTTGAAGTGGACCGAAGTGAACGAAATTGCGAAAAGATATTGCAGACATCTAATTAAGTAATACGGGTTTCGTATTTTCCTGGAACAAACGGTTGGGTGGGGCACGGAACCATCCAAACATTTGATGAAGAAATATCAAAAGTGCTAGTATCAGTATGTCAGATGTGCGTAAAGGACATGACGAATTGCAACGAAAGTTTGTGTATGGACAATACGCGAAAAATAGACGAATATGAGTTGTGTTATATACTGCGGAAATACGATTTTAGAGGGCAAAAGCTCGCACCGAAAATTTTAAAAGTTGACGCACGAAAGGCAAATAGAAGTTAACCGAACTGAATGGAATTTTGAACAGACATTGCAGACGTAAAATGAGGGTACCCCTCCAAACTTTTGACCACGAAATATGAAGTGTTAGTAACACTAAGTCAAATATGTAAAGGACCTGAAGAATTGCAGGGAAACTTTACGTGTTGACAATACACAAGAACAAATGAATACGGGCTTTTATTGTCTGCGGAAAAACGGTTTTAGAGGGCAAAATTATCACCCAAAATTTTGAAAGTTTACGCCCGAAAGGCAAGAAGAAGTGAACCGAAGTGAATGAAATTATGCACAGATATTTTACACACAAAATAAGTGAATACGAATTTCGTATTTTCCTGGAAAAATAGATGGTTGGGTGGGACACGGAGCCCTCCAAACATTTCATCAGGAAAACATTGTAAGCGTTAAAGGTGCCTCCCGAAATATTATAAAATACTATATATACTGTTTGTGCTTACTCTTGATCTTCCAAATTTGAAAAACCGGATGGATACACTTGTGAAACACGAAAGGTCTTATTTTACATATCCAATATCTACACACAATTTTTTTTCGCTTCTGTCCACTCCTTCCGCCACCAGACGCACCGGTCCACCCAAAAGTTCTTTCTTTGCAGGAAAATATGAAACACGTATTCCTTCATCTTTCCTCTACAATATTTGAGCACAGTTTCATTCACTTCGGTCCATTGTTTTTGCCTTTTGGGCGTCAATTTTCCAAATTTTGTGTGGGGGGCCTTTTGCCCTTTACCGTTTTTCCAGAGAAAATAAAAGACGCATTAGTTTTTTTCGCATATTGTCACTACACAAAATTTCGTTGCAATTCTTCATGTTCTGTAGGCACTTTGGCAAACTGTTATTAGCACTTTTGATATTTCGTGATCAAAGATTTGGAGGGGTCTGTGCCCCACCTAACCGTTTTTTTCAGGAAAATACGAAACCCACATTCCCTCATTTTATGTCTACAATATCTGTGCACAATTTCATTCACTTCGGTCCACTTGTTATTACCTTTCGGGCGTCAACTCTCAAAATTTTGGGTCTGGTTTATCACCCTCTGAAACAACTTAGCGCAGAAAATAAAAATACACGTATTAGTTTATTTTATGTGTAGTATCTACCTACCAAAATTTTATCAAAATCGGAGTGTTACACTTGGGAAGTGTTACTTGTCAGTCATTGTAGAACTATTTTCCTTGTTTTTCCATCAATAAGAAATTGCCTGACAAGTAAAGGGTCCAAATGGATGAATCGAGTTGCGGGATGAGACTCATAGAGGATATGGAAATATGTATATGTGCAAAGTTATAAGGGCTGAACGCCATAAGAAACGGAGGGGGGTCAAAATTTATGGGAGGAGGGCTATGCTATGTTATTGAAATACATCAAATAAACTATTGAATCATGAAAATAGTGAAAGATAGACAATGCAAACGGTGATAGTTTCTCATGTTGACAGAAGAAGAATGGGCAGAGTAGATCGCGAACCTCTGGTGGCACCTTCAAATCCGCCATTTTGAAATATGTGATAATTTTGGAAATGGAAAGGTAGTGATGTGATATATCAGTTAGAGCCAGCATGTTCTCAAAAGTCAATTATGAACTTTAGTGATCGGTATCTGTACTTAGTTGTTACATTTAGGATAATCTTCATAAATATTTACGAAAATCTAGGAGACTGATACTCGTATGTTGAAAGTCTGGACTATCACGAAAACACATATAAGTTGAACATGTCCAAAGCCAAGAAAACTAACCTCGAAATTTGATATCCAAGTTGTATATTATTATATTTCACTGTCGAATATCAAATTTCACTGTTAGTTTTCTTGGTTTGTAGATATGTGTTATTTTTCGTCCATAATACGACTAATAATGCTAAAAGAGTCACAAATCAAATTTAAAAAATGAAACTGAAATGAAATCTTTGAGTTTTACGTCCCACGGTTATGCCGGTTAGGCTAAAGGAGACGGTGATAATGAGAAATGAATGAAATGCTGGAATGAAGAAAGTGGGAGGAAACGGGAGAACCCCGAGAAAACCCACGCACACGGTGTTTGTCCACCACAAGGTTCACTTGGCGGGGGCTGGAATCGAACCCGGGACCCCAAGCACCAGACGTGAACGCTCTACCACTGAGCCACCGCGGCCCCCAAATAAAATTTTGTTCGTACCTTTAGCATTTCTTACAATCAACGTTCAATTGTAGTTCTTAGCCTTTCAAAATTATGAGCCTGACAGACTCCTTCTTTCTTACAAATATTAGTATCAATAATATAACCTATTGAAAAATTATATTAACGGTAACCCACCGACAAACTGCAAGCAATCCCTATAAAATGAAATGAAGTATTTCATTTTAACGAACCACGATTATACTCTTTAGGGTAAGGGAGACAATGATTAAGGCAAGTGAATGTTGATGGAAGATATGATGGAATGAGAATGTGGAAGGAAATTGAAGTATCCCGAGAAAACCCACACACGATACGATGGTGTCCACCGGAAAGTTTCTTGGCTGAGGATCGAACCAGAGGCCCCACGTACCAGAAACAAGTGTTTACCACGGAGTCACCGTGTCCTCCCCCAATCCCTAAAAGACGCGGACATCCAGTTAAGAGTAACTGACATAAAAAACGTACTTACCATTTTCCCACAAAGGGAACTCCACGAATCCCACATTCTGACCGTTTGTACTTCTTGTATGTTGGTTTATCACAAACATTACTTAGTACATCGATACATCTGTCAGATTAATAGTGTTTGCTCCAAAGTAGGGGCAGGTGACTTAGTGATAGAGCGCTTACTTCTGGTGCGGGATGGACCTCGTTCGATCCCAGACTTAAAGTTTGTAGTGGATACCATCGTACCCGTTAGATTTCTCGGAATTATACTGTTTTCTCCTACATTCTCATTTCACGAATTATTTCCCAAAAATTAGCTTCCATTTATTACCTCTCTTTATTATTGGATCGGATTTCAGTTTAGCATCCCTTGGGTAGCGAAATTACATGAGATATGGAGCTACGGATTAACATGAGATCCGAAATGCTTGCGCTCCCGCCGCGAATCGGAGCCGGGTCTCCTATGCGAAAGTCGCAGACGCTACCCAATATCCATGCGTGATCTCTCTGTCTTCATTAGCCTAGAAGGCATAACATTTAAACTTTATGGACTTCATATAATTTCAGTTCTTCCTCTATAGCCAATTCTATACTGAGACAAAGTAGATCAATCAAATGTGTCCATCTTCCCTTTTTTATAATTTTAATGATGTTCTTGTAACTTTGACCTTGTTCTAAGATTCCTGTTAGTTGAAATATCGTAGTTAACTTGCCTCGGTGAACGTTTCATAAAATATCCCCATAATTCTTCAATTTCTTTGAGGTGACCTTTGTGCTGTTCCTGTACCATAACGAGTTGTGCATTAATGGAAGCCATGGCTAAAAATAATATACATTTCCTTGCCCCCGACTTCGATCCGACATTTTGTTCTCGAGTTATCGCTGTTTTGGACATTTTTCCGACTGTTTTTTGGCTGGTCATAGCGCCAAAAGGAAGCATTTGTGCACCCAGGCTGTCTTATCATGGTGTCAGGAATCAGCTCCCAACGCTGTCAGTGTTGTTTTGAAACACGCTCTATATTTCTATCCTGTTTCTGATTAGCTTCTCTTTGCCAATCAATTTCCAGTATCCCCAAAACAAACCAAAAGTGAACTAAATTCACTAAATCGCCTACCCCCTATGCTTTCTTCTTGTACCGTACTTATTATATATTTATATTGTAGTTGACAGAGATTGCCAATATTGATTGAAATGTCTGGTTAAAATGCTAGTATAGGGATTCCCTCTTCAGTACAGAAATTCCCTCCTTGCATCCTACCGCAATTTTATGCGAGATGGGATTAAGTAAGATGGGAATTCCCATCTCGCCTAAAATGATAGGCATTCTTATCTTGGAGATGTAAGTGGCTGATAAATCGTTAGGCTAAGTGGGATTAGGCTAGATGGGATGGAATCATCTGAAAAGGTAGGGGGACGGTAGGTAGCGGCATGACGTCACGCCGTACCCCATGCCTATCTTTGTCCATTGTAAATGCTTATGAATTGGGGGGTCGCCCTACCCAGTTTTTTGGAGGTGGGGATAGGGTCCCCCGCGTTCCCACGCACTTTTACCCCTGCTGCTAAGAATTAATTGATGTGAGGACTAACGAAAAATATTATGTAATAATAATAATAATAATAATAATAATAATAATAATAATAATAATAATAATAATAATAATAATAATAATAATAATAATGGATCTGAATGATAAATATATTTTTTCAACTTTTATTACAATTGCTGTCTGTTCCCGTGAATCTGGTTATATTGTTTTTGTAAGGAATAAAGTGGCTTCAAGCAACAATATGATTTGTATAAAAGAAAAAAGCCTTATGGGTTGTATTAGGAACTGACAGCTGACATTGCGTCATTTTTTAAAACAATGTTACGAGGCACAGAAGCCACCACGCCTGCGGTGTGCTTGCTTTTTTGCCTCAGGCAGCTTCAGTACTAAAGTTAAGACTTTCATTCTGTCAATCTGTGTGTAGCTACAGTATCAGTCAGTCACACAGGTTCTTTGCAACGCTGAATTTTACAAGAAAGGTTTTGTTCATCGGATAGGAAGCGAAGCCCATTGTACGTTGTAATCCCTTCCCCTCTTTTGCACAGTGTGTGAAATTTAACTTGTATACTGTAGTAAGTTACAGAAAAGAGAATGCTATTTTTTTAAATGACATTATCGAATAAGATTGACCATTATTACAAATATTCAAGATGAAAAATATTCATTTAACAGTCGTCGTACTTAGTTGTCTGCACTGAAATTCCCATAATGTGCTTTCTTCTTTTCTAATATGAGCTCCGAGCTTCTTCGTGGCTAAGTGGTTAGTGTACGCGCCTTTGGCGTGAGAGACCCGGGTTCGATTCCGGTGAGAGCTCATGTAGTTCGGATTTCACGATTAATCAATAGGTCCCGTTTCATATAGCCTCGCTGCTGAAAGGGACGACAAAATCAACTCAACTAATATTCACCACCATAAGTGATATAACTCCGAGGGGAATTTTGTCCCTGGAAAACCTCCCAAAATCATCAACGGTACGAAATATGTCTGCAATGCAAGATGTCAATCATTTCCAACTTTATGCTCTGTGACCTAGTTTGCTTTTCTTGTTTTCAGTAAACTAGACAGACAAAAGGAAGAATAGAGGCTTTCTTCCAGAAAATTGTGTTCGAGGGTGGGGGGTCACACAGGCCCGTATCCATGGGGAGTCTAGGGGGAAGGGCTCACCCTAAATTTTTACATGAGAGTGATTTATGAGCATTAAAGTAGTCAGCCATTATGATTTTTGTTTTTGTTTTAGGATGATACTAGATTCGACTCCTGGTGTAAACGCAACTTTCAGTCCTGTGTCATTTGCAGGTCTCCTTTCATACAGATTCGTTGCAAAACCTCTAAACATGTGCTATGACTAGTATGCGAACTAAAGTTTTTTTTAGCAAAAAAGATAAATTTCTTGCTTTAGACTCTGTCCTGTAATCCAGTTTTTCTGGAGGCGAGATAGTATGGTTGGGAACGGCCAATCAGATTCAAGTTCCGAACCCACATTAAAAAGACCTTCCTTTATAACCTTACTGTTGTATAAGGACGAAAAACAAAAATATACTGATAGCTCCAGTAACAGATATTATGGGAAAGAGATTTAAAAAATAGGTGGTTTTGAAATAGAGAAAGGACAATACCTGAGCTTTATTAGTATTACTAGCATATATTACCCGCTTTGCTAAGTTGAAATGAAAATTTAAAAGCACAACTCCGTATTTCATGTGTTTAGTACTCGTGAAATATGGTGTTTTCGTTTTTAATGGCATCGATTTAAACGGTATCGGAAAGATCATTGATCATCTGGGCGACCTAAAAATCATGGATTCGACACCAATAATGGTCATTTTCGGTCATTTATATGTATATTTCCTCCTCCCTCATGTTGCCTGCCATGTTATCGAAAATGTCACTGTTCATCTCAGCGATCCCCCACAAATGTGGATTCAGTACTAATTATCGGTCATTTTCCATTATTTTTAAATATCTCTTCCTCCCTCTCCCCCAAGTTGTGGGGGTTGAGTTTGAATTTAAACGGGATCGAAAGTACCACTGTTCATCTAAGCGACCCAGAAAGCTATAAATTTGACACTGATAGTGGCCATTATCGATCATTTTATATATCACTTTCTCCCCTTCCCGCAATTGGCGGAGCTGATTTTGCATTTAAACCGGATCGAAAATGTCACAGTTCATCAGAATGATCCCGAAAACTATGGATTAGGCACTAATATTGGTCATTTTTGATTATTATTATTATTATTATTATTATTATTATTATTATTATTATTATTATTATTATTATTATTATTATTATTATTATTATTATTATTATTATTATTATTATATACAGCTCCCCCTCCCCCGTGCTGCGGCACACGGAATCAGAATTGTCACTGTTAATCTCAGCTGCTCCTAAAACTATTGACTCGACACTAATATTACTCAGTTTCGATCATTTTTAAATGTTTATACCCCTCTCCTCCATTGTACCCCCCTTCCCAACTATTAGGGCTGAACTTGGATTGAAACAGCATCAGAAGTGTCACTGTTTGTCTCATCGGGCCCGAAAACTATGGATTCAACACTAATATCGGTCATTTTTGATCATTTTTAAATCTCTCTCCCTCTCGCCCTCCCCTACGTTGCTTTATCAAAGTGGATAGCCTAAAGTAATCCCTGCCCCTAAACTCATGTATGTTGAAAATTTGATTTAGATCGGTCGGGTGGTTCAAGAGTGATGAAGTCACAAAGGCAGTCATATTTATTTTTTTTACATATATCTCCCCCTCCTCTTCCCTACATTGGCTCGTCAAAGTGAAACGATAAAAAAAAAACACCCAAGGCCCGACCCTCATATTTGTTGAAAATTAGATGGAGATTGGTTGGGTGGTTCAAAAGTTATTAGGTTTTATTAATTTCTATTTATATGTCCCCCTCCCCACACCCTAGGATGTACCGTTAAAGTGAAATTACAAAAATGTTTCTAGATCCAAACCTCATATATCTTGAAAGTTTGATTGCGATCGGTCGGATATTCAAAATATAGTTCAAGAGTTATTAAATTACAAAAATAGTCACTTTCAGTCTTATATAAATTGATTTTTATGTCTCCCCTCCTTCTCCGCCCCCACGTTGCTCCGTTAAATTAAAATTGCAAAAACGATCCCAGGCCTGAGCCTCATGTATGTTGAAAATTTTTATCAAGATCGGTCGAGTGGTTCAGGAGTTATTAAGTTTTATTTATTTTTACACCCCCTCCCCCTAAGTTCTACCATCAAAGTGAATACCCTTCAACCAGCCCAGCCGTAAAACTCATCCATGTTACAAATTTGATCAAGATCGGTGGGGCGGTTCGGGAGATTTAGAGTCTCAAACATACTGTTTCTCAATTATATATATATATATATATATATATATATGTAGTGTCGAATCTAGATATTTTCCTATGGGGGCAACGTGTGCCATGGCCCGCAACATGAGGGAGGAGGAAATATACATATAAATGACGGAAAATGACCATTATTGGTGTCGAATCCATGATTTTTGGGGTCGCCGAGATGATCAATGGTCTTTCCGATGCTGTTTAAATCGATGCCATTAAAAACGAAAACAGCATATTTCACGGGTACTAAACACATGAAATACGGAGTTGTGCTTTTAAATTTTCATTTCAACTTAGCAAAGCGGGTAATATATGCTAGTAATACTAATAAAGCTCAGGTATTGTCCTTTCTCTATTTCAAAACCACCTATTTTTTAAATCTCTTTCCCATAATATCTGTTACTGGAGCTATCAGTATATTTTTGTTTTTCGTCCTTATACAACAGTAAGGTTATAAAGGAAGGTCTTTTTAATGTGGGTTCGGAACTTGAATCTGATTGGCCGTTCCCAACCATACTATCTCGCCTCCAGAAAAACTGGATTACAGGACAGAGTCTAAAGCAAGAAATTTATCTTTTTTGCTAAAAAAAAACTTTAGTTCGCATACTAGTCATAGCACATGTTTAGAGGTTTTGCAACAATTCTGTATGAAAGGAGACCTGCAAATGACACAGGACTGAAAGTTGAGCTTACACCAGGAGTCGAATCTAGTATCATCCTAAAACAAAAACAAAAATCATAATGGCTGACTACTTTAATGCTCATAAATCACTCTCATGTAAAAATTTAGGGTGAGCCCTTCCCCCTAGACTCCCCATGGATACGGGCCTGTGTGACCCCCACCCTCGAACACAATTTTCTGGAAGAAAGCCTCTATTCTTCCTTTTGTCTGTCTAGTTTACTGAAAACAAGAAAAGCAAACTAGGTCACAGAACATAGAGTTGGAAATGATTGACATCTTGCATTGCAGACATATTTCGTACCGTTGATGATTTTGGGAGGTTTTCCAGGGACAAAATTCCCCTCGGAGTTATATCTCCTATCAGAGATGGAATGGGTCAGTGGGTCGGTGGGTCAAGTGGGTCAAGTTGACCCACCACCCACCATGACCCACTGTGACCCACCACCCATCGTGACCCACTGTGACCCACCACCCACCATGACCCACTGCGACCCACCACCCACCGTGACCCACTGCGACCCACCACCTACTGCGACCCACCGACTCAGTATGATCTACCAACACTCTCTGCTCACTGCATTGTAGACAGTATCTTCTGAAGTCTGGTAAATTTGTCTCCGTTTTACTTTCAAGACCTTAATTTCCCTTGCTTTTCCACTTGTTTCTGTCTACTTACCTGAGGTGAGTATATCTAACCAAGTGAAAAAAGAACTTCAGGCACTTTTGGATATTGATATTTTTAATAGTAATAATAGCAATAGGACTTACACTACAACTTGGCTTTCGAGACCAGTAGCGTACGTAGGAATTTATTTCGGGGGGTGTCCAAACTCAATATAAGGGTATTTTATATCAACATTCCTAAAATTGCCCCTAAAATTAGGCTAAATTTACATAAAAGTCGAAATTTCGAGGGGGGGTCCAGACCCCCAGGACCCATCCCCTGCGTACGTCCCTGTTCGAGACCTTTGAGTTTTTAGAGCTAACTACTGGAAAAAATACATTTTTGAATCACTGTAATATATAAATTATTATATAAAAAATTGAATGTAACTATGTGTGCCTGATCATCACGGTCAAATTGCAAAGTCAAATGAAATTACTTTTGGTACATAGTTAGGCCTTAATCCAAACTGGGATGTTATATTGCTTTTATTATAATGCAATAATATATTCTAAGGGGGTAGTGAGTATCCGAATTTTTGCGAAAAAAATTAGTATCTCGCAAGCCGTTAAAGTTACGGAGCTGAAATTCACTGTATTAACTCTTTATTGAAAATAAACAGAATGTGTCCTAGCATTTGTTAAATTCTCCTTTATGTGGTGGGAGGGCACTTTCTATATATGGAAAATTGGTAGTGAGTTGGTTTGTAAAAATGATCGAAAACGATCGATGTTATTTAAGAAAAAAAAATCAGAAACAAAAAATACAGTGCTTGGCTTCATATATCCATTGCTTTCTGCTGTAACAATTGCTGAGGTTTATTATATAGAGCGCTTACAGTACAGGACAATCAACCCATAAAGTTGTTAGAAAAATAGGCATAAAATTTGTACTGTAAGCTTAATTACATGAAAATTTTAAGTTTGGATTGTACGCATAATTGTAAGGAAAATTTTATACTTTTTTCCCTTTACGTTGGTCTACTTACTTTGATTTGGAACTTTGAAATTTCATCCTTTTTTTCCACTGAAAAGTATTGATAATTCAACAAGGAAATAATTATACTATGATAATTTAATTGAAATTCCTCGTAGTTTGGCACATGGCAAACAGCAGTGGTAATTGAAGGGGAAGAAGGAGGGAAATTCCCATTCACCTCTGAACACTATCCAGGAACCTCGTTCCCTTTCGCTTTCTAAACGGGGGAGAGAACTTGGCAATGGCATCAAACCTTCATGTGTAATTACAAAAATTAAATTTATATACAAATAAGAAATAATCAGTTTATCAGGCTTTAATTGATAATTTATGCACAAGATTCCCTATCAAAGGCGTGGTAGATGAAGTTTCTGTTCTACATGGGTCGACATTGCCAACTGACATGGTCGATATGGAAAAGATGTTGTATGGTGATAGAGAGATGATACTTCTTGCTGAGTATTTCAAACCTGACCAAGAAAAATCGTTATCAGACTTAAGTCTAACAAGTAGATTGTCGATGAGAAGTTGCAGAAATCGGGTAGAAGTATTATCAATTTCCACAACAGAGTGGGAATTGGGATTTTCCCTTATGAATTTACAAATGACTGATATTAGAAATAGACTACGTGGTCAGACATTGTCTAACTTGTTGCTCATCAATGTTAATGGGCTACCGCTAGACATGCTCAAAGTAGACGAGCTAGTTATTTCTTGGCTGAAGGATAGACATCATTCCACTGCGGATGATTTACCGCCAAAAAGTTACCAACAGGAAATAAATCCGATTTCAGATTTGTTTTAAGGTGGAATATTACGAGTTACGGAAAATGTATACTTGTATTACTAATGGCTTATTTGTGTTATTCAACTTTGTACCTAATTTTTAGTAAGTCTCTTCTTTGCTTTAGGTAAACTACTTTGAATAAATATTCATAATAATTGCTACTATGCATATTTGTAACTTAAATTTAACGTGGTGTTTTAGTGATTACACAAATTACAATTATGAGCATACTTTATGGAAATGCTCTCACATAGGGTACCCGAGCACCTATATATCCTATGAACAACTGATTTTTCAAGTCTTTTGTGAGAAAAATACTGTGATCTGAGAAACCATAACCTTTTTAGATATTGTACAGGGGTATTTTCCTGCGAATAGAAGTTTCTTGTGGAATGCGTTCAGAAATTAACACTTGTAAGAATACTCTCTCAGTACAAGTATATTTTAGGCACACACTAATTTCCCCCCACCACGAACTATTTCAATTTTCTCACTGACAAACACTTTACCATTTTATATCGTAAAGGTCAGTTCCACCGTTATATGTAACAGAGTGGTGCTTGAGCGACTGACTAGAAATTCAAACTCCGATTAGTGACAATTTCACAGTCTTGTTTTATTACAAGTGTAAACTCTTTAGTCAGTTCAGAAGAGGCCGTGGATCGTGTTCAGACTTGATGACGATTGATTTTGGTGAGTCGGAGTAGGTCAAAGTGGATGAGAGTGGTTCATTGTGGTTGGTGGGTCACGGTGGGTCAGAGTGGGTCACCGTGGGTGGTGGGTCAGAGTGGGTCATCGTGGGTTGTGGGTCATGGTGAGTGACAGTGGGTTACGGTGGTTGGTGTGTCATGGGTCACAGTGGGTCACGGTGGGTGGTGGGTAATGGTGGGTCGTGGGTCAGAGTGGGCCATGGTGGGTGGTGTGTCAGTAGGTCGTGGGTCACAGTGGGTGGTGGGTCAGTGGGTCGTGGGTCAAGTTTTCATTGACCCACGCCAACTCTGTCTCCTATGGTGCTGAACATGAGTTGATTTTGTCGTCCCTTTCAGCAGCGAGGCTATATGAGACGGGACCTACTAATTAATCGTGAAATCCGAACTACATGAGCTCTCACCGGAATCGAACCCGGGTCTCTCACGCCAAAGGCGCGTACACTAAGCCACGAAGAAGCTCGGAGCTCATATTAGAAAAGAAGAAAGCACATTATGGGAATTCCTGACACCATGATAAGACAGCCTGGGTGCACAAATGCTTCCTTTTGGCGCTATGACCAGCCAAAAAACAGTCGGAAAAATGTCCAAAACAGCGATAACTCGAGAACAAAATGTCGGATCGAAGTCGGGGGCAAGGAAATGTATATTATTTTTAGCCATGGCTTCCATTAATGCACAACTCGTTATGGTACAGGAACAGCACAAAGGTCACCTCAAAGAAATTGAAGAATTATGGGGATATTTTATGAAACGTTCACCGAGGCAAGTTAACTACGATATTTCAACTAACAGGAATCTTAGAACAAGGTCAAAGTTACAAGAACATCATTAAAATTATAAAAAAGTGAAGATGGACACATTTGATTGATCTACTTTGTCTCAGTATAGAATTGGCTATCGAGGAAGAACTGAAATTATATGAAGTCCATAAAGTTTAAATGTTATGCCTTCTAGGCTAATGAAGACAGAGAGATCACGCATGGATATTGGGTAACGTCTGCGACTTTCGCATAGGAGACCCGGCTCCGATTCGCGGTGGGAGCGCAAGCATTTCGGATCTCATGTTAATCCGTAGCTCCATATCTCATGTAATTTCGCTACCCAAGGGATGCTAAACTGAAATCCGATCCAATAATAAAGAGAGGTAATAAATGGAAGCTAATTTTTGGGAAATAATTCGTGAAATGAGAATGTAGGAGAAAACAGTATAATTCCGAGAAATCTAACGGGTACGATGGTATCCACTACAAACTTTAAGTCTGGGATCGAACGAGGTCCATCCCGCACCAGAAGTAAGCGCTCTATCACTAAGTCACCTGCCCCTACTTTGGAGCAAACACTATTATTCTGACAGATGTATCGATGTACTAAGTAATGTTTGTGATAAACCAACATACAAGAAGTACAAACGGTCAGAATGTGGGATTCGTGGAGTTTCCTTTGTGAGAAAATGGTAAGTACGTTTTTTATGTCAGTTATTCTTAACTGGATGTCCGCGTCTTTTAGGGATTGGGGGAGGACACGGTGACTCAGTGGTAAACACTTGTTTCTGGTACGTGGGGCCTCTGGTTCGATCCTCAGCCAAGAAACTTTGCGGTGGACACCATCGTATCGTGTGTGGGTTTTCTCGGGATACTTCAATTTCCTTCCACATTCTCATTCCATCATATCTTCCATCAACATTCACTTGCCTTAATCATTGTCTCCCCTACCCTAAAGAGCATAATCGTGGTTCGTTAAAATGAAATACTTCATTTCATTTTACAGGGATTGCTTACAGTTTGTCGGTGGGTTACCGTTAATATAATTTTTCAATAGGTTATATTATTGATACTAATATTTGTAAGAAAGAAGGAGTCTGTCAGGCTCATAATTTTGAAAGGCTAAGAACTACAATTGAACGTTGATTGTAAGAAATGCTAAAGGTACGAACAAAATTTTATTTGGGGGCCGCGGTGGCTCAGTGGTAGAGCGTTCACGTCTGGTGCCTGGGGTCCCGGGTTCGATCCCAGCCCCCGCCAAGTGAACCTTGTGGTGGACAAACACCGTGTGCCGTTTCCTCCCACTTTCTTCATTCCACCATTTCGTTCATTTCTCATTATCACCGTCTCCTTTAGCCTAACCGGCATTTACGATCGTGGGACGTAAAACTCAAAGATTTCATTTTATTTTCGTTTTTTTTAAATTTGATTTGTGAGTCTTTTATCATTATTAGTCGTATCATGGACGAAAAATAACACATATCTACAAACCAAGAAAACTAACAGTGAAATTTGATATTCGACAGTGAAATATAATAATATACAACTTGGATATCAAATTTCGAGGTTAGTTTTCTTGGCTTTGGACATGTTCAACTTATATGTGTTTTCGTGATAGTCCAAACTTTCAACATACGAGTATCAGTCTCCTAGATTTTCGTAAATATCTATGAAGATTATCCTAAATGTAACAACTAAGTACAGATACCGATTACTAAAGTTCATAATTGACTTTTGAGAACATGCTGGCTCTAACTGATACATCACATCACTACCTTTCCATTTCCAAAATTATCACATATTTCAAAATGGCGGATTTGAAGGTGCCACCAGAGGTTCGCGATCTACTCTGCCCATTCTTCTTCTGTCAACATGAGAAACTATCACCGTTTGCATTGTCTATCTTTCACTATTTTCATGATTCAATAGTTTATTTGATGTATTTCAATAACATTGCATAGCCCTCCTCCCATAAATTTTGACCCCCCTCCGTTTCTTATGGCGTTCAGCCCTTATAACTTTGCACATATACATATTTCCATATCCTCTATGAGTCTCATCCCGCAACTCGATTCATCCATTTGGACCCTTTACTTGTCAGGCAATTTCTTATTGATGGAAAAACAAGGAAAATAGTTCTACAATGACTGACAAGTAACACTTCCCAAGTGTAACACTCCGATTTTGATAAAATTTTGGTAGGTAGATACTACACATAAAATAAACTAATACGTGTATTTTTATTTTCTGCGCTAAGTTGTTTCAGAGGGTGATAAACCAGACCCAAAATTTTGAGAGTTGACGCCCGAAAGGTAATAACAAGTGGACCGAAGTGAATGAAATTGTGCACAGATATTGTAGACATAAAATGAGGGAATACTGGTTTCCTATTTTCATGAAAAAAAAAACGGTTAAGTGGGGCACAGACCCCTCCAAATCTTTGATCACGAAATATCAAAAGTGCTAATAACAGTTTGCCAAAGTGCCTACAGAACATGAAGAATTGCAACGAAATTTTGTGTAGTGACAATATGCGAAAAAAACTAATGCGTTTTTTATTTTCTCTGGAAAAACGGTAAAGGGGAAAAGGCCCCCACACAAAATTTGGAAAATTGACGCCCAAAAGGCAAAAACAATGGACCGAAGTGAATGAAACTGTGCTCAAATATTGTAGAGGAAAGATGAAGGAATACGTGTTTCATATTTTCCTGCAAAGAAAGAACTTTTGGGTGGACCGGTGCGTCTGGTGGCGGAAGGAGTGGACAGAAGCGAAAAAAAATTGTGTGTAGATATTGGATATGTAAAATAAGACCTTTCATGTTTCACAAGTGTATCCATCCGGTTTTTCAAATTTGGAAGATCAAGAGTAAGCTTAAACAGTATATATAGTATTTTATAATATTTCGGGAGGCACCTTTAACGCTTACAATGTTTTCCTGATGAAATGTTTGGAGGGCTCCGTGCCCCACCCAACCATCTTTTTTTACAGGAAAGTACGAAATTCGTATTCACTTATTTTGTGTGTAAAATATCTGTGCATAATTTCATTCACTTCGGTTCACTTCTTCTTGCCTTTCGGGGGTAAACTTTCAAAATTTTGGGTGATAATTTTGCCCTCTAAAACCGTTTTTCCGCAGAAAATAAAAACCCGTATTCATTTATTTCTTGTGTATTGTCAACACGTAAAGTTTCCCTGCAATTCTTCAGGTCCTTACATATTTGACCTAGTGTTACTAAAACTTTTCATATTTCGTGGTCAAAGGTTTGGAGGGGTCCGTGCACCACCCAACCGATTTTTTTTATGAAAATACGAATCCCGTACCCTCATTTTACGTCTGCAATGTCTGTTCACAATTCCATTCAGTTCGGTTAACCCTTATCATACCAAGGTAAGTTGATCAACGTTCATAACCAAGGGGGGTCTCTAAGGGACCCCATGATTTTTTCACTCTACATTTGTTTCAGCGGTGTTATTTTGATGCTTTTTCTCACATTTTTCAATCTTAGCCTTCGTAAGACCTTCCGTTTTGTAATTCTAAAAAAAATGTATATATACATATATACAGTGTGTGTTAAAAAAGTGTACCCCTAATAATTAAACAAAGACGTCAATACTACTGCATCAATATCGATCACCATTTGTAAATTTTTATACCTCAACATTTAGTTTAGCCTGTTACTTTTAAGATACGTAAATAGTGTATAAGTACATATACGGGGTGTGTCAAAACGTATTTCAAGTAACACATCTGCAGCTTAAAACTTACTATATACATTTTGATCAATTTTCATAGTTTCTATATTTAGCGTTTCTTATACAAAGAATGATAATTTGTGATACATTCTTATACATTGTATGTTTTATTGTTCTATCTATACAATAGATTGTTACATGGTTTGTAAATCAAACAGTATACAACACTTTATTTTACGATAGTGGGACATATTTAGTAATTTCTACTCTACAGAAAAATAAAGCTTATACAAACGTGAAGTTTGCATTTTATGAGTTGGAACAACATTCCGAGCAAACACTGCAAGTTTGAACTTTCCTGTGATTTTTGCACATAAATCGATTGCAATTATCACACTTTGTATTTACCTTCCGATCCGAATTTCGTGAACACATGCAGCATCGTCCTGTTTTCTGCTGTTTCTGTATTTTTGGGTTAGTTGCGACGGGACTTTGGGATGCTTGTACTCCTGTTGCTTCTTTCTCCTTCAACACATGAGTATGTAACCCAATGGGATCGGCAGCTGTTCGTGCTATGTTTGGATTTATTAGTTCTTTTCCCAACTGTAACAAGAAGTGGTATCTTTTATTATGCTCTTTCTTCTTGCAGTCTGGGTTTTTCAGGAGCCAAATCACGAATGAATTTAGTGCTGCAATGGCAATTATGTTCATAAAAAGTCTGAAAGGCCACCTGGAAGTGCGACTAGAGCATGAATATTCTTGAATCAATTCGTCAGCGTTGTCAAATCCTCCTTTAGTTTGATTGTAATGAAGAATCATCATTGGCTTTCGATTTTCTTCATCTGACAAAGAATCATCAATAATTTGTGTTGATAGCACACGAACAACTTTATTTTTCTTGGGGATGTAGTTGACCATGGCCATATCATCAGAGAAGAGAAATATTGATGATAAAATCTCTCTGTCCTTTGGTGGTGTGTCTGGTTTCTTTGCCCTGAGTGTCCCAGTAATAGTAATATCCTTTGTCAACAGAAATTCTGCAGTTGGTGCAGACGTAAAAAAATTGTCTGTTGTGATACCTCTTCCTGTTCCGTACAAAGGTTGCATCATGTCACATACAACACGATGTGCCAAATTTTTCTCTGGAACATTTCCGGGAAGTTTCCCTGTATACACTTGTAAATTGTATAGATACGATGTCTTTACATCAGCTGAAGCCCAGATTTTGATGCCATACTTTGCTGGCTTTGACTTCATGTACTGTTTGAAATGACAACGTCCACGAAACGCCACAAGTTGTTCATCTACTGTCAACGTATCGAACGGTTCATAGCATTTCTGACAATTTTCAACGAAGTGGTCCCATACTTCCCTGATAGCTGCAAGCTTGTCAGTCACTTTTCGATGAGTACGTGTAGTTTTATCATCAAATCGTATGAATTGACTGATATGAGCAAATCTAGCCCTTGACATCGTTGCTGTGAAAACTGCACGTCGAATGCTTTCATCTGTGCTCCACATTTGGGAAATGTTTTCTTTTCTGCAACGCAGAGCTCCTACTGTCACTAAAACACTAAAGAAAGCTCGAAGTTCAACTGGATCTACATTTTTCCAAACTTTAGCTTTTCCTGGAACACACGTTTTGTTAAATTCGTTGATTGTTCTAACGGCTTCCTCATTCGTGTACTTACCAATGATATCTATCATTTCATCGTCAACAAAGAAATTGAACACATCAAGAATGTTATTTGTATTCCAAGTCACTCTTGTGGGGCCTGGGGTCCCTTTCACAATATTACATCTTCGACGACGGGTCACAGGTGGAGCTGAAGTTCTCCAAACTCTCCCAGATTTTGCTACAAATGTCTCATCATTAACTGGAATTGTATCGTCACCACCCACATCACTATCTTCTTCTATATGTACTTCTAAATTGTCCTCAGATTCTGAGTCATTCTGTCTACCAGGTATAAACTCATCATCTGAATCACTCAAAATATCCTCTGCACCACTAATTTCAAGGTTATCTAAAAAGTCAGATATTGCATCATCTTTCACAAATGTTCTCTTTGCCATATTTCCCTTACACAACTGTCGCACGTTCATCCACAAACTGAAGTAGTAAGATGTTATATCAAATTTAGACCGCTTTTCCTTCCGAGTGCATGCAAGTTTGTAAGAACGCACAGTAAAACTTATGCCACAACCAAAACATGCAAATTACCAGTCTTATTTATTAATAAATTAACAGAAAAATCTGATAATTATTGAGGTGTGTATATAAAATATATTATATTGTCCAAAATCACATAGGACAAAAAGAACGTGGTGTCATCTAGCGGAGACATTTGAATTATCAGCATATTGAGAAAGAACATAAAATACCATGAGGGGTCGTCGGAGGACCCCAGATCAGTTATTCATATTTTCAGAATCTAATTGCTTAACGATTTTGTTTGTTTTTACGTTTATATGTCTTACTCTGAAAAATGAACACATAGAAAAATCGCGAGGGATGTGTTTGCCATACTTTTCATTTTCCACTTAAAAACATAGTCTGGGGTCCCTCAGGGACCCCGCCTTGGTATGATAAGGGTTAACTTCTATTTGCCTTTCGGGCGTCAACTTTTAAAATTTTCGGTGCGAGCTTTTGTCCCCTAAAACCGTATTTCCGCAGTATATAAAACAACCCATATTCGTCTATTTTTTGCGTATTGTCCATACACAAACTTTCGTTGCAATTCGTCATGTCCTTTACGCACATCTGACATACTGATACTAGCACTTTTGATATTTCTTCATCAAATGTTTGGATGGTTCCGTGCCCCACCCAACCGTTTATTCCAGGAAAATACGAAACCCGTATTCCTTAATTAGATGTCTGCAATATCTCTTCGCAATTTCATTCACTTCGGTCCACTTCAACTTGCCTTTCAGGCATAAAATTTCAACATTTTGCGTGGGAGCTTTTCCTCCCGAAAATCGTTTTTCCACATAATATAAAAACAGAATTGATCAAGGTTTGGAGGGTCTGTGCACCACCTAACAGTCTTTTCCAGGTAAATACGAACCCGTATACGCACATTTTATGCCTACAATATGTGTGCAAAATTTCATTCACTTTGGTTCACTTCTTATCTTTCGGGCGTAAATTTTCAAAAGTTTGGGGTGGGTTCTTTTGCCCCCTGAAACCGTTTTTCCGCAGAAAATAAAAAAAGCCGTAATCCTTTTATTCGCGTATTGTCTATACGTAAAGTTTCGTTGCGATTTTTCATGTTCTTTACACACATTTGACATAGTGTTACTAGCACTTCTCAAATTTCGTGATCAAAGGTTTGGAAGGGTCCGTGCTTCACCCAACATTTTTTAAAGAAAATACGAAACCCGTATCCTCATTTTACGTGTGCAATCTCTGTTCACAATTTCATTCACTTCGGATCACTTCTGCTAGCCTTTCGGGCGTAAGCTTAAAAATTTTGCGTGGGGACTTTTGCCCCCTAAAATCGTTTTTCCACAGAACATAAAAACCCGTATTCGTTTATTTTTTGCGTATTGTCCATACAGAAAGTTATGTTGCAATTCTTCATGTCGTTACACACATCTCACATATTTTTACCAGAACTTTTGATATTTCGTGGTCAAATGATTGGAGGGGTCCGTGGCCCACCTAACCGTCTTTTTCAGGTAAATACAAAACTCGTATACCAACATTTTATGTCTACAATATGTGTGCAAAATTTCATTTACTTCGGTTCACTTCCTTTTATCTTTCGGGCGTCAACTTTCAAAAGTTTTGTGTGGGTTCTTTTGCCCCCTGAAACCGTTTTTCCGCAGAAAATTAAAAACCGTATTCCTTTGTTTTTTACGTATTGTCTATACATAAAGTTTCGTTGCATTTCTTCATGTCCTTTACACACATTTCACATAGTATAACTAGCACATTTCATATTTCGTGATCAAAGGTTTGTAGGGGTCCGTGCCTCACCCAACATTATTTTTTTTAAGAAAATATGAAACCCGTATCCTCATTTTACGTCTGAATCTCTGTTCGCAATTTAATTCACTTCGGTTCACTTCTTCCTGCCTTTTGGGCGTCAGCTTTAAAAATTTTGCGTGGGGACTATTGCCCCCTAAAATCGTTTCTCCACAGCACATAAAAACCCGTATTCGTTTATTTTTGGCGTATTGTCGATATACACAGTTTCGTTGCAATTCTTCATGCCCTTTACACACATTTGACATACTGTTACTATCGCTTTCGATATTTCGTGATCAGAGGTTTGGAGGGGCCCGTGTCCCACCTAACCGTCTTTTCCAGGTAAATACGAAATTCGTATACGCACATTTTTTGTCTACAATATGTGTGCAAAATTTCATTCCCTTCGGTTCACTTCTTTAATCTTTCGGGCGTTAATTTTCAAAAGTTTGGGGTGGGTTTTTTTGCTCCCTGAAACCGTTTTTCTTCAGAAAATCAAAAACCGTATTCCTTCGTTTTTTGCGTGTTGTCTATACGTAAAGTTTCCTTGCAATTCTTCATGTCCTTTACACACATTTGACATAGTATTACTAGCACTTTTCATATTCCGTGATCAAAGGTTTGCAGGGGTCCGTGCCCTACCCAACATTTTTTTTCATAAAATTCGATACCTGTATCCTCATTTTACGTCTGCAATCTCTGTTCACAATTTTATTCACTTTAGTTCACTTCTCCTTGCCTTTCGGGCGTCAGCTTTAAATATTTTCATGGAACTTTTGCCCCCTAAAATCGTTTTTCCACTGATCATAAAAACCCCTATTCGTTTATTTTTGACGTATTGTCCATACACAAAGTTTCGTTGCAATTCTTCATGTCCTTTACACACATTTGACATAGTGTTACTAGCACGTTTCCTATTTCGTGATCAAAAGTTTGGAGGGGTTCGTGCCCCACCCAACCTTTTTTTAAGAAAATACGAAACCCGTATCCTCATTTTACGTCTACAATTCATTCGCATGCACTTCGGTTCAGTTGTTCTTGAATTTTCCGTTGTCAACTTTCAAAATATTTGGTAAGGCTTTTATAAAAAACCTTCACATTATGTAACTTTTTTCTTTTATGAGATTATTTTTTGTTGCGGAGAAGGAGAGAAATGCTTTCCTGTGATATGTGTTTGTTGCCATTGATCTTGTTTGAACTGCTTAAGTAAGATCATGTTGTAACTTTTGATGTCATCCAACTCCGCCACGATAATAAAATTGTCATTTTCAATAATTCGTTTATTCTGTTATTTGCAGTTTGCCACACTGATATATTTGTTACGAAATTGAGGTTTGGTCAAACGCCTTTCGAATTCGCAACCAACCGAAGCGCCGAGCTTTTTGGGTTGCCTGCTATTGCAGGAAAAGGAGAATTGCAGGTGGTAATGCACTTTTGGAGTCGTGTATACAAACATATATACATATTTACATTGTAACTCCCACTATTTATAGTTTGTTTTTTTGACCTAGCAACACAACGTCCTGTTTGCAATGAAGACCAGTTCCAGTGTAATTCAGGCCAATGTATTCGAAGAGGTTCCGTTTGTGATGGGGATAGAGATTGTGCAGATGGAAGTGATGAAAATGATAATGAATGGTGTAGTAAGTATCAAATAAAAACGACTAGGACATGAACGTATACAGATGTATTATGCCAATGCTTCTTGAAATTATTACAGTAATTTCGATATCAATTTACAGTTTTAAATTTAGTTAACTAAATATATTTGTGGTCTTATGCCAGACTCAAAGCTATAGAATAGTCCTTTAACCATCACTCTAAGGTGTTTAGTCCAAATATTTATGAAGTGCAAGAATATTTTATTTAATAATTAGTAATTTTCAAGGTAATTATACATACTAAAATGGGTATGATTTTATAATATGTATAGTTACCAGAAAAGCGAAAATATGTGACTCTTTAACTATTAAATATTTTACTTTGTATGCAATAAAATGAGGAACTATTCCATAAAGCAATTAACTGCTATGTTAGTTTGCATGAAACACCAGGCTACTCTAAATTGCTATTATCGAAGTGGAAAATTGATTTGATTTAAAATATAACTAATAATGAAACATGAAATCAAAATGCAGTTCTTACTATAATATGAGCGTTTGCTTTATGATCTTTGTGTTGATAGTATAGTTTACGACTAACTGATTTGAAACATATACTTCAAATTGTTCAAAATATCATCCCACCTGTATTACAAGATACTACCCTTGATATTTGATATTGTAAAGATGGAAATTAGATGACACATGAGAAACGGAAAGCACATAATTACTTAATAATTTCATTCTTAGTGTTCAAGCTGGGAGAATATGTGAATTTGTTCAATAGGCAATATGCCTGTTACCTATTATTTTAAGATTATAAGTCCTAAATTTTCTGATGGATGCGAAGTGGACACTTTTGTGGTGTATACCTAAGTGTATTGCTTATCACATGAATGAGTACAAGTCAAGTCTTACCAACCTAAGCCTAGAATGAATACTTCGTGTCGAGCTTTCATGTGCAGATATCTGCACTTAGAGAATTAACGTCATTTTTATAATTTCTAAAACGAAATTGCACTAGGGAATTCCGTGGCTAAGTGAAATGACCTTGTATTATCTTTTGTAGTAATCCATTAACCTTTCTGTACGTGGTATAATGTTCTTCTGTTAACATTTAGTGAAAGAATTTGTTTATGATCATTTAAGAAACCGAGGGAACTTGGAATTATGGAAGTAGAAAAGTATTGATGTTTCTCTGTATATTTTATACCTCATATATTTATCAGTCAATCCTCAGCAAATTTGACCACAACTAACCTTTCAAAGTCTACCCACGTCGAGACTTCATCAACTTAAATTGTTCTAAAAATTGTTGAGGAAAATATGTTGTTAATTATGTCTATATCTTCACCATGTTTTTGACTAAACTTCAGAAATTTTATGTCTTGCTGCAACATCATAATCTTTTTCACCGCTGTCATATCAGATGATAACAGGCATAAATACAAAAATTTCAATTCTTGATTCCTATAATATGTTAGGATGAGTGCTGAAATGGATGCTCAACTCTAATCAATCAATAAAGAGGGCATGCTATTTGTTGTCAAACATCGCCATTGTTTGCGTTGATGATCAGTGTATTGACGATAGTAGCAACTAGTTAACTGTAAATAGTCACGGAACGAATGATTATTTAATAACTGCGAAACGTAATTGAAATAGAGATCCGAGATAATATTTATAATATAAAATGTAAGAATTTAGTGGCATGGTCAATGATCCAAGGAATTACATCAACAATAGGATGACCTGTCTAACACGAGTTTGAATCATACTCTATGCATATTAATATTCTTTCGATATTATTAATTTTATCGTTTCCTTCAGAATAAAGGGAAAAATGAAGAATATAAACTCAACAGTGGAATACCTACTTAGATACAATATACTAATATCTGAGAATCTATCCAGTAATTACTCGTAATTAAAAAAGACTCTCCGAAGAATAACTGTCGATCAACACTAGGGTTATTCTTTGTGTTAATCCGCTAATTTCAATATACATCTTGAATAATTGAATTTTGCTCTAACTTTAAAATAACTATACTAAACGACCTAATCACTACTGTAGTAAAGCACAAGTAAAGCAACACAACACCATATTAATTATAAGTATCAAACAACTGTTCGCTTGGGCATGTGATAGTTTGTTTTCTATTCTTTACAGGATCGTTCATTCGTTGTAGTGAAGAACAATTTCAATGCAATAATGGACAATGCATTAATAAGCATTTTATATGTGACACCGATAATGATTGCCGAGATGGGAGTGACGAAGATTCTGCATTATGTGGTAAGAATATTAATATTATTTACGTGTTTCCCTTTATACATATTTCTTTTAGATGGTATATTTGTAAATATAAAAACTAAAAATTGAAAACTGCTTAGAAGTCTCATATTTATGAAGAATTTTAATCGTAACGGTACCGAATCCACTTTGTTAATCACCGAACATTGTATCATATTTAATTCGTTGAACATCCCTCAGTCCACATGCATTGTGCTATAACCGCCACCAGGTTATAGAAGGATTTTTTGTGGACGCCCTGTATATTTCGTAAAGACAGTGATCATTATTTTCGATTTATACTTTATTCTGCAACGCATATAAGTTCTTTCTTCGGTGGGAATTGCTTCTTTCCCACACAATTGGACAAAGAAGTCTTTTATCGTTTTCCCATATATGTATATTTAAGACGTTGCTTTTGCTGAGAACACTTCAGTTAGCGACAAACCATTTCAGTGTTTCTCTCTGACTTATTATATACACAGTATATATTCTGCAGTTATTTGGAACTGAAATAAGTGCTTTCTTTGATCGCTTATGAAACATTGCAATAGATTAGAGCAGACCAGAACAGAACAGGTATTCAAGTGACCAGAGTGGCACCAGCATAACAGTTTTTGCAGTTCCTTATCTGTACTTTCTCACGCGAAAGTTATCGCCGTGTCTAGTGCATTCTGGGCAGTTGACTAAAATTAACATAAATTGTTTCCCGTATTCTGTTTGTATGTGCATACAGGTGAGTTAACTGAGTAATTTTTGGAATGAACTGCCAACATTTTTAGTTGATCATTGCAACCCATACCTTGAGCTTGGGTGCTCGGGGAGTTCGACTCCGATACTGCACGTAGCCACCACGCACGTTGCGTCGAGAACCAAGTACGATTGTGTGTTAAGGGGCACAAGCTATTAGCCGGTGAAGGAAGTTTTCTTACGGCTAGCCCCAACTAGTGAAGTCCCAGGTCCGCAGACCTTGTGCGTACATGTAAGTTATACACGCGCCCTCCAACATCAGCATTCTACTTTGGAGAATTTCTTGTTTAATTTGCTGAAGATTCATCTTTACGTCGCAGGATTGTCGGCACAGCAATTGGATTCATCGTGGGACGACTCAGACAACTTTTCCCCAGTGCTAATCCCCCAAGTGTGTCAATGGTGTGAGAAAAGCATTTACAGTGAAATCCGAATTATAATCTTATATATTTAAAGGGCTATCGCGCACTGAAAAGGCAAAGTGTGATTTCAGTGACGAAAATTATTATACATATTCAGTGTTTAGTGTTGTATTCATTCCTCTTCGCTATTTACTTGTTTATATAATAGTATTGTAATAAATAAGTATAGTGTCATTCAATCTAGTGTGTTTTCGTTGTTTGTATGGGTGATGTTTGTCGCGTTATGGTCTGGATGACCGTCTGATCGTCCGTAAGGTTTTCGAGACGAGACACCCGAACCTCTCGGCGCCTAATGCTCACCTCATCATTGAGACCGACGAGCGATTTGGGAGCAGTTTGTAACTCTTCTTGGAGAGGTCCTTCATCGTCCTGTCCAGGTAAGTTCCATTCTCAGGAGAATACTTATTGGTAGGATCACCAACCACGAACAGTGACCAGATTACACAAAACGGTTAAAATAAATGTTCACCCAAATAGAGATCTCGAACTCAAATTTGTTACAGTGCCTTGACTCCTGTTATATTTAGACATTTCAGTGTCTCATGACAGAACATTTCTGGGGACTTTCTGTTATATCATATCGGTTATTCCCTTTTATTTGTTATAATATATTGTATCATAAAGCAGAGAGATAAGCTAAAGACGTTATTTATATACCTGACATCTATCTAACTACAAATAACATAAACAATCCAATACTACTTCCAAAACTTCTTACATACCCTAAGAATATTGTAGTATTCTTCTGCATTCACTCGGGCAGACTCCAACTCTTCCCAGTGAACTGCTATTAAAATCGCGTTCTAGGAGACTACTTGTAACAATACATAATTCCAAATAAAATCGTTTAATGTATTAGAATTAGCATTTGAAAAATGGAATACTTTATGATCATTACGTGTCTTTTGGGTACACCAAATTGCTCAACTATACGATCGTTTCTTGAAGATGTTAGTTTTCTAATATTTTAAAATGTTAGTGCAAGAAAACACATACAAGAATTCAATTATGATTTTGCCTAATATTTTTGCCTAACCATGAAATATTTTCTTAAAGGGGAAACTCTTTTCACTGGTACGAATATAATAAAGAACTTAATACATTAGTTTCGTCAAGCGAATAGGAGGCATATCTTGCTTTGCATTTATTTCATAAAAATTTCAGTAATTTCTTTTCGCAACTCTATTGATATTTCTCATGTTTCCTTGTTCTTTAGGATTTTCAGTATTTTCGACATAACAAAACATTTTTCAGTTTATGTTGTAAAACGTTGACCTTAGATAATCGCTTTGTTTAAAGTTGCAGTTGTCCACCTGGAAAAATAGATATAAACTTTGTATATATTGCATTACACAACATGGGATAATCCAACCGTTAGTGTACGCATAAAACCACAAAATACATTGCTTACAACCATAAATTAGTCACACTACAATCATTAGATTATGTTCTTTCCAAGTCTCATATACATTAGCAAAGTTAATATAAACATATGGGTAGATCTTGATATGTGGCATGGTTCTTTAAGCAACAGCCTGCAGTGGAGAACAACATGCTTTCCAGAAAGAATCCGTACATTTAGGATTCTATAAACACAATTTATACCAGATTCAAGCAACAATGGTTTGGAATCCCAGTATATAGAAGGAGTCTTTCATAAATTCGTTGTGGGAAAGATATGTTATGCAAACTCTATATCCAATACATGTTAATTATCTTATTGTTATTTTGACATTTTTCCTTCTGACTTGAGAACTGTATGCCTCTGTAGAGATAATGATACAACTAATTACTTGATATGTTTTCTCCATTAAACAATTATTTATTTGTCTTCAACGCAATAGGGATAATTTCAATTATTCTGTTGTTGTATTACATAAAAAAATTTACAATAGTTTTCTTAAACATAGAGTTCATGTTACATATGTCAATTTTGTGTTCGATGCGTATTTTGTTATCAGAAGAGCATAATCTCCAGATGTCAGGTGATTTCAATAATATGTTGGTCCTTGCTTTTTTCAATAGAATAGGCCAGAGTTATCATCAGAAGTTTTAAGTGTCGGGACATTAACATTTAGTATTGGTATGAGATTCGTACAATTAAACTCGTTTTGTACTATTTTAAGGAGAAAAATCAGATCTATCACTTTTCGCCTTTGTTCAATTGTAGGCATAGAGAAGTTGTCTATTAATGTTAGTTAATTTTCATAATATGGATAGATTCCAGTTCTCTTATATTTACCGGAACTATATTTACCGCGAAGTATTTGCTAAATTCAGATTGTACCTTTTCCTGTTAGTGTCGGTATTGCTGTTGTGTTGGGTTCCAGATCACAGCAGCATATTCTAGTTTTGATCGGACATTGAATTAATACTTTTTTGTTAGTGTGGTAATATTGTTAAATTCCCTCCCAGTGCTAATAATTATGAATCCTAACATCTTGAGAGATTAATCAACTCTGTTCTCTATATGGTTGTTAAATGTCAGTTTCGTATCAAATGTAACTCCAAAATATTTGACCGAATTTAATATATTTTGTAAAATCTGATTCATTGAATAATTAAACTTTATTTGATTTTTGTTTCTAGTAAACGATAAAAATGTTACATTTGTTTTGTTTACATTAAATGTTTTAAGAGTACACCAATTAGCAATATTTTCCATGTCACGTTGTAAATTCAGACAATCATGGATGTGTATACCCTACTATATATTTTGAGGTCATCTGCAAAAAGCAATTTGTCACATGATCAGGGAGATCATTAATGAATAAAAGGAACGATAATGGACCTAGGTTAGAGCCCCGGGAAATTCCAGAAAATGCAAAATAATCAGTTGAATTATATTTTTCATAGATAACAGTTTGCTTACGATTATTTAAATATGATGAAAAGAACTTGATCAAAGTAGAAGGAAATTACATTCACCTGGTTTATGGAATTGTAGTTTGTGGTTGACTCTTTTCAAAATCTATGTACTAGTATATTACATCAACCTGACCCCCCTGAATATAACGAATTCGATATAAAGTCTATGATAAAGGCAAGGTGTGTTGTTGATTTGTGTCGAATAAAGTCTCGTTGATATGCTGAGGTTACGGGTTGTATGTGCTCAATTATCCGTCGGTATAGGATTTGTTCAAATTTCTTTTCAAAAGTTGGTAAAATTGATATAGTCCTGTAGTTGTTAATTTCAGGTGTATTATTGCTCTTTAGTATTGGGCAAATTATAGATAATTTCCATTTATTTGGAAAAGTGCATGTTTTTAAGGCGAAACTGAATACAATCTATAGCAGATATATAAATGCATCTAAACAGCCCTTTATAATATATGGAGGTATTTCATCAATGCCAACAGCAGTTCTGGGCTTTAATTTTATTATTAACTTTAAACGTCTCCCAAATAAATGAAAGCCATATCTCAAAATGTGGAATTCGTATATGATGTTATTCTCCTTTATTTTCCATTAAATATAATGTGTTCCGATCTTCGCAACCATCATACATAAATATAATTGTTTGAACGTGGCTCAAAGTTCTACCACAAATTAAATAATTAACTTATTATAACATCATCACCATCACTTTTATCAGGAGAGAACTTAAGTGAGGACCGGATCATGCAATGTACAACTCAACTTTTCTTTAGAACGCACACTTGAGACTTCTTTTGCAATAGAATTTTCCAAGTTTTAGTTCAGCGAATGCAGTTGTTTATAACTGGATCTTTAGAATTATTGGAATAGAATGTATTATGTTTTATTATTTATTTGACTTGTTATAAAAGTGACACATGTCTCTCCGATATTCCAACTGCACCAACCCAATTTTTTTCAAGACAAGTAGTTTTATTTTCTTCACATAAAATCGATTTTTTGTATTGTAATATTTCATCATTGTATGAAAATTAGTCTTGGTCGAGAAAACGAATTATCGCATATTGAGTCTAAAATCTTTCAGTTTCTACGTCCCGCGGTTACGGTGGATAAGCTAAAGGAGACGGTGTTTGTCCACTACAAAGTCTACTTGGCGCGAGCTCTGGTATATTGCATCTTATAGTGCTGAAATATTGAGTGTTCGCATGATTATAAAGGAAATTTTCTTTTCTTTTTTTATAAAAGTTCTATTTTCAGTTCGCGAAAAAGGACTAAATTCTGTAGAAAATAACTAAAATCATTATTAATTGCGTTAGCACTGAAATTTTAAAGATTAAATTTTACGATCTCTGACAACATAAAATTATTTTATTTGTCTCATAATGGTAAAAATGGTTAAAAATAGATCGCTGCTGAAAGGAATACTTTACTGCAACCGTCCTAAATTTTACTTCAACTATGTAGGATAGGTGAGTAGGGCGTGGATATTTCTCGAATGGCAGCCTTCTCTACGTGGCGAGATTCGGATCCTTTTAGCAAAAATAATTTTGGGAAAAGCGCGAAGAACTGCAAGCTACGTAATGTTTTAATTTAAGTTTCAATATACAAAATCACATTGGAGAAAAGAAATTGTCTTTACATATTTTAATATAGCAGTGATTTTATTTCTAAAGCTACTAAGAAAATGAATTGTTCAGAAAATTCACACCATATCCAAGAACTCTTAAACTAAAATTGTAATTCTATAAATATGTTAAAGAATTAAATAAAATAATATTATGCCTTAAAGTGTCAAAAAACTTAATTCTTGTGATCGTTAAGAAAATAACACTGCGCAACAAATTTGATTTTTACTGTCCTTTAAATAGAATTATGTGATTTGAACTAAATGGCACGTGTTGAACGTATTGGTGGAAACCAAAATGTTCTATCATGTCGCGTTTTCGTTTGGCAGACCAAAACCTATTATAAGAAATGTTCGTATTTACAAACATTTACTATCTAATGTAGGCTAGGAAGGCGTATTTTACTAATATTAAACATTGTTGGTTTATCCTTTAAAAGAATTCCTTTGATCGCTTACGTTTGCAGAAATTTTCTGGGGTCTTTCTAATGATACATCATTAATATTCATCAAGCAACTTTCAATCATTTTTCCATTGTAACGCTTTTCAAATGTGACATTGTTCTGATAAGAAGGTTCTCCGTGTTCATCACTTACTGTGCCGAGGTTTTAAAAAAATCAAGATGTGATTGCAAAAATAGTAATTTTAATGAAATGCCATAAGATGAAAACTGAGCACCATCTCACAACCAATAGCTTTATAATTTTCAGCCTTTATATTTGTAAAGAAACCTGAAATGACAGGAAAGCTAATTTATCAATTTCAGTGAGTTTAGTTTCAAAGTCTTAATCCAGGATGACTGTTTCAATCTGTGTACTGTAGCAACTCTACCACAATTCGTAAGAAACCACAATTGGCATATTCCTCGCCAATCTGTAATGGTAAATAACAGATGTAAGAAATGAAGATCCAATATAGCGGGCGTCTTACGGGGATTCCAAAAATGAAATGAAATGAAATCTTTCAGTTTTACGTAACATGTTATGCCAGTTAGGCTAAAGTACACGGTGATGATGAGAAATGGGGGAAATGGTGAAATGAAGGAAGTGGGAGTAAACGGGAGAACCTCGAGAAAACCCACGAGCACGGTGTTTGTCCACCACTAAATCTACATGGCCTGAGTTGGATCCAAGCACCCAAGTACCGGAGGTGAACCTTCGACCACAGACCCACCGCGCTCCCTACGGAGATTCCAAAACAGCCTAGAAAATTTCTTATTATTTCCTCACCTATAGGCTGATACCTGGCAGTATCGAGAAACCAAATTATTTAACAATCATATTTCAGAGTTGATTCCAATATATGGAAATACAGAAACAAGTTTTCAACACTAAAGGCAATAAGTCAATTCTATAAATTTTATTAAAAATAGGCAGATATATAAAAAAAATCTTTCATAGTAAACCTGAAATTTAGTAAGAATCAGAAAAATACGTTTTATGATCGACTAGCATCTCGTTTCTACAGGAAGAATTCAAATAAAATGTCAAATTCTCAGTAAATTATGCTCTAAAATTTGTTCACAAATTTTGAACAACTCCTATATATGGTAATTGCATAAATTGCATAAATTCTTATTGCAATAGTTTACCAAAGTCTGCATTCAACTAAATTATTAAACTTCGAGAAACTCTTAAAAGACAAAATTTTCGCAAAATATCTTAATTGTTCCAATAACAGTCAGAACTAATTAGTTTATTAAAGTATCTCACGTGTCTCGTTTAATTGGCTTAAAACTTTAGTAAGCTGGGACAGAAAAGTAACCATATTTCAAGCTGTCTATTATAATCTGCAAGCTAAATAGGAGATGAATTCAGTACAAAGATTTTGTCAAAATAAAGGTATGTTATACTCCTAAAACAACAAGGTGACAAAGTGAACCCGCTAAGTAACAAACAAAACATAGGACACGGGATATAACTACGGGTACTAACTACTTTTGCTTACCGTAATACTGCAATCAAAGGGCATTTTTCTCTCTGGTTTCTATGGCAATACTTAACAAATGGAAACTTCCAATTTTCAGTCAGCCAGAGCTGAAGGAAAACGATAAATTGACAGCAACGGAAACAAACCAATATGCCTTTCCTATCACCACTTGCAGAAATTATAACGTAGTGAATATAAATTTTATTTTCTCTTTTCTAAATTCGATAGTAACCAAGTTAAGAAAGCAACAAAATATCCAACATGTTAAGAAACGACGAACTCAATCGATTTATGTTACGAATATAACCACTTAACAAGTTTTGTCCCTACTCCCATTCTATCCGGTAAAATCAACTGAAAATATACAAAAAACGCGTTTTAGTCACAAGGTAGAAGTGCATTAATACCTCATTGAATGCTGGCATAATACACAAATAAATCTGTTCTTTTCTTTCCGGTTCGCTAACCAAAGCTTACTAGAAGAGTATTTAAACCTGTTATTTTAATACAAATACATTTTTGTTCTCTGTCTTTTTAAAGAAAGAAAAATGAGACATCATAGACATTAGTTTTTTCTTTTCGTAATTATGGTTTCATTTTTTTTTATCAAAGTCCACATCATTATTCAAGAACTATTTCTTATTTCTTATTGTCTTTTTGAAACTTCACCCTGAAACATGTTCGTCGGCACGGTTTTAATGTACACTTTTTGAAAACAACATTTTTCTTTCAAAACCTTGTACGAGTATATAATTCCTTCTTGTGGCCACGAACATGTTCCTTCCCGGGCGAAGGAAGTAAAGGTCTCAGAAATTTTTTACATGAACAACAATCTTCTATACTACAAAACTCAAAGCAAACAATAAAAGAAAAATACATATTAAAATTTGTATATATCTTTTAAATTCACATTTTGCAAATACATGATGCTTTTAATTTTGTTACTATTGCCTAGCCTAAAAGTTATTATTATAAATTTAATTTCCTCTTATAATCTGATTATACTTGCCAATCTTACACACACACTTACATTACAATTAATCAAAATTTTCCTTTAAAAACCTTACGAAGATTCAAAATAGCAAAACAATTATATCGCAAAATTTATTATCAAAGCTACTCACAGCCTCTGATTAAAAAACAAGCTATTAATTATCCTTATGAATAAATTTCTTTATGAATGATTCCATTGAGATATGACTGGATTCACAATTATTTATTCTGTCGCCTCAAAAAGCATTTCTTAACCTATGTTACGTGAGCTCTCCTAAAACAATTCTCGTCGTTATTCACGTTTAACACTACCGCAGTATTTGGAGTCAAAATTCTAGTAATAAATGCTCCATCCCATTTACCAGTCAAAGGCTTTGTAGTCTTCTCTGTTAACTATGACTTAATATGTGATCTCACGAGAACTTCATCTTCAATTTGTACTACAACTGAACCTCTCATGTTAGATAATATTTTCTTTCTGTTATTCTAGGAAATTTCCATTTTTTCATGACCGTGTCAGCAAGTTTTTTATTAATCGTACTTAAACAATCCAGGACTATTATCTTGCTAGTTATTTACTAGAGGGTGTTAAACGGAATTCCTAAAAAGAGTTCTTCTGAAACGGATTTTAGACTAACATGCTCACAGAAATTTTGAGACAATTGAATCACTGGAATATATCTTGGGCAGGATTTTTGATTATTTCAACAATAAGCTCTCAACGAATATTTTGGATTTTTCATTAATCTCTCCACAATATTCGCTTCAACATGATAATGGCTGATTCTTATGTGTTTAATTGCCAGACTAAACAACAACACTTTGAATGTTGTGAAGTGAAAGCAGGAGCATTATCTGTATAGAGGGTGTCGGGAAATCCCATTCTACTAAGCACTTCTAGCAAGTTCTTGCAAATAATTTGTGTACTCACTCTCTATTCTTCATGAAAAGCAAATCGTTATGCGTTGTCAACTCCTAGAAGCACAAATTTATATCCATCTTACACAAGCATTGAGCCTATACAATCGATCATGCAGATCTTTCAGATTCCTTTTGAATAATTAGATATTAGAGGACCCATATTTCTCTTATTATCTTTCACCTGACTGAGCATAAAATTGAACGTACTCCTTTAGGTTTCAGTACCGTATTCCGTATGTATCCATTGTTGATTTTCTGTAAGGTGTGATATGCCCCAGAAAGTCCACCTGACGAAATCTGGTCATGAAATAATTCAAGTACTAGCCGGTGTAAATAGAAAGAAATACATATTTTTTAGGGACAGATAAAAGCAACACTTTTCTTCGTCAAGATACCATTGTTCAGAACGAAATTATAAGAGTTTTCACAGTAACCTATTCCCTCTATAACTAACTAACTAATTAGCTCTATGACTTATGGAACCCGGAGGTTCAATGTCGTGTTCACAGAAGCTCTCCACTGACTTCTATACTTAGACAACTGGATCAAGTCTCTACCTTGCATTCCTTTTTCTGCGAGATCCATTTTACTATTTTCCTACCATCTGCGCCTAGCTCTTCCTAATGGTCGTTTTCCGATTCGTCTTCCAGTCAAGACTTTGAAAGCGTTTCTCCTGTTTTCCATCCTATCTACATGACCTGCCCACCTAAGCACCCTATACTTGATGACCCTGACAATGTTTGGTAAACTGTATAAATTATATAGCTACTCGTTATGAAATTTCAGCCATTTCACATTTCCCTTCTTCTCCGGTTAGAATATTCGTCTCAAGATCTTGTTCTCAAACACTTTCAGTCTACGTTCCTCCCTCAGAGTAAGCGACTATGTTTCGCTACCATACAGAACAACAGGCATGATTATTGATTTATATATTTTAAGGTTTTCCATCTATAATGTTTAATAATTCCGGATATTTACTTTGTAAAGCATCAATATTCTCTTTTCTTAACGGTAAGTTCCAAGTATTTGTTACTTCCAGGTTTTTCTTTAATGTAGAGATTCCTACTGGTCAATCAACTTGAACAAATTGAAAATTGTCATAAACTCTAGTCAAAAAATCGCAACCATAATTTTCTGATGCTTAATACGTTTCACCGTGAGAGAAAACTAGCATAATGTCTCTAGCAAGGGTTCGTATTTATATAATCTTTGAGAATTATCTAATATCAATGGCAATGCTTTATTGACGGTTAAGACTACGAACTCCCATCTAAGATAGTGCTTAAACCTCTTTATCGACTTAACCAAGCAACGAAATTCATTTTTACATATACTTCTCTGTTTATTCGCTTCTGTCAATTTCTTCGAATAGAAAGCAAGAAGCAAGAAACGATTTCCACTATCGAATGGTGAGAGACAATCTCCAATAGGATTTCCACTTCCATCGCAATGCATATAGAATTTTTCGTTCAAATCTGGAAGCTTTAATAATGCATTAATAATAAACATTTCTTTCAATTTATCCAAGGTCTTTGGTATACTTTTGTCCACTCAAATTTCTTACGCTTCAAACGTAATTCGCTTATGGGAGGCATTAAATCCTGGTTTACTTACAAACTTAGAGTAATAGTTAAATATTCCACATACTTAAATTACGCCTCTGCTATTTCTAGGAGGAGGTATATTTTTAACGGCTGCAATTCTTGGTGGATCGATTTCAATGGAATCACCATCAGCCACAAACCCTAAATACTTGATCTTTTTAAGAAAAATAAACTTTTGCCAATTTGGTAATTTCACTTCCCTCATTCTCTTCAATACCAAAGCAAAGTTATTTTGTGCTCCTCCAAATTTTTGGAAGCAACAAGGACATCAGCAAAGTAAACTGCTACACATTGTTCTTTAATATCTCCCAGAACCTTTTCCATAGCGCGAGTTAGTAAACTACTCGTGGTCTTAATTCCCACAGTAACTCTGGTGTATTGACAACATCTTTTCGGGCATACTATAGTAGTGACCTCCCGCGAGTCTTCATTCAGTGACGTTGTAAATAAGCTTTCTTGCAGTAGAAACTGCTGAGAATTTTCTTCCCTGCAAGGCTTATTAAACACTCCTCCATGTTGGGAGACGGATACACATCAGCTATGATCAATGAATTACCACTACAAAAATTCCCAATATTACGATGTGTATTATTCTTATTTCTTACAAGAAAACAACTGCTACTTTTTAGAATAATCGACATGCACCATAATTCCTTGCGAGATTAATTCCTGAATATATTCATTAAAAAACTTTTCCTTATTTTCTGGTATTGGAAACGGATTTTTGTCAATGGTTCCTTTTCTTTTAAGTACTACTTGGCAACAAATGTTTACATCCTATGTCATTTTATATTACGTCAGGGAATTCCCATCGAATATTTTGAAGGTCTTTTTAAATATATTTATTTAAAATATTCGAATTCTCCCTGCTTTTTAACTTTTCATAATTTGTGTTTAATTACATTGGTTTCTCTTGTAAATCCAAACAAATAGAGGTAACACGAATTACAATGAAGTAAACCAGATTTGGATCATTCACAAAATAAATTACAAATAAACTGACTGGTTTAACATATTTAAACTTTACTCAGTTATAAATACTCCCAAGAGTTTCAAACCTTTTCTCCGATCATTATTTACCACTAGTTTCAAAAATATTCCACCAAAATTAGTGGGTTATAATTAACACACTTATTAACGCTCAAATATATTTTTTTAAATTTAAGTGACGAGCTATTAGTAACAGAGATAACGTGGAAATGTTAAAGTAAGATGAATTAAATACTAACCAGTTAATAGAATTTAAGTTCAGAAAAAATCTGAATTGAAAGTTTCCTAACTCAATATAGCTTCAACTAAAACAGCAAATTGAAATTTGTTTAGTTACACACTGAATTGTAAAATTTCAACGGTAGAAATTAGTGTAGTCGCAAATTGAATTTAAATGTGATTTTTGAAACGAAGTTAAAGTGAAGATTTAATCTACTGAATGTAAGAGTGCAGATGCGAAATGAACTTAAGGTGTGTAGTCGACAGTAATAAAGTTAGGCCTGCGAGCCAGAATCTTGTAGGAACGCTAACACGCTTCCTAGAAAACCACAATTCGCATACTACAAGAATGGTAAATAACCGATGTGAGAATTGAAGACTCAATACAGCGAGTGTTATACAGAGAGTTCAAAACAACCTTGAAAATTACCTATTATTTCCTTACCTATAACCTCTCACACATGGTAGTTTCGGGAGACCAAATCTATTTAACAATTAAATATCAGAGTTTACTCAAATATATGGAAATATAGAAACATGTTTTCTACATTAAAGGCAATAAATCAATTCTATAAACTTTATTGACAATAAGGAGATATGAAAACTATCTTTCACACTAAACTCGAAATTTAATAACAATCAGAAAAGTACGTTGTATGATCGACTAGAATCTCTTTCTGCTACAAGAATTCAAATATAATATCAAATATTCAAAAAACTAGGCTCTGAAATATTTGCTCAAATTTTGAACAACTCCTTTATATCGTAATTTCACAACACTATATAAATTCTAATTACTATATTTTACCAAAGTCGGTATTCAACTAAAGCATTGAACCTCGAGAAATATTTAAAAGTACAAAAATTTTCACAATAGTTCTTAATTGATCAAAAATCTTTCCTACTCTCATAAAAGGCAATAATACTTGGCGTATTCCTTTTTAAAGTTCTGTGAGAATACCAGTAACATTCAGATCTCTTCATACATGCTATTTGATTTTTTTATATTCAATGAAGTCCAATATCACAATCATAACCTCACAGTCTCTTTTGTATGAGCCACATACGCTACAAGAAAAGAAGTGTGGACATTTCCAATATGAAGAAGCAAAGCCTTCAGACTTACTTTCTAGCTGTCAATAAACAAGCGCCATTCGGTGGGAATACGTTCGTGTCTCAAATACTCAAATAAGACATATTGTATATATTTGCAATAAACAATGCACCCATTTTCATCGAAATACTCATCAATATGACTTTGTAGTTTTCTTAAAAACCTTATGTTAACAATTTGAGCTAAGAGATTTCGATCTTGAAATCTTGAGCGCAACTGTTTCGCTCTTCTTCAAGGAAGATTTAAGTCCTAAAATTAAGTTCTTCTTGTGTCATCAAATGGCTGGAGGTCTACGTCTACCTTGTTGCTTCGAATCCTTGGGCTTCTTCTTTTGAATCAATAATATAATGCTCTGGAGCTTTAGGTATTGGAAGATCTTCACTATGTAGAACTGGTGAAATAGCTGACTTAAAATAAGGATACTGAATCAGATGTTTAGATTTAGAGGAAAACCCCTTTATATGTGTCAAGCAAAAGTTTCAGTCTGTTACGTGATCCATTTATTCGTGCTAAATCATAGCAACAGCATATTTCATAGAACTCTGTGTAGTGCAACATATATGTGTGGGATCCAAGATTTATCCTGGTTTTCAACCATAAAATTCAATTTTTTTTAACTAAAAGTGTAAGGCTGCTCTTCTGAGTATTAAATATAAGTTTACTGATAACACTGATAACAAAATAAGTCAGGTTTATTTTTACACACACGGGACATTACATTCTACCGCACGTAGCTAAAGGTTTATTTAACATTTTCTTGAAATCCAGATACACAGCACACACTACCACAAAAACCACTACGCGGCAAAACCGACTACCGCAACGAAACACCAGATAGCAAACAACAATACAATCGAACCCAAAATTACTCAAATTCTAGAACTTCTGACAGGAGATTTACCCAATACAAGTCAGAACTTGCTTATTACTAGATGGACTACTGTCTGAAATGAAGAGGGAGGAGAAATATAAGTAACTAATGTTTCCTATTATAACGCAGAAAAGGACTCATATGTAGTAGGAGAAAATTGGAGGATCAGGAGAATTCCTCTTAGAAAGCGTACTCTTTTGTAAAGAAGAAAAATGTAGCTTCAGTGATATTTAAATTAGCGCATATTGGAAAGTACATTACATATGCACTAACTTTTGTCGTAACTCCTTTCTGGATCCACCATGCTCTAGTGGGTAGCACTTGCGTCTCTTGATCTCGCATTCGATTCCAGGTAGAACATTGCATCACACGGTGGTTCGGATTCCACCAGAAACTGTAAACCCTCCTCTAATATGAGTCTCGCTGCTAAAATGGTACTCTACATTTCAATAACTAAACTAAGCATTAATCATATTTCATATTTCACCATCTTTGAAATACGTATTTCACGGTACAAAATTTTAAGCTTTTGAATTTTTAACAAAATTGGTATGGGTTACATAAAAGATAATTACAGATTTGATTTTCTCATGCAAAAATGTATGCGAAAAACACATTTATGAGTAAGGCGCAGATTTCTTATTGTACGCTGTAATCAATGTTTTAAATACGTATTTTTTAAAAAATAAGGTAAGTTTAACGAAAAAGATAAAATATAATTTTCTAAATACTTTTTTCTTTTTATTAACTTGGAATACGCAACTTTTCACACAACTAGAATTTTTATTCTCTTTTTTCGACCCAAACTAACGAGCACCAGAATACCCGCTCTTTAGAAATATATGGGTTATTATTCTTTTCATCTGTGAACCTCCCATTTCATTAATGTATCATTTGCAATAAGCTTCTTAGATTACATCGTACACAATAGTTATACGGGAATATTTGATTATAAGACATAATCAACAATTTTACTTGACTATAAATTCCCTGGTAGTTACCAAAATATTGTCGTTTGCACTTAAAAAGCCAAGCGTATAACATACTCAAGTGGAGAGCCCTCTTAGACTTAGTGAGTTATTGAAATCACTTGCTTCAATAGGCTTAAAGCTGGCTTTGCCTCGAAACATAAGAAAAAGAACTCAATCATGAGCCCAGAGATGTAGATATGGCAAAAAATGAACATAATTATGGGCGTCAGTTACAAGAGTAGAATTCAATTGACCTGTTATCAATTGTAGTAGCAATAAGGAATTTGAGAAGTTCCTTAAACCAAGAATGATCTCAATAGATATTTCAGTGTCATTGAAAACGTGGTGGGTGAATTGAATACGATTCATAATTCTGTCAAGGTTAGTTAAGGGTTTAATAAGTATCTTATATTTTATTATTTTATCGTATTGTATCATGTATGTAGCTAGAAAATGATATTCGAAATACAAAATTGAGGTAAGGAATCTCACTAGTAATGCGTTGAATTTGAAACTTGCTAGTATCATCATACACATTAGCAATCCAACCTTCCAATTAATGACCTCTATCAACGAGGAAGCTTTCGTCAAGAGTCATCACACAACATATGGTATATGATAACAAACAAACAAACTAACTCTATGACTTTGGAAGAAGGACCTTCAATGTTTAGTTCACAAATGTCACCACTAACTCACGGATATACGTAAATCGTAAGAAGGTATAAACGTTTTCATATATAATTTTATTTAAAGACTAGAGAAAAGAACTTTCAGTCGATAATTCATATAACCATGAAAAGTTCAGTGATTATTTCTTGCTGATCATGGGAAGTGCATAGCGAAAAAATGTGGGTGTGCACAAACTATTCCACTCGCTACTCAATAATGGAATTATCTTAGAAAAAAAATTATCAGTTAATCCAAGTACCATTTTCGTGTTCAGAACGAAACGCAAGAAACTTTAATAGATTATATTCGTCTATTTGCGACATCCGTTTTCTTAAAACTTACTGAACGATGGTACCAGATAGGCTAGAAACTCTTTCTCTCATCACAACATAGATTAGCTAGAAACTTTGTCTGAGATATATATTCCATTTCATAATGTTCTTGTTTCACCAATATTTTCAAGATTGATCTGCGTCTGTCGTCTCCATAACTTAACCTAAAAGTTAAATCAGAGTAAGTTATCATGATGATTTTCGTTTTCTAATTTACATGAAATAATTCGAATATAATTAACTCTTATGGCACAGAGCGTGAAATCATTTTTGTGGCCTGTTGCATGTTGCCCGTACTCCCTATGTTGGTAGTATTTTGTGTACAATGTAGGTTTTCCATTTTAAATTCAATAGAACGGTCGTATGCGTACCCGACACGGCATTCGTCCGTCTTGCATTGAAGAGAAGTGCATCATTGGCCTTACAACCAACAAATATTAACTCTAATATTATTCTGTCTTCCCTTCTTCCTATTTGATCTCGTCAATGACACTTTGATAAAATGGCTTCCACACAAAGACGTGAGCATGTGGATGCTGATGATATTATAGATAGCTTGGTGATTTGTCAGGATCTGACGTAAGTGACATTGAAGTAGAAGGAGATGAAGATCCAGACTTTCAGTTAGAATGGAATGAGGGGGAAAGCGACGGAAGTTCTTTGTTAGGTGATGAGAATTCCGTGTTGCAGAATGATCCACATGCAAGTTCATCACATAGTAATACACAAGGGAGTGACAAAAAGTGGTCGTCTCGTGATGACCAACCTTGTTTACCTGTTTTCGAAGAAACTTTCGGGTTTAACGTTGCTCCTTATTCTTCATGTAATCCATTAGACTGTTTCTCTCTTCTTTGGAGGAGATATGTTCAAACATTTGGAATGGGAAACGGATCGTTATGCTGCTGATCAAATTCAGTTGCTGCGTCGACAAGGAAAGTTGAAACCACGTTCTATGTGGCGGAAATTTGTTAGAATGAAACTTTATGAACTCTGTCTCTTCTTTGCAATTATTCTTCATATGTATTGTTCAGGTACCGAAATTAGAGGATTGTTGGTGGAAGCAGTCATTTTACCTTATGTGTTTTGCAAGAAGATTGATTACACGCAACAGATTTATATCAGTTTCATTTGAATGACAATTCAAAGTTTGTAAGTGTAGATAAACCTAACCATGACACTCTCTTCAAAGTAAGGCCATAAATAGATTTTTTTTTAAAGTAGAAGTTTCAAACCAGGACGAAATATATAATTGATGAAGGTATTTTCCCCTTTCACGGACGCATTCAGCTTCAAACGTACATGAAAAACAAACAGAATAAACATGGTATAAAGTTGCAGATTTCATGTGATGCTGGTACGGGATATGTTGTCAAGTGTGAGGTTTACGCTGGATTCGCAGACAACGTAGAAATCAGGAAATATTATTGTATAATTACTCATAATACATTTCAGCATATTGGGGATTTATGTATTAAGATCATGCTTGTATGTGTTGGCTAATAAAATGCCATACATAAACATTTTTGTAAAAGCTATTTATAGTTACGAGAAGGTAAACGTACTTTCTTTCCAAAGCAACTACAAACACTTTCATGGGTTGAAAAAGTAAGAAAAAATCTGGGGCTAAAAACACCATAAAGCCCTCGTCCCTACAGCCATAACATAACATTAAAGGCCACTCCTCCGAGACAGAATACGAACAACGTACGGCGTACGGGCATAGTGACATAAGTGTTATTATAAATACTGAAATAGAGTATTTACGATTTTCTGTGAAAATAATTTCTTACTAATGACCTATATAAAGTATACCTATAATAAAGAAACTTAATATTTAGTTGAAACGCATTGGAAATCAGGATTAGCCTAGGAGAGATGAGGAATATTTCAACGGAGAGGTTCAGTCAAATAAGAGAATAATCTACTACACACTTATAGTGAGAAATAATACTATAAAAATCTGTTCAATTTTGAATTTTGTAATAAGTTACACTAATTTACAATCCAGAGAAAAACGAATTCCTAACAGCTGTTTCGTACTAGCTATTAGTGGCGTCATAAGCTAGAACTATTTTGTACATGGATTGCGTTACAGGACGATAGCCTCAAAATCGCTCTGAATGCTTACTGTTAAAATAGCTAGGATGGGTTGTTATCCAAAGGAGTCAAGAGTATGGATCTAATACTCCCTTTTTGTATAAGTTCCCTCCTTTATATTACATAGCTATAAATCCGATATATACCAAGATTCATTTTCGAAGATCGAATAACAAGGGAAATTGAAAAAGATACGTGTCATTTACTTCATTAGTGATTTGAATTGAAAAGTGTTATTTAGGTATTGTGAAATATCGAGTTTGAAGTGCTTCTGATTTAATGTCAAATTGAGAGTGGTTTGTATAGAATTTCGAGTCAATTTGTTAATGTCTTATCGATATGCTAGTATTATATATCCTGTTACATTTGATATTAATGGTACATATTATACTTTCGCTAAGTTTTAATTATTTATTTGTTCATCTGGTATTTCAAATATATTTCTATTACGGGCCAGCATAATTGGTAGTGTATCTGATCTATTTGGAACATTTCCTTTATTTAATTATTGACTGTAGTATAAAGCCCTTGGGGCAGTTTGTAAGGCAAAATTCAATTAACCAGATATTTACCTGTTTATGTTTCAGATTTTCGACGTATTTAATTTTGTTTATAAACTGTTACTTCATTCCAATGATATAGTTTTTCTGACACAACCTTTGCTAAACCTGTATGTATATTGGAAGAATGCAATAATATGATAGAGCTTATCAAAGTGTTATTGAGGTACTTGGTTCGATCCTATTACGAGAAATTTCTGATTTAATGATAAGGGGTACCACACGATGTAACCTCTTTATTATAATTATAAAATTCAGCTCTACTCACTGACGATACTGAAGTCTAAGTTTTTATTTACTAGGAACGCTACAATTTGTTGTTTGCATAAGAACCTGGTGTTTTTATTATTCTAAATCTATTCTACAGTTGCCAGAAACGTGAATATTTTCTTATCAAGGCGATCTGTAAACATATATTTTCCTCGCTTCATTTAATGTCATGCATACAGTAAATAAAGGACCAGAACTGTGTATGTGAGTACATTTACTGAAGCGTGTGTGTGTGTGTGTGTGTGTGTGTAAGACAAAATGTTTGTGCACTTCTGACATTATTCCGTCGGCTTTATTCGTTACGTCTGCTAGTCGCACTTCCATATTCTCAAAAGCAAATATCATGGATATTTGAGTCGGTTGAATGTTGCGAGAAGCATGATATTGAAATTTTGTTTTACCCATCGCTCTGTGCTAACAAACTACAAACACTCAACAGACCAGCTTTTAAACTAATGCGTAATTTAGTTACCAAAAGCTCAGATTTAGATGTTTTCCTAAAACTAATTACTTATAAATTACTTATGCAAAGGATGTAATAGGAGATGAGAACTGATGTTTTATACAATTCCTCATAAATAGGAGGTTATGCTTGAACATAAATTAAACTCCACATTTTCCAATTGACAAAATAAAGATTAGTTAGGCAGAAAGTAAAGGAGGGACAAAAAATTATCTGAAATGAAAGGAATGAGAACTAGCTTTAAATATGCCTGGTGCTTGTTCATGTTGTAATCTCCTAGGATGATGAGTGGATTCTTCTCCATCTTTTCTTTCTTTCTGGCTGGAAATTGATGAAAACTGATGAAGTTGACGTCTAGATAGGAATCCTGACAAAACTGCCAGGGGCAATGTGTGAAATTGCTAAGTGGGTTCTTCTAGATTTCTAGATGATGGTTTGAACAATTGCCGTAAAATCCTTCTGCAGCTATGAATTTCTTCTATTGTTTTAGTGTCTACACTGAATTCTTCTCCAATTGGTTGCAGTGTTTTTCTTCGATGTTGCTCTCTTGTAAAACTTGCCACAATTACACCGTTGAGACATGTAGTCGGTAGTTTTGTTCTGAAGAGCCATTGACGCTAGAGTTCATTCAACTACAAAGCGCTTGCAAACCAGAAATGAATGTTATGTGGAAAGTAAGGTCGAGAAAGGACACTAGTCTTACATTTGTTGGTTAATTTATAATGACCTAGAGTAAACATGAAAGATTACTCAAGTTTCTCTGATAATGTACACTCAATTATTGTTTTCTATAAACTGAATTAATAATTGATTACTTTGAGTGAATTTAAAGTAATTTGATTTTAAAAAAATGAGTCAAAATGTTGAATTGTCTTGCTTTTAATTTGTATTTAATGTAGCAGTAACCTATTTGATTTCGTGCTGCTGCACAATATGAACTGTGACAGTTAATACATAGGGATATCTCTGAGAAATTTTGTCAGATTTGACTCGACTTACTGTCAAGTATGTAAACAATAATATAATGAGATATGTATAGGAACTTCAGAAGGAAACAATTTGTATTTGGCAAGTACTCGTGAAGTGAGTAAGAATATTTTTTTCTTGGTTCATAAATTCCGTAGCACAGTTATTTTGATTTTTAACTTGTTGTTGCACAAATAATTTTAAGTAAGATACTATCGTGTTAAATAATTATGTCACAGTAGTTTCCATATAGTAAGTAGTAAATGAACTAACTATGCAATATATTTTAAAATGAAAGTACCGTAGTAATGCCTCGTATAGTTTATTCAGAGATTCCAAAATCCTCCGCTTTCTTTAAAGCTCATTGTGCACCATTTTCACTTTGATATCTATTTCCCGCTATGAGTTTCATAGAAGAACGATAGTCTTTTGATATATTGTACTATGGTAAAGTGTTAAAATTTTGACATGAGGAGTTAAATTACCTGTAGCACTAGTTCTCGGAAAAAATGTTTCACAATACTCAAATAAACACGTTCTCATCTTTATTGATTTAACAGTTAAGCTTTTAAGATAGAGAAATACTATTTAATTCTTTAAAACATTATAATATCAACCTTATTTCTATATTTATCGTCATCCTGTATTCTTCAACAGATGAAAAAAACTAATTATTTTCACTAAATAAAATGAACTTATTTTCCTTCACATATTAGACCAACGTGTGTGTGGAGATTCACTATTTCGATGTGCTTCCGGGCAATGCATTGCAAATAACACTGTGTGCGACGGCGTGACAAGCTGCCGTGATAACAGTGATGAAAATAGTGCCTTGTGTGGTAAGTAGATTATCTATTATTTTTTAGAATTATAATTAAAATACAAATTGAAAATATTCAAAAATCATTGTTTGTTTCTCGATAATATACTTCTTCCTTGGAGGAAAAGTTAAAATTTATTCTGCTGCATATTGCAGAAAACTTATCATACTACTATTGTAATAAGCTATTCCTAATATTATGTACCTAGGGGGTAATAAAAATCTAGAATTCACATTTTTGAAGCGAGAGTCAACGACGTTTGTACTATTCGACTACATTGCCATTCTGCCCTTGAATGGAAGATAACTCGCATTAAATTATTATATTTTGATGAAATTTGTTATGCCTCTTTGTTCTACACTGTAAAAAATTTCGCCCTAAATTTACTGACCGATTACCGTCAACTCTCGCTGCCATCCGATTACCCTAAATTTTACGGATCACCGTTTTTTCATGAAAACGGCAGACTGTATATTTAGAAGCAAAATAATATTCACCGTGTTTAGAAACAAATTTGGTACCGTATATTTTAACGGTAATATACCGTAATATTTAGGGGTCGTTTTTTTAAAATAAAAAGCACAGGTGTGTTATTACCGTACAAGATTTACGGTAATTATCACAACGATTCCCTATCTAGAGGTCCTTGCCGGTCCAGCATGCCCTCTTGCTAGATCCAGTAAGAATTCTTGCTGGGCAATATATATTGACCCAATTTTCATCGAATTGCTGGAAACTGTATCAGTACACATACTGGCTAGGAGTAATTTTTCTTGGATGGATGCAACTAGAGTGCACGCTAGTCCACTGGTGTTAAAGACTACTTAACTAAAGAAAACACAAAAGTGAACAAAAGAAGCGTTGCACCTACGACGTGCATAATATCCATAAGAATAAAAGTTGAAATTAATTCTTAGTTTGTAATATTGAACCCTTGTTCTGATATCATCTTGAACATACATTGCTTTTTTTTTCAAAATTACCAATTTTGTCATGTATTGAACAAAACCCCAGAAGGAGATTCGATATTACATACAAAAAAAAAACTACTAAAACATACTTGAATTTTATAGCTGAGTTTTTGCACACTTTGAAGATGTAGTTGGAACATACATCCATTTCCTTTTAAGATATTCATAAATCGATATTCTGTTGCACTATTAAGACTATCTTTATTGCATGTATTTTCGCTATGAGTACCAGTAGACTAATAGACCTCAAATATTCTAATCAGCGATTCATTCGATTAGTCGCATTATTACGGTTTCAGATAACCAAGCAGGCACCCGACAACATAGCTTAGAATGACCAGAAGTACGACTAAACAAGTGTAAAACCATATGACTTCTCACAACACTGCCTACAGTATCCAGTATCCGCTATCCCAAATTAATAAGTACGTGTTTGCATAATTATGTAACAGTGGCATCAATGCTAAAAAAAGTCACAAAACTTCCAGAGTATCAAACTTTTGCATATTTATTAAACGCTCAAATGTATTAACAAGACACCAGAACAGATTATAGGTACTCAGAACAAAATTAAAGATAAAAAAATTACAGAAATATTTTTCAAATCTAATAATTCATTTATACAAAAAAAATAGTGACCGCATGGGCGCCCGATGAAAATTTTCTAGGGGTCTCATCTCCCTGGTTACTATATACCCTATTACATTTGATATTTTGTATTTGTATTAAGAAATTTAATATTTTTTCATTAGCTAGGGAAGCGACCCCTGCCCCTCCTTCGGGCGCACATGAGTGACAGTATACTTTTATTTCTGTAACAAAAAATTCCAGTTGATGCAACACAATTTATGTAATACTGTACTAAGTACAGTAAACTACGAAACACTTTTCTTAAAAGTTTTTTTTCTTTTTTTAAAATATATTTCAACATTTGTGATTCTAATTCTAGCTTCACCACCACTCGTAGTTGGCTACATTATCATAAGACTTTAGTTTATACATTCCGCAGCTTCTTGGTTTCGAATCGTTGCACTTTGGAGCGATCAGCTTGCCATGGTAGCCAACTAAAGTTTTGTTTGTCACCGAACAAAGTTCAAATATTAACATGGTGCTTCCCCATACATTACATTGCTAAATGTTGAATTTCCAGGATATCTTCGACAGTAGTAGTTCTACTGTATATATCACACCAGAAAACCACACACACTGAACAAACAAACAAACAAACAAACAAACAAACAAAAGAAAGAAAGAAACCAAACAAAACAAAGGACAACACATCCGAACTTACGCGCCATCAATCCTCGCTACGAACATGTGGTTTTACTCTCCAATGCGCATGCCCGACTCAAGTATCTGACAGGAAAACGGTCTCCTATCATTATTTTAGAAAAACGGTAAACCGTATATTTTTCATGGTAGGAGGCACTTATTTTCACGGTTATTGGTTACAGTGTACCTAAAGAAGCAACCCTAATATCAGGGGCTGTATTGGAACAAATGTAAAAGGATGAAGGAGGTGAGGTCCGTTCATCGCACGATGTACGTTCATACGTGCAAACTGGGATAAATATTAAATAGTATATAGTTTTACATAATCTGCAGAGAAACAGTAATTGCTACTGTCAGCATAGCTTTTTCAATACGCTTATTTTGTTCTTGGAGCTCAAATTTTCCCTCTGGTTATTCTACTCACACCAAAAATAAGATTTTATTAGTAATTTCGGATTCAATATTTATATCTATTCAACAAAAATTGTAAGATTGCAGACTACAGCTGAGTTTTTGGAATCTGTTCAGAGTCTGAAGAAAAACTAGCATTTCTACCCGTAACAGAAGTAGTAGAAAATCAATAATATCTACAGTTTCAATATCGATCTCTATGGAGCAAAAACGATAGAAAACATCACGAGCAGCGATTTTTTTAGAATCGATTCAGTGTCCCGAGATTGGTTCCATCTCCTCCGCTAATCACCTCCTGAAGGCGGAAGTGGTTAAAACCAATTATTTCATGTTTTAGCTTTGATCGCCATAGTACAAAGTTGTATGAATATAATCAAAAATAAACAAGTTATTGTGCAAAGCACACGAATTTAATATTATAAAACCAATATCTTCTGACAATCTGTCACAAAAAATTATTTTCATAACATTAAATTAGTTTGCTTTCCTCAGCAATCACTTTATTTTAAATTATATTATATAATAGTGAAAACTGGTATATTGGTAATTTCACAGATAGTAATAGGTCCATATGATGCTAAACGGTGCTTTAGAATCGGCTCTCAAGAAAGATACCATTAGTATTCATCTACTCAAATCTGAAGTTTCTAAAAATTTATTATTACCTCTGGGATTACTATTGATCTCTATAGAGAGAAAACTGTAATAAAAGACGGTGAACAATTGTTTACAAGTATTTGGTATAGGAATAATGTGTTTTATCATAATATGATTGAGCGTGAGATGAAAAGTTTCAATCGTCATATTATCCTTCTACTGCAGCGAAAACAATTAATTCTGTTTCAAAATAAAAATCACATAATTTGGAAGTTTCCCGTTCTTTGACAAAAGAGAAGCGAAACAGAATTGTTTTTGAGTGTACGCTATACACTCTTTAGAAACAGTGAAGTACTCAATCGCAGATGTTTTCGGTTTAAATTCTCTTAAACACCTTATTAGACAAAAGTTAACGTTTCAAAAGATAAGTATTAAGATATATATATATATATATATATATATATATATATATATATATATATATATATATATATGGATTTTAAAACATCACTGGCAACATTTGGGAGGTGATTACCCACACCAAGATAAGACAAAAAGTATAGACCAAACTGGGTGTACAACAGTATTTTGTATATTTTACTTGCAACAATTGTATTTTTACTTTTAATTTTAGGCCATAATGTATTTTAAATATATACTAGGCAGATTCTGTTAATATAAGAAGAGAAAGAAAAAGAAATAACATATTTATAATGTCAATATATAAAAAACATTCAAATGTTTTTATGTAATCTAATCTTGATGTCGTCTTCATGACAACAGAAATTAAATAGAATTATTCAGTTGACTAAGTAGACATCTTAGAAACTTGTGTAGAAAGTAAACTGTACGCTTGTCATTTACATTTATTAAACAAAGTATACAAAGTAGTAATTTTCTGTGTTTAATGGCTCAATATTAATGTTTATGAACCAGTTATCGTTATAAATTGGTGCCGAAACCCGGGAGAGAAAAATACTTGTGTCGTTTAGAAGATTAGTAAAGCGACCAACATTGAGCCTAACATTACCTGTTCTATTTTGAGAAGTGACAAAGTAATAAATAGGAATGTTATGAGTGCTACGGATAGAGAAGTGACCGATAATCAAACTATCCATATTGAAATGAACTCTTCTGAAAATATGATAGACGTTTTAAGGGAAATATCCCAACAAATTAAAGACCAAGCTCGACGAAGTGAGGAAATATCCCAACAAATTAGGGATCAAGCTCAGCGAAGTGATGAAATCTTCCAACAAATTAGGGATCAAGCTCAGCGAAGTGATGAAATATCCCAACAAATTAGGGATCAAGCTCAGCGAAGTGATGAAATATCCCAACAAATTAGGGATCAAACTCGGGATCAAGCTCGACGAAGTGATGAACAGTTTGAAAAGTTAGACCAAAAAATGAATCAACAAGCTCAACATTTTGACGAAAAGTTAGAGCAATTGCAACAACGTAACGATGGTAAATGGGACCAAATACAACAAAAATTAAATCAGATGAACCAGCAAATTGCAGTCAAATTTGAACACTATGATGAAGAAATGGAAACGATAGTACAGAGATTCACCGAGGTTCAAGACTGTGTAGATATAAAGCGACAGCGGTAAATGAACACGCCAACCAAATTAAGCAATTGCATGATGAAGTGAACTCTATTAAAGAAAAGCGTATACACGAAAGTGCAGAGCGAAATGGTGAGCACACGAATGCTGTACATCCTACATCTATCGGTTGGGAATCTACGCGTCATCGCAGAGCAACTTTTGAAGGTAATGAATCTTTGAGTTGTAATGAAGATAGTACCAAAGGAGAAAGAAGAATGAGGCAATCATCCCGTCAGAGACGTAACCACTACAGGTGTTTGAAGGCTAATACAGGTAAACCGTTACGGTTCAGTGAAGTAAAATCACTTACTGAATTTAGTGGTGTGCCGGAAGACATACCTGCGAGGGGGTTTCTTGAAAAATTTGAGGATGAATGCGAATTAATGGGCGTAGACGAGTCTCAATTTTTAAAATTATAACCACATATATTACTGCCATCTTGTTTAACCAGGTTTAAGGCCATTAAGAGTAGTCTTCGTACCTATTCTGACTTTAAGAACGCCTTACTATCTAATTATGAAAACGATTTTATGATAGAAATTAGGGATGTCTTTTTGAGAACGAAACCATTCAATCCCAAGATCCATAAAAGCGTTACCGAATTTGTGATCTCTACATATAATGAGTTAAGATCATTAAATCCGAATCATCCCGAATCCCGAATCATTGCTTCTATTCGAATTCTATTACCTTTTAGATTGGAACAATTATTAATGTCTGCGCAGTGTATCAATTTTAACCATTTGATTATGCTTGTTCAAAATTATGAGAGTCAATCTGCAGTGTAAAATGGTAATAGAGGACTGGATAGAGGTCAGGGTAATTCTGGCCGTAATCATATACAATATGCACCGGTTCGCAACTTAAATATAGGGGAAAGTGGGGGAATACCGCGCACTTAAGGTATATTTTCCAATATCTCGATATAAATCAAACAAATTAACATCAGGAAAATGTATGTTGTAACTTAATCATTCTAGTTTCATATTCGGTCGTTTGTAGTGCTCCTTCATTTTCATAGATTCTGTAAAAATAAAGTTTGTGTAAAACGAGAAACGCGTGGTATTCCCCACCACATCGGGTAATCACACGCATTACATCGGGTTTTGGCACGCACTAATTCCTTAACGTGAAGCATCAGAATCTCTTTCCATAAACTTAGGTCGTTTGTTGACTGTACGTTTAGGTCAACTTCTAGTTTATTTCCTCGGGTTGTTTTCACGTTTTCCACCAACATCGAATTTTCGAGTTTTCTTCTCAACTTTGCTTTCTTGGTGCTTTCTTCGCTTAGTGCTCTTTTTGAATTCAGCACCTTCCAATATTCGTTTGGTTGGAATAGAAGTTAAGATTTCTGAACGCTTTTTGTTATTTCGAGGAGTTGACTTGGCAGACCTGGAGATAGGAGAAATCTGAGACTTTCACAGCCTCATTTTGTAAAGAAGACGGTTGGACAAGCAATGGTAACTGCTGTGATGATGTTCCGGATAGTTGATGTTCTTCTCGATTTAGCCCGATTTTCGTCGAAGATGGTTGTTCATTTTGGCGTAGGCCTATAATAGTTTGAGCGTCGGAAAGCAATTGGGAATTCACTTCTTCAGAAGTCTCTCTTTTATCTTCAAGTTCTACGGCCTGGAATTGCTGAACAGCTTCAAAATCTTCTTTTCTAAAAGTGTCCAGCTCCAAAGGACAAATACCCGCTTGTTTAAAACCATTAACAGCTTTGTCCATATTTGCTGCATTCAGATAAGCTCTATTAAAGATATCAACTAAGTCATATGGAGAAATTTTTCATTAACGTAGCGCTTCGCAAACAGTGTGCATTCTTGGTTGAAATATGTTTGTGGGGACCAAAAAAGGTGAAGTTTATATGACGTATGCGGTGGTATTGTAACCATAACAATTCCTTTCTTCTTTCAAAAATTGTGAATTTCTAATGAAATATGGCTCGTGTGATCCAAAATAGGTAGGACTGGATCATTTGTTATCGGTTTCGCAATAAGAGCAAAATGTTGCAGCCACTAGATTCATTGCTCTACCCAAGAATATATAGATCCAGTAGATTCTCCTTTCTACAGCTGAGATGACATACGTTTTCTTGGGTAGATAAACATAGGGGTATGTAAGACCTGGCAGCTTTGTGACGGTTTTACCCCTTTTCCATGAAATTAGTGCTCTGAGCTGTTTCAATCCCTTTGGATCCAAAATACGTCCTGGTGTCTATACTATGAATATACCTGCTTCGTCAACGTTAAAGATCTAATCTTCACAGAAATAATATTTTTCGGTAACTTCTGTCAGGTTCTTAAGATACCCTTTCACCTTTTCGTCATTGAATTCGTCGACCCTGTAAATACTAATTGCTTCAGTTTTCCTTCACTTTATCGTGGAATTTTTCTTTAAAAAATAATTCCAACCAATCATTCCCAGCAAGTCGACCTTCTTTATTCAAATTGTATTTGATATTATTAGCTTCTGCGTATTCATAAGGTATTCTGCGTAGTTCAATTGGAGACATTCCGTAAAACAACTTGGCTAAATTTAAAGCGTGACCAGCAAGTTCCGCTTTTTGTGTAGAGCTCAATACAGCTTTTCTTCCCATTTTCTTAGAACAGACAGTCCCAGCTTTCACTTTTGTTCTCAATGTAGCCTTATGTACCCCAAAATAATTTGCTACCTCTCTAATTTTTCTTCCGCCATTTATTGCTCCTATGGCGTTTGGTAGTTGTTCTAATGTCCATTTGCACTTCCTCTGTTTGCCTAATATAGTGTCATGGCATCTGCAATATACATAAAAAAGGAAAAGAAACGCAGCATAAACTTTTCTGATAACTGCTTCGTGAAGGGGCAATACCACGCACAATGGACGACATGCGTGCAATTACCCCATTCCAAGCCGAGAAAAAAAATTGAACCTTCAGAAGTTTCACGTCGTTTCATATAAACAGATTTAGCATGAACATACTACTAACACACTACGCTAAAACATTATATACACATTATAAAAATCAACTAAGTATTTCAATACATACCTCTAAATCTGCAAACGAAGTAAATTAGAAGAAATTACAGCAAAACAACATTTCGGCATGCCATGAACCGAGCAGCAACTGCCGTCTCGCTCGGTTAATATGTCTTTCATAGTCTAAACTAGATACTAGCACTAATCTGAATCAGTTTCGAAGCATTAGAACTGAGAAAATAGGCTGCGTGGTATTATCTCGTTGCGTGGTATTCCCCCACTTTCCCCTACAACCTGAAAATACTTCTAACTCGTATTGTTTTAATAGTAGAATAAATGGTCACAATGTTACCGGTAATCAGACGCAACCTAATCGCAGAAATGGAAACAGGAATTTTAGAAATAGTAACCGGAATTTCAATAGGAGCAATAACCATCGCCTGTTTACACAAAATCGATTTACAGATGGCAGTAATTACACTAATAGAAATCCGAATGCTGTAACAGTGTATAATCGCCAAGAAATTACTCAAGATTGTGGGATACAATGTAATTTAAGGAACCTATGAGTCAACGTAATTTAAACTAGATTGTACTGAGTTGGAAGGGGTTGAATCCACGTCAGCGTTAAATACTTCTAATCAATTTTCTGATTAAGAAACTAATTTAAGAACTTTAGATACAAATATCGTTATGAATAACAATTTGAAAAGGTAATGTGTTTTTATATGAGTGCAAAACGCAACAATAATCGCATTGTTCGTGTTTCATGTTATAGAGTATATTTGAAAGCATTTTTTAATGCGAGAATACATATTGAAGTTAATAATTTATGTTTTCTCTAAGAAATTCATATTTAAGCAATTCTTCCTTTTGTGTTCTTGTTCTATTCGAATTTTATGCAAATAATATAAATATTAAAGAATAAAAGAAGATATTTTAAAATAAACGTATGAAAGTAATGACAGTTACGTAAAATTGATGTCACGTATTTCATGGAAAAATTACGAGTATTGAAAATCAAGTTTATACGTTTTCCAAAGAACTTTGACTTTAAATGTTATTATGGATTCAATCATCATTTATACTTTCTTTCATATATTCATGTAATAATTACTTTTCGTTTAAAATAATGAAATTTTGTTCAATTTCTCTGATTACAATTGTCTAGAATACATGCAAATTAACATCTTTATTTATTATGCCCAAAGCTAACAATTTAAATTTGTAAATAATTAACCTCTTTGTAACCTATAATGGACTTGAATTAAGGTATTGACCGTATTCTTTTTTGCCTTGTAATCGACGATTATGGATTTAATTATGAAGAAATATAATTAATAATAATATTTTTTGTGTAAAAATAATGAAATATACGTGAATTATGATATGAAATATATTGTATATACAAGGCGCACTGTAAAAGTTAACGGTCCAGAGTTCGTTATCCTTTTATTGGATAATTGAATAAAAGGAAAAGTCCGTCGAGTGACATAATATACAACAGTATGTTGTATATTTTTCTTGTAACAATTGTATTTTTACTTGTAATTTTGGGCCATAGTGTATTTTAAATATATACTAGGCAGATTCTGTTAATAGAAGAAGAGAAAGAAAAAGAAATAACATATTTATAATGTCAATATATAAAAAATGTCCAAATGTTTTTATGTAATCTAATCTTCATGTCGTCTTCATGACAACAGAAATTAAATAGAATTATTCAGTTGACTAAGTAGACATTTTACAAATTTGTGTAGAAAGTAAACAGTACGCTTCTCATTTACATTTTTTAAACAAAGTGTAAAAAGTAGTATTTTGGTGTGTTTAATGGCTCAATATTAATGTTTGTGAACCAGTTATCGTTAGAGGTGCTCAAATGCTTCCTTTCGGAGTTATAGGCTGCCGAAAATATGAAAAAATGAACTTTAGAGTTCTATTGCTTCACAATTATCGGACCTACCGTAGTCGGGTCAAAACTGCAATTAGGAACTATTATATGTGGTATTCAAAATACACGTTTCAGAATCCTAAGGTGCTCACGGTACTAATGTAATAATGTTCCGATTATCATCTACCGACACTTTCCGGACTGGGTATTTTATTAATCTTGATATTTTTTGGAGGGTTTGTAGTTGTAACACATAAGGTATTTTAATGATCAAAAATACTGTTTCAATGTCAGAGAATATCATGAGTGTGAGATTAACTTGAATCAGGATATCAGTCGACTAGTAAACCCGACTTTAAGCTATGGTATATACTGATAAAGTGTAATTTGTTCATCAAGTTGTTGACAAGCTTCGTCTTGCAACATATTAGTATATTTTAGAAAGCCATTATCATAAATGTGTTATATCAATGCCTTTGTTTCTTGAATTTCAGTCATATTTTGCAGAGAGTTCGGCAAGAACTAACTTTCCTGAAGCGCTCTTTAAAGATATTATAGTGTTTCTCGCTATTCGTTTCTTTTCAGTTCCTTGCCATTTGGGAAAAAATACTTCGTGTCTTATACTTTCATATTTCACCCACCAGTCATTTAGTGTCGAGTAGTTAGTGACATACGTGGAGCCAATATAACCATTTTGTGTGAAATTAGCAATTCGTTTCTGCGTCAGTAAGCAACTGACAACTCAGTTTCCAAGCTGTTCTCCCATCGGTTACAGACACACTTTGCAAGATTTTACATATCTAAATTAGTGTGGAATGATCGCTGAATGATATTAGCATCAAATTAATATCGGTGATGAAGAATATCAAATTAGGATATGCTTAGACGCTATCCTGCCTGCTATTCATGCTAGCTGTTTGAAAGTGAATTTGAGATGGTTTCGATATTCTACGCAGATGTCCTGGAGAAGAGAGGAAGAAGGGATTTGGTAAAGTGCAGATGATGGACTAAACTTTCTGGTGGAGTCTTTTACTCAAGATACAACATTACAACTGCCCGGAAACACTATGTTAGTCAGAATACTGAGAAACCATGGGAGAACTGAAGTTATGTAAACTGTTTCTGTCAATCAATTATTTGCCAGAACACGAATATATATTATTGAAGGTAATAGTGTCACAAGTGATACTAAAATCCCTTCCAGATGTCAAGAGAACAGAATTTGATCTCTCAATACCGCGTTTACATAATATATCATTACTTTTGTGCGCCGGGACTGCACTTACGTATACAAAATATTGTGATAAAAGGTCAAAATTCTGTAATCGCCAATTCTCTTAATAAAATGAAATAATTTGAAATTTCAATTATAAAGCTTTATGATAGATTGCGATTACTATTACTTGAAATGCCATTAAGATTTAATAAAGCATATGAACGAAAATTAGACTTATAAACTTATTATATGAACTAGGAAAATGAAATCTTCCATTTTAACATCTTATACTTATGCCCTTTAGGCAAAGAGTGATTAAGGCAAGTGAACAATCGTGGGAAGGGAGTACCCAAAGAAAACCCATGTACACGATGTTGCCCATACAAACTCATTGTTTGGTAATCAATCCACGAATCCTAAAACAGAAGTAAGTGCTCTGTCACTGAGCATCCATGGCCCCCTGCATGGACACCGATTGAATGCTCAATAACAAGGTACACTCATGTCCAAAATTATTGTCGCATGTCTATAAATATGTTGTAGGAATATAATTTGATGACGAATTTGCCCGGTATTCCTTATAATGTTAGCACTAGAAGCACGAAGAAATCAAATTGACTGCTTTCCGTTTCTGTATATAATACAAAATAATGGTGACCCAGGAGGACTGTTTTTATTGGCATTCTCAATACAGTACAGTACATCTACAAGTAAGCCTAGATAGCATATTATTTCTTTTATTTATAAACATTAAGCATATCAATATGTAATATTAAAAATATTTGTGAATAAAATAAGTTTAATATCAGTGTTTTAAAAATAATGAAAATAATAATTAAAGATTACTGTCAACTCTTAGATATTAAACGTCTATTGTAAAATAACGTTTGCTATGATATTTTTCAAAAATATATTCTTAGCAGATCATTACCAAAATAAACTTTTTATCGGATCTCTGCAGTACATTTTCCACAGACATACTTTAGACATTTGAAACAGATGTCGGCTGTTTTGTTGTTTTTACAAAATCGTACTTGATATTTGTTTCGCTTGTGTGTGAAAGAAACTTTCTCATCTTCAGATAAGTTTCACTGTCATCGTTCACATTGACTATCAACTCTTGAACCAAACATTGAAAATGTTTTAACCTACTAATTTTCTTTCAGGAATCTCCTTTGTATATTATTCAGGAATTGAAGCATGACAAACCAAGTACATTGCAAAAAGAAGTACATTGGCAGCGTATACACGCAAATCTCACTGTGTCTTTCTTTACTAGTTGATCCACGATGTCTACACCAAACTTCACCTCATTGTAATGTGCTATAGTTTTGGGGGTTTTCCTTTGGTTTCGCGGAAATTGACATTGACTTATGCATGGAACTCAACACACAAACACCTTTCTTCCGCTTACATTTGTAGACTGTTAATGTATTACCACTCTGATCGCGGTAAACACCACAGCGATGCAGGTCTTGTCGTTTTAGGGTGCACTACATTTAGGAAGCTCTCTTCTTATTTGTTTTATTGTCCCAACTAAAGTAGTACCTTTAGCCCTAAGGGACTAAACTAGTTTAGTTGTTGTGAAGAAGTTATCACATGTCACATTTATTCCTCTTTTAACAAAAGGATTTATCAAACTAGACATTGCAAATTTACCTGTGTCGTAGCAGAAGTTACCAAATCCTTGCCCAGATATGGAAAGCTATTAAGGATATACTTTGATTGTACGTCGGCCAGTAACCAGAATTTTATGACAAATTATATTGGGTTTGTTTGAAAAAATTATTGCAGAAATCTACATCTGAATTTCGTACCATAGAGTTGCTCGTGAACGGTCACGTTGTCACCTAGTTTGTAATATTTTATGCAGTTTTTAATAAACGCATCCCACAGTTCAGACGTGAGTGTGAATTTGTCCGTTTGAAATCTTACAGATTTTGTGGTCGTTCATCAAATCTCAAGTACCGTTTTACTTAAGAGAACATATTCCTTCTCATTGTTTTCCTACAAATTGGTGGGCCGGTTGTTCTTTTACTGCTGAAGCACCAGTAGCACCTCGGTAAGTAATAAGGATCAAATAAGATTGTCGTTCTGAAAGAGTTAGTCCAGGTTGTTAACTTCAGTCACCTATGTGCTTCAGGCACGGTGCACTTTAGAATATGTCTTATCATTGATTCATCAAATAGTAAACAAAACCAATACTACATTCTACAGTCTTCCTCACGCACTAGCTACTTGTCAAACTTTGTCGGTTCTGGAACTTCGCGAACAATATTCTGTTTAGATGTAGGGCCAGCATCATCTTGTCCCAAATTCAATTTTGTCGATATTGTTTCATCTGGAGCAATAAAACTGTCAAAACTACTGGCTTTGTCTTTTCCATCACTGTTTTCCTCTTCTATATCACTTAAATATAAAATGTTTTCTTCAGGTTCAGAATCACTCCAGTTTCCATCCCCTTCACTTGAATCTTGTAAATTATCATTGTTTTCTTCAGACTCATATTCTGAGAGACCATGTAAAAGTCGAAGTATTTATTGAGGTCTCATCGTAAAATGTCACATGTACATGGTCTACCTCAACAAACTACATATGCATATATTGACCGCATGTGGCTGAACTAATTTATCTGTCGACCTTAAAACATTGGGAGATGTCTTTTAAAACAATGAAATAATAGTGTGAAGTTGGAACTGAATATCACAATATAACTAATAAAAGAATAAGTTATCTTAACTTTTTCTGTCTCAAACTGCAATCAGTAAAGGTTTCAATTTCTCTTTTGTCTAGAAACAAAGAGTGTTTAACGCAGAATCTGAAATCACAAACAGAAATATTAATTTTCCATACTCTTTATAAGGCAGTCAAAATGACTGCTTTGTCCTTCTAGGTATAAATGATACTAGCGCCCATGTAAGAAGAGACACAAACTTATTATTACTACTATCAATAAGTGGATGCAAAAATAGTAAAGGTCAACGAATTTTAGGGCCTTACGGTAAACATTAAAGAAGTGATCCGACATCATTTTTCTTGAAGCAATCAAAATCATTGCATCAAGCTTCTAGTGGTAACGTATATATAATCGGCAAAGACATGCATGTGGCAAATTTCATGCCAAAAGAGCAGTAAATTAAAACAATAAAACGAAAATAAAACTTTCTTGTCCATTTAGCAACGTTTTGTTTTACTCATTCTAATTTTCAGGGCCGCGTTGGCTCAGTGGTAGAGCTTTCACCTCTTGTGCATGGGGTCCCGGGTTCAAACCCTGCTTCCCCCAAGTGAACTTTGTGGTGGACAAACACCGTGTGCGTGTGTTTTCTTTGGGGTCTCCCATTTCCTCCCACTTTCTCTTTCCACCATTTCATTCATTTCCCATAATCACCGTCTCCTTTAGCCTAACCGCCATAGCGTGGAACGCAAAACTCAAAAGATTTCATTTTTCATTCTAATTTTCGTATTTTGAAATCTTTTCCGCTGAAATTTACCACAAATATACATTTCCCGATAATACACATAGTATCAGTATTAAAAGTACAATGCAAAATCATTATCAAATTATATTCTTACGAAAAGACAGTGATAAATATGCGACAATCATTTTGGACATGAGTGTACATAAAATTGAACGAAGGGACGTTCTTGTTAAGCTTTTTAAATGACGACACATTTGTACTCATCTAATACATTCTAACATAAGGGAAATGCATTGTAAATAAAGTTTTGCCATTACACTAATTATGATGAAAATCCTACTTCAGATTCAAAAATAATGCGTTCATTGAACCTGCATATCCTTGAAGAAAAAAAGACATCAAGAGCTGTTCTTGGTGTTTGTGGTCTCATCTCAGAAGCATGTACGATACAGTGCAGATATATCGATACGGGCCATGTTTTCTTCAACTGGGCTACCTTAGTATCGACATTCATTGGAGTGGGGTAGGATAATGTACTATTAGACCACATGAATAGGGTATTCGTTATATCGCTCCGTTCTTTAGGTACTTTGCCTTTATTTTTTGTACACGTATTCATTTTGCACTACGAAAGTTTTGACCCTCTGCACTGCGAGAGTCACTACGAAAGTTTTGAGATACACATTATTGCGGCACAGTATTTGAACTCCAACAATTGCGTTCGGTAGTGGTACCCATAGCAAAGAAGCGAAGCAAGCTTCAACTCACCTCGCTTATCGGTGTGGCCGTATCGCCTTCTCTTGTTTGTTGATGTGAGCAGTATTCGACTGTTTGGAATACAGCTCGAAAGGGAACATTTTCGGGCAATAATCCTTTACGATTTCAAAAGTGGTTTGAACGAGACACAAAGCCTTGACCGTTTGCAGGGAGCATTTGGGGACCCTGCTCCTTCCCACGCTACAATTTTTCGGTGGTTTGGTGAATTCAGAAGAGGCCGGATATCGCTTAAAATGAAGAGAGAGCTGGACGTTCGGCAACATCTGTGTCAGATGAAAACATTGCCGCTGTGGAACAAATGATTCGAGAAAATCATCGAACAACTTTCAATCTACAGTGAATATTGAATCTACAGTGAACATTGGATCACTAGCAGTAACTAAAATTCTACATGATCATCTTCGGCTCAGGAAGGTTTCATCTCGTTGTGTGCCTCACACTTTGACTGAACAGTAAGAAGCGCATGCGTGTGGAATGTTGTGAAGAAATGCTTGCAAGATTTGATTGAGGCAATGCTCGACGTGTCTCTGACATTGTTACTGGTGATTAGACTTGGATTTATCAATTTGACTCTGAAAATGTACGCCAGTCAACAGTTTGAATCTTTCCAGACGAAAATCCATCCACGAAAGTGAAGCGACCGCGAAGTGTGGGGAAGAAGATGGTCGCAACTTTCTTCACCAAATCTGGCCATGTTGCAACGGTTCTACTTGAAGAACCAAGGACTGTTACTGCTCAGTGGTACACCACTGTTTGCCTAACAAACGTGTTACAGAAGCTTCGGGAACGGCGTCCAAGAAATGGATTGCGTTGGATCGTGCTTCATCATGACAGCGCGTGCGCACACACTGCCAACATCACAATTCAGTTTTTAGAATCTACGGAGTCAAACTTATGAGTCATCCGCCGTATAACCCTGACTTGGCTCCGTGTGATTTTTTCTGTTCCCAAGGATCAAGGATCGCATGCGTGGGAAGAGATTTTGAGCCCTGAAGAAGCTGTAGTGGCTTATGAGAATGAACTTTCAACACTTGAAGAAAAAGACTGGCAACACTGCTTCCAAAACTGGTTTTCGAGGATGCAAAAGTGTGTACAGTGTAATGGTGAATACTTTGGAATAATGTAAGTGTTAAATTGATTTTAAGTATGTAAGTTACTTCACATCTCAAAACTTTCATAGTGACCCTCTAACAGCCCTGCGTTCATCGTTACTGCTTACCATTGAAAGACCCAATATCCGGACGTGTGTACTGCATATCAGCACTGAGCAACTGGACTTAACTTTGCCATTTTCTTGCTTAAAATTCACTGTCTCGGGGTGAAGGCGAACAACATTTTCCACTTATCTTGACATTTAAACTTATGGAAAACACTGTAATCCTCATTAAGGAGGTAATGACCTCAATAACTTTAAAGTGTAAATATAGCCAATAACTTAACCAATCCTCGATCCTGCAGACACTTGGCCTGATATTACGCACCATTTTGTCAAATGAACCCTGCTATTAGTTTCGCACAAATTATTCATCAAAGTGGTAAAAAACTAGGACAGAATAACACAAAAGCTGATGTGCACCTATTTGAACGTTGTGTAGCGTTGAGTGTTGCACTACTTCGTCTCGTAAACCAAAACACAGAGTCGTCAAGGCGAACGTAGAAGAAGACTTAAATCGGAGCTTATCAGATAAACTACACCGCATGTCACAAAGAAGTGGTGTCTATTTCCTACGCTACTTCAGATTTTCTCTGTGTGAAGTTCTCTTTTTTCCACACTAGGCTCTCTGTTGGAGAGTCAGATACTACTGAATGTGTGTCGGAATAACAACTATTACAATGTATAATCGTATTTTTCGCTCAAGTCACACTGTTTTATTTCAGAATAACTGATATAAAACCGGTTGTATCTATGAAATGTCATTGTGACTATAGTTTTGAATAGCACAAGAAGTAATAATAGAATTGCAACAATAACTACCTAAGTAATAAAATTTGAGGGGGTTTAGTGGCTTTTTTAACCTTACATGACATCATTTTAAATATCTAAAAATTGTGGTATAAACTGAAGGAACTGATTAGCCGTTTTGAGTTTTTGACGTTTTAAAATCCTTAGTATATGATCTGGATTCGAGCCCGCAGGATCTGTTTTTTGACGTTTCAAATTGAATCCATACTCATTGTAATAAGCAATATCTTTTGAATAGGAAAAAGGCTGGAATGAAGAGAATGACATAGAATTTTAGTAGAATCATCAGTCGGGATAAAATTTACGAACTTATTTCTTCAATTATTCCAAATATGACATTTTACTTTATTTCAACTATTTTATAGTTCATGTATGATCAATGATTTTTCTTTCTTCTCACATGTAGTATGTAATGAAATAATATATTATGCACACAATGAATTATAATGTGTTTGATATATGACACTCATTAGACAGCACGATAAACTTTGGAGAACATTTTTAAGGTGGAAAATTGTTTCCATTCATCAATCGCACAGGAAAATCACTTTCAATGCTCCACAGGCCTAGCAACTACTACAAATGTTAGTTCTAAGTTAGATTGCACCTGTCTAGTCATTTGTGATTGCAGCAAAAGTGCTGGCTCTGACGTAATGGAGTTATTGCAGTCATTGCTTCAACTACTTTTGTTGCTGACTATATTCAGTAGACAATGTTCCATAAATGAAAGTGTGAATTCATTCTCTCAACTTTAAAAACAAATATCTTCCACGATATTTTTGTTAAAAATCTGTTTAATTTTGGTTCAATTGTCTTTGAATTTTTTCTACTTCTCTGTAAGAATTTAAAAGTAGTGAGAATACAGGAGTGGATTTTTCTTTTTGTCCCTGATCCCAATCTAGATTTTACTCTTTTTCATGACCCAGTTCTTGGGATTAAAATCATTGAAGAATAAGCGGTAAATTCAGCCCCTTTTGTGATATTGAATACTCCCGGCTACAATTCATATAAAGGAGCTGTGATAATTTCCGTTACAACTGTTTGATCTTAATGTAATATTTCCTATATTTTCTACAAGACTTCACAGTCATTTACTCTTCATGGAGATAAACCAGCAAAGAGCAAAAAGAGGTATTACAAGCCCCATTTAACTTTTCTAGAGCTCCAAGTTAGTTTTAATTATTTTTAATCTGATTCAGTATCTTTTATATTTCCTCTGACTAATTCTCTATAATTGTCTATGTATGTGAGTGAAATCAGTCAAGCATGAACAGTTGAGTTCCCTTATGTGGCATAGATTAAAATGTTTAAAGCAATCCAATGTATCTGTCATAAAACAATAGATTCTCGTGGAATATGACGTATACATTTCAGGGCATTAAAGTCATTATTCTTACTTGCGTTTAAAATCAGTCGAAAAATACTGAGCTATTTTTTCCAGTCTTAAAAAAGTAATGATAACTTTAGTAAATATTTTTCGATTTTACCATAACATGATTTATTTATTTATATACTTCTTCGATTTTTCAAATAATATTCACTCTTGGAGGTGAGTCAATCAAATATCAGGACATAGTTAAACCCTCTGAAAATTTAAATTATAATTCTATGACAATATAGGTAAAATATACAATTTTGTCATACATGCTCTTTTCTGAGAATTTCCAATGTTCTTAATTGATTGCAATGGGAGTGAACCAATACCTGGGATCACGTTCTTGTCACTTCCATTTAATATATTTTTCTTAATATATAATAAACACACTGTGATTTGTGTAGAATTTCCTGCGTGTGTTTTGTTGGAAATTATGAAGGTACTCCTATAGTTTGAGGTTGAAATTAAAGAGACAAAGGATCACTTGCTTAAATAATATACGAATAACGCAGCTTAAACAGGTTAAAATTTTACAATATTTCTGTCGTATACAAAAATAACGTCTGTCGTATACAGTCGTAAAACGACTGTAATAATGTATATGATATAAATGTGACACTTTCTCTGATTTTGATTATCCTGTCGTGTCCAAAGGTCTATCTTTTAAGTATAATATGCATATTAATTGGAATTGTATACAACAAAATATGGTTTTATTCCAATATAGCTCCGACACTATAACTAAGAATTATTAGCGTCCTATTCAAAGTATGTAAAAAAGATATAGGTCTAATCGGTATGTATTAAAATAAACAGTTTTTGATGTACATGGCAGTGCAGTTGATGTAGAGATAGGTTTGAAGTAAACTGTAAGTAAAATAGACAAATCCGGTGGCCACTAAGGAAGTATCGATATATTTGTTTTATTCAAAATTTTACTTAAGTTTCTTACGATAGTACTGATTCTAACAAAATAATTTTACGAATTCAATATCAACCACAACGTTAAGATATCAGATGGCGGTATTTCCTACATGTTTCAATTTCATAAAATCAGCATAGTTGAATTTTATGTGATTTGAAACTAGCAAATTTTCTTCAAGGGCAATGCATTTATTAGATAAAGGGACACGGTTCTGCAAAGCCAGCTGTATTTTTTGAGGTGTATTATGCTCTCTTCGTATTACCTGATAGTATTTTGGTAACTTTCTCTGATCATCTGGATTATATTCTGATACTGTTTCCTGTTCCCATGAAAATTATTTTCTGATATTTCTATCCTTTATCATGTTCAATTTGCTTTTGCCTTGTGTTTCTGACAGTGCTGTTTTACAACCCATACATATATGTATCACAGAAATAAAAATGATAAATGGAGTGTAAAACATATCAGGAGTATGAGATAGTAACATTCTGGATGGGTGTGACGCATCTAGCCGTTGTTAGTAGTATGTAACGTTATCTTCTGCATCTTTTATGCTACATTAATCTTAGTAGAATTAAAGCATGTGTTGAACCGCACACAAAGTGATTATGTAAAGTGGGAGACCTCTCTGAATTTCGAAAGAGCCAAATTCTGAATGCGAGCTTAGTTAGCATAAATGTATCTAAAGTGGCTGGTGTCATAAGAAAACAAAATCGCCGAAGAGAACTAGTTACCTAAGAATATAGTGTATTCAGCATCTCATCATCAGCTCATGTACACCTTATGGCCAATAACGACTATGCTGCGAATTGTTTGCTTTATACCATAAAACACCAGCGACCCGGTCGGTCTTCGCATAATTTTTTTCTGATATTCTGATAAGCTGGAATTGCTTTCATAGAACAAATTCTGGCAAACTAACTTGCACGCAGTTTACATGATCAAGCGCATTATATGATCAAGATATTTATCCGACCACTGATACAGTTTTCCAGAATTCCCATTTACTAATTTCCGCTGCTGGTTGTTGCATTCTTTCATAAACATCACAATGGACTATACATTCCTTTTTTCCACTTTTCCGCACTCTACAGTAATAACATTTTAGAAAAATATGGTTATTGTAGGCCAGAAATATGGAACATATAACCTATTCCATTCTCATTGTTGACACTTAATACTACACTCCTTTACTAATGCTGCAGTATTAACTTGGGATACATTTGTGACTTACATGCCTCTATTCCACGACGAACCATTTTTATTTCCGGTAGGGTAAATGTTGCCTCACCTTGCTCTAAGAAGATAAATTGCATTTTTCCACAGTTCTCTACTAGTTAGATAACAATCTATATGTATTTTGTTCGTAATTATTCAAGACACATGAATATGAAAGAACGTGTTGCCGTGGATTTTGGATGGAAACGAATATATATAGAGGTGGAAGTACTAGATTTGTTTTGATATTGGTGATAATATCTATCGACAGTCTTTGCGGTGTAGCCAAATTTTCTCATTATGTTCCTTTCTTACATTTTAATAAAGTCTATGAAATCTAACATGATTCATTGTCAGAACTTAATATAGTAAAACTATAAGTTCAGCAAACATTTTATATATATATATATATATATATATATATATATATATATATATATATATATATATATATATATATTATATATATATATATATATATATATATATATATATATATATATATATATATATATATATATATATTTACATTATTACCATTAACAGCTTTGAAAAAATAAAAATTTTCAAAGGTCTATATTCTTCATATCATATTCTCTAAATGCGCTTTACAATTCAAAATCGCTCCTTGTAAGGACACACAATATATTTATTATCTCTATAGTCTTAATCAGGATGTTTTTATTCCTGAAGATCCGTCAAGTCTATAAATAATTTGTAGCAAATATGATGTTTAAAAACAGAAATATTTTGACCTTATTTGATCATAATCCGAATTCCTGTTATATCAATGTTGTACTTTATTTTCTATTTCTTAGAAGGAGACGAGATACAAAACGTATTTAGGTTCACAGCCTCTCGTCCCGAGAATACTCTGTCAACAACCTGGAAATCTGCGTATTTAAATTGCTTGTGTGCATCCTTACCATTCGTTCCATGACAAAAAGAGACGTAAATTACAATTTGTACTGTAATTGATATCAGGTTTACTTGAGATAATAATCTTTTAATATAACAGCATACTTTTTATGAGGTTTCAAACTATTTTATCATTATTTCCAAAACATATAACCATGATATACATAGGCTGATCAATAATGATTAATCATCAAAGTTTATAAGGTGAATACAACAGCAAGTCACAAAAACGAAACACGTCTGTGCAGTGGGAGAAGTAACGAATCGATAGAGCACGTTTGAAGGCCATGACGTCCAAAATGTGACCTTAGTAGCCCTTCAAGCAAACGTAGTTTCAATTTCATATAGGGCTAAGACAAATGGAAGTGACACGCGAAGAATTGTACCCTGCATCAAATGCTGTTTTCGCTAGAAAAAAAACAGCAGCTGAAGAATATGTATGCTACACCATGATAACGCCAGGCCCCATATAACCAATGTTGTTATTGACTATCTTGTAAAATGAACGTTTAGTGTGTACTGAATTCTCCATATATCCCTGCTTTAGCACCTTTATTTCTTTCTGTTTCCAACTTTGAAGAAACACCTCTGAAGAAGGTATTTTGATGACTGATAAAAACCTTGGGACAAGTACATTGCATATAATGGGGACTACTTTGAAAGAGATCATCAGCATGTGGAGGATTAGTACAAGTAATTATGTTATATCGATTTATTATCATTTTTATTGATCAACCCACATTGATATAATATAGCCACATTGATAAAATTTCAATACTATATTGAACAAGTATTACATTTTATGATTATATTTACATATGGTAACAAGTTTGAAACATTAACCTATTTTGTTTACATAAGAACCAAAATAATGGGTTAACTTAGTAATTGACAGATGTAAACGGAGAAGCTTAATCCGTATGTTTACTATAAATTATTGTGCTTATAAAAACTAAAGTACGGGAATAGCGTAAAATGCGGTATTCATATTTTGTTAGTCGTTTCCTGTTTTTGTGAATACAGGTCATTTCCTGGTTAACATTTCTGTCTCTAGCAAAGCTTGTTTCTGTATTTTGTTACAGATATGCATAATTTCTACCTTTCAAATGATTTCTATATTCTTAGTGGAAACAGCTGTATGTGTCAGCCAGACGGCATGGTTCCAGTCACAACTGAGACCAGAACTTTCTTGTATATCTACTTTCGTTGTGATGTTCATGGCTTCAATCAGGCTTTGTTCGACACTTAGTTGATGAAGTCTGGGGCAAAGATGACCAGATTGTTGGGCTAACTACGAAGCCAATTAGTTCGATTGAAAGGTTTATATTTGCAGTAGCAATACTCAATATTTTATGATGAAAACAGGCATTCTTCTCTTTTTACCTTTATTCCTAATTAATGTAATTTGTATTTAGTTTAACATCCATGAATATGCTCTGATGCTATTTGGGACGGATTAGCGCAATTGTTATAGTATCCAGAAAATGACTTAACATTCATCAGTCCAATGAGAACTATGTCTAAAGTTTTGTCTCAACAACATTCAATATTCGATAACATTTTATAATTTCAAATTCATTGGGGACTAGAATGAAGAAGTGCTCACTTAGTTATGATTGTTAAGCATATGATTAAGATGATGCATCAAAGTTGCAGTTGTTCCCAGTCAAACGCAAGAGGAGATTGGAATGTCAAATGCACGTTTCGATATAGCAGACGTCATGCCAATTACTCTTTATCGCTATTTTGATTCTTACATTACATTCAGTTTCTTCACAAGTTTCTCGTCATGTCATTGACTATACCAATAAAAAATACTTACAGAATACGTAGAAGCACACATGCATTAGAGCAGAGTTTCTATTTCCCTTATTACTCGTAGAAATAAGTAATACTCGATTTATTGCTTTGCTTTGAAATTACCATCGATTACCAATATCAGTACAAAATAACAGAGAAAGCGTGTTACGCAATAGTAAGAGTATCAGAGAAATGACTCTTTGTATGATCCCTGTATAAGGATTGATGGTTGATATTACATAAGCAACGAGTAACTACCTTTCCGACTAAGTTGTTCTCACTACTGACACTTCATCCATATTCGTCATGTTGTCTGATAGGAAGAAAAGAAAATTCTCATTTGCGGAAGCAGATTCGTATTGGTAACATCAGATATTGATTATTTGGGTTAGTAGAACATAATAAGAATGCTTCAGTACATAAGATCTATATTTTTAAAAAGATGAAATTATTTTTTCTTAATTTCCATTAATATTACAAAATCGTTTGTTTTATTCTTCTTGTTATTTTCAACAATCTGTGTGTAAAATCCCCAAAATAAATCAATGCATTAGAGTTCTTGAAATCTGCAAGTGACTTACATTTTACATATTTTTATTTAGTGACTAATTATTACAACATTCAAAGTCACCAACATCTTCAAAGAATGTAAAAGTACGTCATATTATACATAATAAAATGTAACAATACTCCGCAGAAATTGTACGTAACATAATGTTGTTAAAAATGAAAATTAACATGTATTATCTAATTTATTAGAGGAGATCGGTTGCCAAGAATTTGCGTTCCACTGTGGCAATGGAAGCTGTATAAGTCATAGAGCGATCTGCGACCTTAAGAATGATTGTGATGATGGAAGTGATGAGGATGTTGAAATGTGCCGTAAGTATTTTGTCGATATTTATTTATAATAGTTAACACACTGAGAGTTACGAGCTGACGATTATAAACTATTCGAGAAAGTTGGAAAGTATCATAAAAATGTATACTATTAACGATAACTCACATTTCTGTCTCTGATGTTAATATTAATGTTCAGTTGAAGTACTTCAAAGGTATGATATATAAATGTTTTCCCCAAATGAATTGAATAAAATTTAAATAGAAAAGACTTATCGATATAATGCTAAGTGTATAAAATAAGCTTTTCAAATATATATATATTAAAACACTCCAAATTAATTATAGTGTATTTGTTTTCGACGCAAAAATGGAGAATGGAAATGGGATTTCGTACAGAGACAAATACATAAAGAAGATAAACTTCATATGAGTTATTAGACAAATACACAAATATCGTACACTTAAAAAGTTACCAATAAAAGCTTCGTGAACAAATAATCAAATTTAAAACAAATATACTACGGTATAAAGCAGCACCAAGTACTAATTCACATTTTAGATTTAAACTTGGAATACTACTGCAGGTTATACTTATTCAAATAAATCAGGCGTAAAACATTTGAATACATTGCTCAAGTGTTTAACGTATTCACTCGAATTTTAACTTTTACTTTCCGCTCCATTAATTGTACAAAAATGGTAATAAATGTACATATTTAAATGTGACAATTGCTTGGAACGGGAGCCTGTTTCAAGATTCTAATACTGAAATATAGATTTATTTTATTCATTGGAGTAAGGAAAAAGTTATAGTGTAATTGAAGCAAAATAATCTGCAGTGAAAATTTAAAGGCCAGGATAAAAATAATGGATAAATACTAATTTTAATCAGATTTCAGGGATGGATAAACAGAATAATTACTAATATAATCTTTAAAAAATGTAGAATGGAGTTCAATTCTAAAGTAAAACACTTCTTAATACTAACTGAATGTAACTGAATATTATCCTTATTAGTGTGAAACGATTTTTAGGTTGGGGGCAATATAGGCGACCACCATTAGTACCCCGAACAATCCCGAAAGTCACGAACCTGAGAAATCTCAGATCGGAGATGTTTTAAAGAAAATTTATTTACCTCAGATCTTTAAGGCTTAGTGAAAACAGAGCATAACAGAACAAATGCAAATTACTATTAATGATTATTTATTAAAATAAAATAAAAATAAGCAAAATATTGAAAGAAAAGGAACAATAATTGGCAATGGACAAGATGACTTAAATAAAAAGAAACATTATTTCGAAAAGGATATAGCTCATTCTTTATAATTCAAAAGATCCTCTAAAGCAATATGATTAGCAATATGTGTATGCCAATTGGTACCTGTTCTAGTATTTATATCTTGAACGTTTGTAAGTCATGGCTCCGAGAAGATTTTAAAACGTTAGTTGAGCCATGACAGGAAAAGAATGTTGTCTAGGGGAAAAGAAGTTACGATTATAGCAACTTAGTCAATAGCTAAATCAAAGACATATTTACCTCATATCTATAAGGTGGCGTCCCACGCGGATCGAACCTTGGCTGCTGGTAGTCGGATTGTGTCGCTCGAATTTTGTAAATTTTTCTTATATATTTTTCGGATAGAGTGTTGGCCGGAACATACAGTCACACAATGTTAATTGACGTAAATGGTAAGAAACGGGCAATCGAGTAGTAAGATTAGGCTGAGTTTATGGTGATTTTTTTGACATGTTTATTCGTGATTGGTTACGAACTTGAGTATCACAACATAGGTAGGATGGCATAGCGACATAGAGATAGGAAGAATATCCGTTTTCCGGATTTCCTTATTTTCCTTATTTTTCTTAGTTTGATTATCCACTAACAGTGATGACAAAGTTCCTGTGGTTGCTGCAACCACATTTTCCGTACAATGCGTTCCCCGTAGAAAACCACAACCATCAAAATTTAACTTAGTGGTTTATGCATTTCCAGAATAATATCTGCCATCCTGTTATTCCTGGAGCGTCAAACAAATGAATTTCATTTCTCATCTAAAATAATAATGAAATTTAAGTCTAAAACCAACTAAGAGAAAGCAAGTCTTTGTTATAAGAAAACTAATGATTCAGTTAATCTAAAATTACCTATAAATTATCCAAATCAAAAATATCTCTTGCAAATGCAAAATTGAATTTCTTATAATAAAATTAATTATATGATCACAAATATTAATAGCGATTATAGAAATAAACAAATAGACTTACCAATATACAATATCTATTGGATAATAAGAGATCTTCCATAAACATGTTAGTTACTAAACTTCATTAAACAGGTGTTATACTTGATAAACACTGAGCTCCTCCGTGGCTAAGCTGTTAGCGTACGCGCCTTTGGCGTGGGAGACCCGGGTTCGATTCCCGGCGGAGCTCATATGGTCCGGATTCCACGTTAATCAGTAGGTCCACGTCTCATATAGCCTCGCTGCTGAACGGGACGTTAAACTCAAACTTAACTCAACTTGATGAACACTGAATCTGTTGTACAAAGGTAATTGAATAACGCGGATATTTTAGTACAGATTCTTTACAACATACGTATAGACATTCAAATAAATGAATAATTTTCTCATTAAGAATTTGATGAAGTATAATTTCTTTATAAACTTTACAATTAATAAACTTGAAATTTTCCACTATTAATATATTAATATCACTATTAATATATTAAAACTTAAACCCGACATATCACATTCGACTTTTCGTTGACTCAAGTTAGGTGATGTTGCACTTACCCCGTTTCGAAAGCAACTATGTGAAGTCCAGATTTTGCTTTCCAAACGAAGGGCGAGTAATTAGATGATATGCCGTTGACAGTGGTGCCTAACTACTCAGTGTCATGACACTCATACGTTCCTCCCGTTGCTAGCAAAGGAACTCTACAGGGTAGGAAATAATTTTCAAATATCGACCACACCTGCAAAGACTATGGAATACATATCTAAATCTCTAATCGTTACATAGTACAGAGGAAATATTGCAAATAATAGTAGCTGGAGAGACAGCCGATCAGAAACCCACGACTCAGAGAACATGCTAATAACTGGAAAAATAAAAATACATGTTAAGAACAAGCATTGTCTTGAACAAATCAACAGAACGTCTCTAAACTGATCAAACACGAAATCTGACCGGAAATTGATGTCTTGTGAGTCCACGGTTTTGTAGTAGTTTGTCATGTAAATCACAATAATTAGAATACTCTAAATGTTGTTCCCAAGACAACTACAAGAAGTACCAATATCTTTCCTTACTATTTTATTTTAAAGAAATCAACTAATATATCAATTTTAAATAGTCAGGGCAGAACAAACAATGAGCCACATTGCATATCAAATTGAAAAATCAAGGCAACGAGGAAACTTCCAATATGTATAGTTCCACCATTTGTTGCTGTTCGTTTGATGTGTAATTGGAAGGAGTTGCCTGCCTGTTATACTACAAAAAGGTATCGACATAACTTGCATAAATGATTCATAATTTGAGGCAATTTGTTCAAAGTAACTGTTTGATATTCTGTAGATCTGTTTTTTTCTACAAAATATTAAAACGCGGTATTGTGAACTGTATAAGAAATTGTCGATAATGTGCTGAAATGAAATGTGTAAATTGAAATATATTCAGGAAGATTATGGTCATTTTCTATATTTCGAAAATGCCCATTATTAGAATAACTTAAGTAATAGATTTGCTCTTTGCTACGCGTTATATTCATTGAAAATATGTGATTCAGCATATTCTAAAAACCCATATGAAAGGGAAAAGGATAACATTTTCTATAATATGCAAGTTTCTGATAGATTTGATATTTACTACATCTTACTCTTTCCCACACAGGAACGACACTTCTGTTATCATTGATATACTTGAAGGACCGTTTGTTTTGTACCCAATAATTCTCTTGCAAGCACTAGTATCAATTCGGATTTCGAACACTCTCTGATAAGGGCAATAATCTCCGATGTACATACAGTTTCATATTTACCATACGTGTATTATTATACTATTGATTAAAATGTATATGGATCTATGAACGTAAGAGCAATTACCTACCTGCTATCCCCAAATGACGATCCTGCTTACGCCAAATACTAAAATATTATTTTCTAATTAGTATGAACACCTTTCAATATTGCGTTTTGTTCAAGAGTAAACATTAGACTGTTCGGTATTCTGTTACAGTCTTTTTCAACATCAAGGTCATATATGACCTGTACCTAGTGCTTAATGTGAAAGCGAAACAACCTGAGCTCCCGACGGGAACCGAACATTTTGCTTCCACGTAGGGATAAAAGTTAGAGACAATAGTAGAAGGAGCTGTGGTACGATATTACATAGCTGTAATATCTTCAAACGTTTCTTGCATTGAAACGTCAATACTCTGTAAATTGCTGATTCTTTATTTTTTAAGAAAACAATTTCAAAAGAGAGGATTCGACCCATGTTAACTCTCTATTTGTCCCTGTTACATACAAATAACTAAACATTTTATTGCTTTATATGTGCGAATGATAACCTTTGAAAGCACAATAGGGTCCTGAGAAGCCCCCTGATTATATTTCATATTTAGTTTTCTTCTAAATATTTCATAATAGAGCTGAAATTTTGTGACATCTTAGGCAGGGTTTTGAGCTGCATTGTGAACACAATATTCTTTGAGTACTTATTTTCTATCTCAAAATATATTTATTAATTTAACTTTCCCCATATTTGCACTTTGGGGACCTCGGAGGCCCCTGTTGAAATTAATTGGTTTTGAAGCTACACATATTGTTCAAACAAGTTTTTTGTTAGAACACTAGATGGAATTACTATTTATTTTATGAACATTGATTTAATTGTACACTTTTAGCAATAGTATACTTATAAATGAGTATATTTATTATTTAATATTAATTTGTCTCAATATAAAACATTGAGTATCCTGTAGACAAATAACGAATTATAAATGTGTTTATCACCTTTCTCGTAGGTGATTCGTAATGCTGGTGATTTACTTGTAGTACAATTTACAATTTATTTGACCGCACAGAAGGCGCAACCTTCTAACGGCTGCTGGCTTTTCGCTGGCATACAGAACAAAAAGTATATTCGTAGTACATCTACTGTTTGTCTTGCATTGTTATTGTAATGTTTGGAATTTACCTGAAAAATGACATCATCAAAATCCAAACGTCGAGGCTTTTAATTCATCCTAATTTGCTTTTTCTGACAAGGTCACCACGGTTAGATACGTGTCCAAAAAGATCAAGAGTGCTGTCCTCATTAGCACCATACATAACATCGCAAAAATTAATGACAGTAATACAAAGAAGAAACCGAAAATTATCAACTGTTATAATGACAATAAAGGAGGTGTACACTTGATGGGCTAGTTGGTTTCAGAATATTTCAGCAAGAGACAAACAAGGTGGCCTTGGTGTTTTTATGAACATGTTGGATGTTGCTGTACTAAATTCGTTTATTGTTTTCATGAATTATAATCCGCAATGGAACGCGAAAATGCAAATCGAAGAAGGATGTTCTTCAAGGGATATGCATATGAATTGATGTTACCCTTAATGTTGAAGAGCACACCATCCTCTAGTTTGCGGGAAACTCTAAGAGTCAATTTAGGAAGATGGGGAATAGGTGTCCCAACTAACCGGCCTACAACCCCAGAGCACCGAAGAGGAAGCATTGCCACCTATGTCCGCACTCAAGAGACAGAAAGACAGAAGTAGTGTGTTACAAACGTCAAAATAATGTGTGGTCCGAGCACATGTTGTTTGTTTGTCAGAATTGTGTGTAAATATAAAAAATAAGGTACGAACACTTCATTGTTTGTAAATGCCTCTGCTTACATATATTCATACGTATAAAGTATGTACTAAGATAAGGCCTGTAAACTTGCGTATATATATACACGGGGTGTCTCAAAAATCCCCTTACACAAGGTAACTCGGTTATTATCAGAGTTACAACAAAATGTAAAAGGGGAAACCGTATCCAAATATGATGTTTTCAATCTAAAGTGAAGGATTTTTTTAATTGGACGAGTCGTTTGGGCTGTACACTCTTTATGCGCCCAATGTTTAATGAAAATGCAAAGTTGTCATTTACCTGGGCTCACAACATAAGTGAATGAAGTTACTGTTAGAATGGGAGCTGTTCATCGACACGTTAGCGTAAAAGACAGTAACTTCATTCATTTATGTTGTGGGTGCAGGTGAGTTGCAACGTTCAATTTTCATTTAACATTGGGCGCATAAAGAGTGTCCAGCCCAAACGGCTCATCCGATTTAAGAATTTCTTCACTTTAGACTCAAAACATCATATCTGGAGGCGGTTTCCCCTCTTATGTTTTCCTATAACTCTGATAATAACAGAGTTATCCTATGTCAGGGGACTTTTGAGACATCCCGTACATATATGGGGGTGCGTATGTGCATGTAATGCTCAGGTCACGCATAATGAACACATGTGCGCATGTTTCAAGTGTTTGTATTATATTTTAATCATACTCAATCGCTTTATAATACCGAAAATGAACAGGAGCCTGTCAGGCTCCCAAAGTGCAAAATACGTTGTAAAAAGGGAAATGCTTTTAAGGGTTAGGTGATCGTTTAGTTGGCATTGTAGCTTTATACAACATTCAAATACATGGCTTGGAGATTACTTGTTCAGATAGTTGTAAATCTTCTCCAACAGGAGACAGTAACGTTCAGTATCAATTACGGTATTTCACAAACGTTATTTCTCTTGTTGCTGAAAAGTATTTTTTTCCTGTGGTTTCTTGGCCTGCGGAGGAAATATTTCAACGAAGCTCTTGCTAATTACCCCTCTAATTATAATTGATCACATTATTGGCATTGTTTCCCACTAACAATATATTATCAGCTATTTCTGGGCAATGTTAACTGGGAATAAACATCCTCTTGTAATTTTTATCCAAAACATATAAAACAGTTTCAAGAATTATGAAATCACGATGAGGTGTTTCAACAGTAATCAACAAATCAAATCATTTTAAGGGAATTTTCCAATACTTGTCAATTTAAGAGTTAAAAGAAATCTTTGTACAAAAAACTTTACATTATCCCCTAGACCATATATCTGTTCACCTCTTCTGTTTGTTTATTTAACTTTGCCCTTCACTATGTACCTTCCACAGGCTGTATCATATAGAGTGCCAAGTTTAATTTTTGTATTTTTTTCAGATATAGTTTAAGATTCTTTTCTATATGTCACTTGAATATGTACTTGGAGGCAATGTCGAGATCATCTACTTCTATTAGTGAATACTCATATTACTTTGTAATAAAATAAAGGGAAAACATGTTTACCTTATAAGAGGTTCAGAGGAGCATAATAATCTAGAATCAAGGCTTCTGTCTTAAGGTCTGGGAGTCAGTATAGTTTTTCGTAACAGAAAGTATGCAAATATTATGTTCCATTTCAAACATTTTTCACAAACTTTGTCCCAATTTAATCGGGTACGAGGTACCAATAATTAAGAGTAACAAAAGTTGTACATTAAGGCAGTGGTTCTACAGACAAGAAGAAAATGGCAACTCGTCAATAGTAATAACAACACGCTACATCGTCAATTCGATAAAAAAATTCAGGTCTCATTATAAATTGAATAGAACTTGATTATATAAGCGATACAACTTCGAAGGAAACACTAAAAAATAATTGCATGTACGGCGTGAATAATATAAAATCTGTCTAAATAGTTTATATCCACTAAGTCTAAAATAACATAGCAAACTACGAAAGTTGGCCTGTTGAGCTTATATAGGCAGATTTTATTAGATCCCAGATAAATGTGAGAATTACATCAAACAAAATTAAGAATGATTGAAAATTTTCGGCGAAATACATTTTACAAAATTAATTCTTTATTCATAATAAGGCGAGTGTAAATATTGCTTGTTTAGATATGGAAAACCTCAGACTATACACAACATCACGGAAGTATTTTATTCATAAGTAAATGCAACAATGCAGTTTATGTTATCCATAAGATTACATAGCTAGTTCCGAGAAGAAAGAAAAAACTATTATTCCACTTAAGTATAATAATTCAAGTTCAAGACAATTACGGCCTACTTGCTACCCAAACAATACACCGCGGTCTACTTATTGGTCACAGTTGTTTATAAAAGACAGCGAGATACTTTTACACCTAGCTTTTTCTGTTCGATGATTACTCATTAAGATGTTTCTAACTTCCTTTCAGAAAGACGCGATGCAATATATGAGTCTGTAGCTCAGTCTCAAAATGAATAATGCTGTTTCTTTGTGCTTCTACCACTATGCATTTTTAAATCTATTTATAAGGCTTTCTGTACATATAAAATAGCACATTAGTGATTTACTATTCTCCGGCGACCGATTACTTCGTTCAATCCTTTGGTGTGAGAACGCATATTTCCAGGTTCACCTAACATTGTGAGTGCGTTGATAATGTACTTGATCACCATGTGCTCAAAAATTTTATAGTGTTTACAGGATATGCCGTGTTTAAGATCTCAAGTCGTATCCTTAGTACGGGAGAACTTATTTTTCGAATTGACCTCTTTCTTGTGATAGTTCAGGACATACTCCAACAAAGAAGAAGTGATCTGTAGTCTGAGAAACCTGCAACAACGATTATGAGACAACCAATGTTCTAACCACGCATTCTGCAACTTGAATCGCCGAAGGCTTATTTTAAGGTTCACCACGATCAGGACATACTTAAAAATACAATCTCAACATTTGACAAATGTCTATATTTAAAAGTAAGAAATTAATTACTTACTTTTTCTAATACGTACGTGAAAGTCTTAAAGTTGAAAATCCTATTTAAAAAATAAATTAAAAAGTACAACTCGTTCTTTCCCCACTTCAAATTAATGTATATGATCTATCACAGTAGCACTAAATACATATTCACTCAAATCGTCAATAATAACCTCACGTTATTGAAACATCAGTATGCACTTTGTCATACATTATACATCAACAGCAGGAAACCAATAAATATTTTCTAATGTCCCTTGAAGATAAAAGCAACATTCAGCTACAAAAAGAAGTTTAAGACGTAAATGAATATCATTTCTAAAATTTTGATCGCATGGAAATTTGAGCAACGGTCACTTGTGCGTATTCTATTGTTCTTATAATAATGCATTTTTCTATGAGAGACTAATAGCTGAAATCAACAAGTTCATAGAAGTTGATACAAATAGACAAAGGTGATATTTTATAAAACTTTTGAAACTAAACCGTTGTTGCAGTCATAAACAAACACAAAACGTATTATTAGTTTCGATTGCATTTTTTAAGATCACTTTATAACTGATACTCCATTGATGTTTAGAGATGTTTTCGTTGGTAGTACGAAATTCTTAATATATTATATCCATCTAATGTTATCTTATCTATGATATTTCATATTGATTTTCGAACTGAAATATAGGATAAAGTGTATGTTCTTTCTTCCTTGTACATTAATTCAATGTGTTTCCCACCTTAGAACAACGTACATGCAAGGAAGACGAGTTTCGTTGTTCCTCTGGAAAATGTATTTCCAATAGATGGGTGTGTGACCGTGATAATGACTGCAGTGATCGAAGTGATGAATCTATTTGCTGTGAGTACAATAATTAAATTTTTTTAATTAATTTTTATTTCATAGAAATTACAATTTAAATAGAATATTTTTTAAATTATAAATTGGAACATATTTGACATTTTTTTTACAGACTGATAAACAGCAAATTCTGAACAATTAGTTATAAAAGAAAAACCTCTTCTTATAATTTTCCATGAGGTAATGTACCTAAAATGGAAGCCACATTTCCTCGCTGAACCGCTATGCTGATACGTTGTATCAGAAAAGTAGTAGCCCGCTTGTCACCAGTAAGGTGTGCTATACGTTGGCCTACTTCTTTGATGAAATTGAGCCCTTCGAGACCCCAAATGCCGCTCGATTCAATGGCTACGGGCACGAACATGTATCTATTGAGCAGCTCTTTATATTTTCTTCTTTTCTCGCATTCTCTGCGGGCTGCAACAGCTCCTTCTCGAGATGAAGAAAGAGTCAAATTAGATGACGCGAAAGTGTCATAGCAGGTGAAATCCCAGAGAAGAATCCTTCCCCTCTTCCATGATACCAGCGTCATGCCATCTGGTCTTTTGCCATCAGATCTGTTACACCCCACAGGTTCACGGACAGATGGAACTTCCGCCGATGTGAGTGCTCTCCAGATAATGTCATTCACGTTCGAATGCCTCACATGTCTTCCGGAGCTACTTATACAAGACAGACCGTGTAGACCATTCTGCTTGACTGATGCACCATATTTAGAGCAGTTGTGTGATTCACAGATTTCTACTCCTAGGCGAAGTGCAATTGCAATACGAAAACTTTCGTTTGGAAGGTGCAGTCCTAGGGTGTGTGAAGGTAATGCCTGTAGCCAAGCACCTGAAATTGCTGATGAGGAGGCGAGAAGTCTAGCCTTATCCTCTTGACTGTCTGCTTCTTGTAATAACACTGATTGATGTAATTTGATGATTGGCTTGTCCCAAATTGATTGCGAACTTTTGCCCGTTATTTCAGGAGGGCTTAAACCAACTAGGTTAGACCATTCAGATATGCAGTCTTGGACGTCAGATTCTATGTGAGGCTCATTCAGTTGGTTGAGGAGTATCTCAATGGTATGCCGGGAGCCATGGAACGACGCTAAAAATGAAGGATTAATAAGGAAAAATGAATAATTAAATTATTGGTGAACTCTTTATTTATAGAGAAAAAGAATTAAAACGATACTCTACTCTAATTTGCTAATTATCGGACTAGATATTTGCTTCTACGTCTTCTAATGTGAATTTAGAGATATTAATTTAGAAATCCATTTAGAGATATGAATGAATTTAGAGATATGAATTTAGAATATACATTTCTAAATATGAATTTAGAAATATAAGATTGTTAATTCCTATGCTCACTATTCAAGATCAGACAATCCTATTACTATATATTCCATACAATTTTCAAGGAAACACTATAATTCAACAAACAATACTCTTAATATTTTATCCGTGTTTATTTTATTTATCTGACGTTTCCTAGACACCGATTGAGTTTGTTTTGACGGTTTTTGTAATTCAGGGATCTCTCATATAAATAATGTGGAGTACTATAATTTTTATATTGTGATATTTTTATTTCAGTACTTAGCAATCAAATATTGCTAAAAATTACAGTTTTATTCAAAATTCTACTAACTGATTTCTTCTTATTATTATTATAGCTTTCGTTTTACTATTATTAATATAGTAAAAAGGTAATCGAAATTTCCCTTAATTTCAAACGTTCTTATCGTGAAATTATAAATATATTCCCATTGATTCTCAAATAACGTCTTACATCCAGAAGTGGTTATAGATATCACCAAACGACTTTTCAAACAAAATATTATGTTTCTCTTCTATTGCATGTTGCCCAAATGTTGACTTCGCTGGTTGATTTAATCGTATATAATTGCATGTCTCATTTGTCCAATGTATGTTAGTCCACATCCACATAAAATTGAAAAATACGTAATGTGTTTAATATTTGTTGGTGTTTCGCTGAGGGCAGCATCTTTAATGATAACATGTAAATTACTTTTATTCAATATTTTATCGTTAAGTGACTTACTTTATTCGAGGTAAAGTCAGTAAAGAATATGAATGCAAGTGTCTTTTCTTCGGATATTCTTTCTGAATTCTGCTTCTTGTGGCATTTTAATCATTTTGTTATTGACTTCTTGATATATCTTTTGTTATTATATGAAACATACAAGATGATAACAAAACAGATATCATTGAGCCAACAACAAAATGCTAAAAAATTTCACAAGAAGCAGAATTCGTAAAGAACTTTTGATGAAAACAAAAGTTTGCTTTCGTACACTTTATTTACAATACTTCGAATGAAGTAAGCGTTACTAAGAGTGTTTTCTGGAATTACCACAACTCAGAAGATAAACACATTTAGTGCGTATGAAAGGTTAGCTAATAAAATAAACATGGATGTGATCGCAAGAGCCCTATTTGTTAAATCTTATCACCAGTTTAATTGCATCACCCTCAATTCAATAATAATGTACTGGTGAGTTTTGTTGAACTTGTGTATTCAAAATAAGAAGATCGTTGTGAACATGATAAATCACAATCCAAATATATAAAAATACAATGCATTCTACATACATATGTAAGATTGGCAACTTTCACATTATTTGTTTAAATTAAGCAGTACAAGTTTTCCATGAATAATGGTCTGCTTATCTTAAATTAGAATTCAGTTTATTCAATAGTCACTTAGCTAATGCAAATGACTTAATTTGATATTACAAATGGATATTAGTTTTCGATAATAAGGAAAACAAATTTTCGTAACCAGTCAGATAGTATGTAGTATTCCATAAATTAAGTTTCCATTGTATTTTACTTCTCCTACTTTTATGTTCAGAGAAGTTCTAATAGGCGTTCATGAAGTTACATTTAGTTTTAAAAGTGAATAATTATGGTGTATGTACGTGTAGAAAACTTTAGCTAATGTTTAATTATAGCAGAAATATAAAATACGACTCATATTTCTAAAAAATGGACAAAACATTGGATGTCTCTTATCATATTGACTTCATTTTTGTTGTGGAAGTTAGATTGCGGATTTTTCAGGCTTCAATTTAGTTTAAAGCTGATAGGCTAGAAATAATCACCTAATTAAAATTATATTGCACAAATAAGGTTTATTTAAAAGTATTATTTTTTTCCAGAAATATCAAATTTATTCTAACTTCTGAAGCGAATTGAGAAAGGACTTAATCTCACCTGTTTATTCAGTTGCTCTAAATTTTGAATAACTTAAATCACGTATGGCACATATATTATTAAAGCATAATAATATAGTACATAAAGACTCCAAAACAGTCTTTTCATATTGCCATCGTCAAATATTTCAGTTCCCTTAAATAAATATATCATACATGTATGCATTCCTCATTATGATATAGGGATCTTTGCAATGATCACTAATGGACAAGCTGTTGCATATGGAAATCACTAGGACGCTTCTAGCTATCAACAGGTCATTCATCTGGATCATTTCTCAAGTTAGTAATGACACTTTTCAGTAGGACAATCGTCCTTGTACACTTCAATTTTTTGTCTTATGTTGCTTTGAGTGTACAGTATTTCATTTTAATGTCTGCCTCTAAATACACCCAGTGTACTCCCAACTGAACGTCCTTAAGGTATCATTAACAGATCTGAGCCCATCTCCTCCTCTGGGTAATTTACAGCACGTAATTGAAACCTATGTGCAAATGTGATGAGTCATGCCTCAAACTACTTATCAGGGTCTCAACAATATATGTGGTGTGGAAGACAGTAATTAATTTCATATACTTGAAGTGAAACTTCTAGTTTAATAGACAATGTTTATTCATAGATGTTTAGGAAAAAGGAAGTGATCGTAGTGAATGAAATGGTGGAATGAAGTAAGTCTGAGAAAATTGGAGAATCCCGAGAATACTAACTGCCGCTTACAATGGCAACTTTGTTTGAGTTGAAGTCTAACTGATGATCGTTATATAGTACATAGTGCTGTGTAGGTTTTTCAAACATACATTCGCTTTGCAGAAGAGTTAGTACGAATTAAGATTGCATATTCTTTTAAACAGCAAGCTGCTTTTCATTTACAATAGTTAAATAGTAAATGTTTATAATTATAATTATTTAAGGGCTAAATTTAAAATGTGATTTTGCTTAAGTTATCATACATACAACACCTCCACGAGCATCATCTAATTGCGGACCAGGAGAACTTCAATGTAATGCAGGAGGATGCATTCGAAGTAGTTACCTTTGCGATGGCGACCTAGATTGTGGAGATGGAAGTGATGAGAATCCTGTATTGTGCAGTAAGTATCGATACAGTAGCAGGATTTAAGAAAAAAACTCTACATGAAGTGAAAGAAATGTAACTTGTATCATCAAATAGCTGATACAAATACCTAATATATCAGTCATATTTTATGTCTTTTTCGAATACTAAACAAAAGTTATAATGTAATTGATTATTTAAGTAATGCGGATTAGTTGTATGTTTAAGACGTACCTGAATAACGTTTTTCACATATTCGCAAGTGAACTACAATATGTTAAAGTCTTGAGAAATTGTAGTTTAAGAAATTGATAAACGAGTAGGAAAAGCTGCAATATTAGTATGCTGAGAAACTTACCTTTTATCACAGTCTGTCATAAAAACTAATAGTATTTATACAGGAAATTTTAATAATGAATAAGAAACTCTATTTGTAGGTAGCCTTTCATAAATACTTCTTTTATTGCTTCGAGAGCTTTACATATTCGTTAAAGTATCAATTAAATAAGTATTTGTCGAATTAAGCTGTTGAAATATAAAATGGTATATTATTCAATTTACTTGCATACGAATTTATGATATTACTTAAATTGAAACACATATATGATATGCTGTGTTAGTTGAAACACATATGATAATATTCCTAAACTACATTAATATTACTGGAGCAAAAATAAATTCTTTCTGAACAGAAATTCGTAGAAATGTATGCAATTTAAATAATGACGTAAAGATTCTTCGTAAAATGCCAAAAGAATGAGGGTAATTATCTACTAATAAATATGACGTAACTTATGAGAAATTCTGCTGTACATAAATCTGTAAATGAAACTGAAATAAATATGTAATTAATACTGCTATCAGATTTTAAAAATGAAATCTACAATTAAATATGAAACCGGAAATTAAAATGCATGAGGTAAAATAATAATATCCCTGACTCTCAAAGAAAGACTTGAATAAGTTTCTACTAAGACCATTCCTCCGAACACTTCAGTAGAGTAAATTTATGTGACCTACATATTAAAAATGTATTTTGTAATATAGAACGGAGAGGCCAAAGTGCAGAACACTGGTTCAGTTGACGTAATCAATTGCTATTTTTTTTGAAAATCATCTTCGATTGAACATGTAGCCGTACAAATAAGATGTGAGAGATATATTAACAACTCCTTATCCATTGTTCTCTTCACGTTACAGTCTACGACACACTGCATTAAACACATGCGCAATAAATTAATCATAACAATAGTGACAAGATGTCCACTAGTGTAATTGTGGGAGTTAACGTATCAAACCTTTTGTCAGTCGTGTTAAAGTAGAGTACATCATATTATATAAAGAATTTTAACAATGTCATGGTGAATGTATAGTGGCAGATGTAAGTCTTTGACCAGGTTCAGGCGCCTGCTTTGAAACAAATGCAGAGTATGAGAATTCATGCCTTTTCTGCAGTTTCGTGTGGAAAAGAAACAAACTTTTGAACCAAAGGTTTAAGAACAACTCATGCTATTAATATAACTTTGCCGAAGATTATTAACTTATATCATCATAAAAGAAATACGAAAGACTTTTTGACACGAAGAAAAATAATATACAACTTTGCAAGCGGACGTAAAGAAATCTAACGTAACCAGACCAAAGACGAATAATTTACAGTGGAGTGATCGTGGTTCAGTGGTGGCCAGTAATCTGGAGGTTCTTTTATCGAATTCACGTCGGGATTAGTTTTTACTTTAGGAATTTTGATGGCGATTGATGAGCGATGACAAACGTTTAATTCACTAGCCAGCGAATTTTAACTTTTGGATCATTGCATGAAGTATAGTATGCCACGTTTCATATTTCGGATGTACCGAATTCAGAACAAAAATCGGTTTAGTCATTGCACATCAGGTTTTCTTGCAAATTGCATATTAACATTGCCAATATCAATGTATCTAATAATTTAATGCTATTCATAACACTGCTACGAATACTTGTACACTTACTAATATAAACAATATTAATATCTTAAATCTGTATTTCTAGCGCTCTATGCGACAGTAAGTTAACTCGTAATCACGATATTAGAAACAAACCAAGGAAGAAAATAAAAAAAAGAAGCAATGTTTATGGATAAACATTCACCATAAACCAGTAAGACTCTTAAAGCAAGGAAACGTAAACTCCATAGTGTTTTTGAATTTGTGCTTTCATCTGCGCAAATTTTAAAGGAGGAAATAATGCACCCATAGGTCACGACATGCCAGAAAAAATTCACACTAGTGGGTTTTACGCCTCTTCTCTGAGAAACTGCGTCTTGTCGCTTCCCGCTTGTGGCTAGTGGCAAAATTTTTTCTCCACAAAAACCAGCAGTAGTCTGCAAGCATGTTGCAATTCCACTTTCCTTGATAACGACGTTCGAGTTCCTCGAGGTTCTGATGAAATTTATCTCCTTGTTCCTCACTCACGACTCCTAGATTGTCTGGAAAATAGTCCAAATGCGAAGACAGCGGATGCATTTTCAAACTCATGTTATAACCCAATTGTTTAAAACACACTAGCATTCTTTCCACCATGTCTTTAAAGTTTGGATTCTTTCTGTTGCCAAGAAAGTTTTTCGTTACATCTCGGAAAGCTTGCCATGCTGAACGCTGGTTCTGGTTCATGACATTTTCAAACTTTGCGTCACCAAAAAGTTTCCTAATATATGGCCCATCCAAGATGCCTTCTTTAATTTTTGCATTACTGATTCCAGGATATTTTTGACACAGATATTTGAAGCACTCACCTTCAGTATCTAGAGCCTTTACAAATTGCTTCATTAAGCCAAACTTAATGTGAAGGGGAGGTAACAGTATATTATGTGCATTAACAAGACTTGCGCGTTGTACGTTTTTCGAATCAACACTCCACTGCCTATCTGGTCATTCCTTGTGAGTCCAGTGGACTGTCCTTGCCCATTGTCGCACTCATACAGAAAGCATGGGAATTTGGTATAGCTTGACTGTCGATCCAACAGAAAACCAATGACCTTAAAATCCCCACATATTTGCCATTGATGTTCGTAGTACTTTATCTTGTTCAACATCAAATCAAGATTTTCGTAGCTGTCTCTCATGGCAACAGAATAAGCAAGTGGAATGGATGCTAGCTTGTTTCCGTTTTGTAGGAGTACACACTTCAAACTCCGCTTGGAAGCATCGATGAAAAGTCTCCATTGGGATCGACCATAGTCAGGCGATCCTAATTATTATTTTCTCCGCAATGTTGCAAAATATTATATTATCTTCTGTAGAAAAGAAAGCAGCAAATTCTTGTTCACGATGCTTGTACCAATAGTACGTCGTCTCAGGCATCAACAGGATTTTCTCCTTTAGTCGTGATCCCAGTAGTTCGGAAGATTCCTTTGTGAGACCCAGGTCACAAACTAAATCATTTAAACCACTCTGTTCGAAAAGTATGGGCTCTGTTGATTATTGTGGGTCAAAGTCTGAATCGTCATTGTTGTCACTAGAAGATTCGGAAGAGGCTTCTTTTAATTTATCTAGTGGCTGTGGGACAGGTATGTCAGGACCATGGGATACTGATAAACTGACGGATGGAATTGTAGTTGGGTAAGCAATTTTAGCCCTGTTCTTACTGTTGAAATCTTTCACCTTCACAGAACAAAAGTAGCAATCGGTGCTGTGGTCAGTAGACTCACGCCACACAGTGGTAGTGATGGGTCTGATGAGGATATCGAAATGTGTCGTAAGCATCTCTTATGTATAAAAATCGATCATTGTTTGCATGTTTATTTATTTATTTATTTATTTAGTCGACCACTATATTAATCCACAACGTTGACTTGGCACACATATACAGTAAGTAACTTTATCAACGAGACCAAAGTCTCGAAGAGAATATAGCTGAAAAAAAGATTATGGAGTGAATCAGCCCTAACTTATGGGAAACAATTGATACATAAAAGAAATAGAAATCGACCGATGCTAATGTCAAATGCAGTGTTTACGGGGTCACTAAAAGAGCTAGTCACAATGTCAATGATATTTGGGCTGAAGTTTAATGAAGAACGTAAGTAGTAGAGACCGACGTATATCTCACTCGATCTCACTTTATTCTGATTGGCTGAGAGACGTCATGTAATCTGATTACGTGATATAACGTCATAGGATTCAATGCCTTTTGATTTTGGCGGATATACTTTAGACCACTACGAATTTTGGGATGGGTACATGGACCATTCACTTAAATTTCGGAAAATGCCAAATTTAAATATTTAATATGGTAACATACGACCGATGTATGTAGGTCTGTAATTTTTGAGGGTTCATCTTTCTTTTCGTGTCTAAAAAAATGCTGGTATTCAAATTTCGGAAGTTTTGACATATTTTATTATATTTGATGAGGCCATATTTCCTTATACCGTTATACAGGTGTATAGAGGTTTCTAGTCCAAAATATGAAATTAGTTTAACCAATCGGATCTCATTAAAGTTAAATTTCCACCAATAACTTTAAACTATACTTTGTGACTAAAGTATAAAGAGTTAAATTGTCATTGTTTCAAATAAATCGATATTAATCAGTGTCTATATTAAAATGTCTATACAAATGTCTATCAGGTTTCAAGTGCTAACATTTTACATCAACCACTTTTGAATATGATTTGTTCTTAAGTTTCAAAGTGATAAGATGATATATTAGGTATCAAATTTGAAATTTGGTATTTTTTACATGAAAGGACACAAGATGGATCATCCAAATTTACCTATCACAGAGAGCAATTACGAATTTTTATTTATCTTTGACAATTCCAATCTGAAGGTACTCATGTTCAGAGAAAGTCGATGAGATCTTGTATTTTAATATAAGAATACAATAATGTTCGTAGTAAATGTTAAGCACGATATTAAAACTTTGTACTTCATACTAATATACGAGGGAGGATCAAATTAAAAGTTTATTATAAATTTCAAATGTTGTGCTATTGCTTTGAATGTTGGCAATATTGTTTCTAACATATTCTCTTTCTTCAGTAGGTGGCAGAAGAGTCTAGTCAAACAAGCGCCAGCACATGAGCAGTTTCAAGATTACTGCCTCACTGACCACATGCACCGCATTAGAACAGCGTTCGGTGATCCGGTTTTTGAGTAGTGAAGGTGTGAAACCAACTGAAATTCATCGCAGAATGGCAGCAAAGTATGGTGATTCGTGTTTGTCCTTGCAGCAAGTATACGAGTGGTGTAGGAAGTTTAAACGTGACGTAACATCTGTGTGGATGCTCCTCGACCGGGAGAGGCTCACCGCGTAGTGACCGGCAACATTGCGCTATTGGAACAGCTTGTGAAGGACAACACGCGTATTACCCTGAAATAAATCGCAACAATAAACAAGATTAGCTTTGATTCAGCTCAACACATTGTGCATAATGTTCTGCATTTCAATAAGGTATCGGCAAGATGGATCTCCACGTCAGTTGACTGCTGAATTTTTGCGACGCCTGTGAAGAACTTTTGCGTCTTTTCAACGCCGAGGGTGATGCATTTCTGGACAGGATTGTTACAGGCGATGAGACCTGGGTTAACTATCATCAACCAGAAACCAAGAAAGCGAGCAAGGAATTTCGGCATAGCCCTTCGCCGAAACAAAAAAAAAAAAAAATCCGCACACAACCATCAGCAGGAAAGGTCATGCTCACTCCCTTCTCTTATTCTAATTGAATAACTTTGGAACAGTACATGAAAAAAGAAGTGACAGTAACCAGTACCTCGTATTCAAACATGCTAAAAAAAAATCAACTTCGCCCTGCAATCAGGCGTAAACGGCGAGGACTTTTGTCCTCAGGAGTACTCCTACAGCATGACAACACCCGACTGAATACTGCCCGTTTGATCGTTCAGACTATCGATGGCATCAAATTTGATTGTCTCATTCATCCAACCTATTCACCAGACCTTGCCACCAGTGACTTTCATTTGTTTGGACCACTCAATGAAGCGATGGGCGGCAAACATTTCAATATTAATGAAGAGGTGAAAAATGCGGTGCACGAGTGGCTACAATCTCGATCAAAAGAATTCTTCCACCGAGGTATCCAAGCACTTCCGAAACGGTGGAATACTTGCATTGAACATCAAGGGGACTATGTTGAAAAATAAGAGGTAAGATTTCCTTTCCATTGTTACATTCTAATACTTATTGCACTTTTAAGGTTTTCATTTGATCCTACCTCGTATATTTTCTCATCAAAATTTGTATTTCCGCCAAATATCAAGTGTTAATTTACCAATATATATATATATATATATATATATATATATATATATATATATATATATATATATATATATATATCCATATATATATATCCATAAAAAAATTTGTATCCATAAAAATAGTTTATACAGAACCAACCAAATCTAAAGTAGTCTTTTAGAGCATTTACCAATATAAACATTGTTTAAAAATTCAAAACTTTCAGAGGTCCTCTCCCAAATTTAAAAGGAAAACATTAATGTATCATAATCCCATGAAAGAGGATGAACCCTTGTACTCATCTATTAACCATATAATATACGAAAGCGTTATCGAACAGGATATAAGAAGTTAAAGACCTCCAAATTTTGATTTTTTTAAAATTATTTTTTACCTATTAAATGAAATAAGTGATACCAATTAAGGTTATAGTAAGGTCTAGAGAACGTTAACCAAATTGTTTTATCACAATTCTCAAATTTAAACTTTATGTCCTTACCAAAATTTAATAGGAGTTCATCAATGTGCCTAAGTTCAATAAAAAAAGGGAATTGACCCTGTGCTTAACCATATAATTACATGTTGTGGTAAAACGTTATCTAAGAAGGTACATTAGATCAATAACCTCCAAATTTTTAATCTTTGGTAATTATTTAGTCGTAGGACATAAAGAAAATTTTATATATATATATATATATATATATATATATATATATATATATATATATATATATATATATATATATACAGAGAGAGAGAGAGAGAGGGAGAGAGAGAGAGTGTGTGTGTGTGTGTCCTTGAGACGGTTTACAAAATGTTTTTCGACAATCCCAATTTTAAGGAGTAATCCTATCTAAACCTCCCAAATTGTAAGAATGTAGCATCAAAACAGACACGTTCTAAACACTTATTGATGAACATAAATTGGCTCAATAAGTGACCACGTGACAGTACTAATATCTGCAAATTTTCACCCACAAAAGGAATAAGGACGACTAACGAAATTTAAACTGGTGTATATCTGAGTTTTAGAGAACATTTATCAAATTTTATTTTTTTACAATTGCCAAATTTAAAGATTTGTTTCATGTACTCTTCTAAAATTAGAGAAGAACATCAATGTACTAATGTCTTATAGAAAGCAATAAACTTCTATATACACACCAATAACCATATAAGATAATAAGGCCTTATCAAGAGAGGATACAGTAAGTCCAAACCAACAAATTTCATTTTTTAATTTTATATCCATGACACTGAACGAGATGAGCAACCAAAACGTAAAGTAATTTGGGTCTTAGAAAATATATTTACCAGCTATTGTGTTTTTGACAATTACCAAATTTAAGAGGTGGTTCTAAGTACTCCCCCCAAACGGACATCTATATTCACCCGTATTATCATATAACGTGATAACTCCCAATCAAAGGTAAGGCCAACAATCTTCTGCACTTCCTGTATGACCTTATAAAGTAATAAACATTATCAAAGGGGAAAATAGAAACCTTCGAAACTTTAAATTTTGCAATTTTATGCACATAAAAGGGAACGAAATGGAACACCAAAATTTAGAATGACATATTTTAGGATCCTAGACAACATTTATCAATTACTGTTTTTTTTTTTTTTTTTACAATTCCTAAATTTAAGGGTTGTTTCTAGGTATACCTGCAAAAAATTAACAGCTGTGCAGCAATGGACACATTATGTATGAAAGATGATATACCTGAGTTCATAACCATGGTAACCGTATAAGGTAATAACGCCCCATCAAATAGGATAAAGTAAGTCAAAATTTTCCGAAATTTCAATTTTGGATAATATTTTATCCATAAATGGAATCGAGATGTATCTCCTAAATTTATAGGTACATACGCCGGCTCTATGCGACCGTGCTAAGTTTCGAAATTCCCGATATTTAAGGGTGATTGTTCTAGATATCACTCCAAATATTTAGAAGCGGGCCAAGGTCCGACTGCCAAAATTGATAGGGCATTGATTCCTATGACGTTATATCACGTGATCAAGTTACTTTACGTCTGTCAGCCAATCAAAGAAAAGTAAGGCGAAATGAGATATGCTCAAGCCCTATTACTACGTGCATCTTAACTAGCCCGGAAATTGACACGATCAATGCCAATTTTTGTTCTTGGTAATTTAACATTCTCAATTATTTACCTTTTACGCCGTAGGCGTTGCCTGTCATTATTTATTCTACTCAGATCCTTATTTACTGACAATTAAAACCCTAAAGCATTGATCTTATTTATTAATTTCATTCAGTTTTACTTTTTGAAATATTCTTGATTGATTAATTTTGAGTTTAACGTCCCTTTCAGCAGCGAGACTATATGAGACGTGGCCTACTGGTTAATGTGGAATCCGAACCACATGAGCTCAAGCCGGGAACCGAACCCGAGTCTCCCACGCCAAAGACGCTTACACCAACGGCTTAGCCACGAAGGAGCTCTTTTGAAATATTGGCCAGAAACAACATTCTTCTGTGCAAAGCAGGGTACTTGTGATAGTTTATGGTATTACCTAATTGATTATTGAACAAAATTCTAGTTTCTAGGTAACACTAATACAGTGATCAATGCATATAATGAATAAGATGAACTGAATTATAAAAGGTTAACTATAAAGTCTGGAATTGAATGAAACTTTTTATTCTGTGTTTTTTTTTTATTCAAGCTTATTTATTTATGTTTGCTAATATAAAGTACTAGCAGAGGATTCCAGCTTCGTGCGGAAAGAATAATATTTAAGCAATGTTATTGAACATAATGAACTGTGTACAATAAATGACAATGAAAACGCACAAATGAGTAGAATAAATAACGACAGGCAACGCCTTTACGGCTAAATGTCATCTGGACTGTCGCCAATTCTTTTAGCTATCCCATAAACCCTTGCCTCTACACTAATCTCGGTTATTTTGACATTTTAGGCCTACTGTTTCTCTCTCACCATTGCCGTGTGGGCTGAACTTGGACTTGCAAGGCATTGGAAGTACTAAGAGAATCCAAAAGTTGTGATTTTCACAAGATGACAATTCTCGGGCTCATGTTGTCTCTTTAGATTCAAAAATTCAAAAATTGGAGGGAATTCAACTTTTTCTCCATCCACGTTTCTAACCCTTACACCGAAAAAGTAATATTAGCGTTTCTTTGGGCGGAAAAATTCTTCATCGATACACGTCAATTTTATCATTTCTCATTAATATACTGTTATGGAATTTATTATAAGAAGTACTTGGGTACATATATTAAAGTCAAATGCTGATTACCCCATACCCTCGACAAAATAACGCCTCTACATGCATCCAGCGACTACCATTTATTTCTAACATTGAACACTTTCTTTGCAGGAGAACCTTTGGGAACTTAAACAGGAAAGAAACTGGATCACAGTAGATATTTGTCTCTAACCCCGTTGAGCGGTACTCGAAAATATTGCTTAAAGATGATTAAATTTTATAGAGATAAGGGTTTCCAATTTTAAGAAAATAATTGTGTTTAACTTCTTCCAATCTGATTTTTTGGTTCCTGTTCATAAAGTAACGAACTTAAGTGATAGAGTTACATAATTTGTCTGTTCATTGCACCATGTTCGAATTGTTGGACACGGAAGTTACAGCTGCTTAATATAATTCACAGTTTAAGTATTATGTCTATATCAGATTGCTATGGAGCAAACAAAATACCTATTGTCATTGTGCTTAATATTTGAAGTTAATGATGTGAACCAATCGCCAACTGCGTTTATTATTAAAAACTTTTGTAATTATTAATTTTTGTTCTTTATGAAAATATTAAATCTAACGATGTGAGTTGAAGGTTTAATTTTTATCTATATATATTTTCATATATATTCTTATCAAGTTTCTATGACTTTAACTCTGAATGCCTTTACCATACCCTTTACAAGATAAAATCTAATCTTGTTCAGTAACATAAACGCAATCATTAAATTAAAAATTAAGTTACTGACTGAAAATAACATCGAATTTACCGATCAAATACCAACTGCTGCATATGCTAAAATATTCTTTCTAATCTCCAAACAAAATATAGCAATAGATATGAATGGAAAACACTCTTCAAGTCATAAGTTGTGGGGAAATTTGATGGAATATTTCAAAAGTACACACGGGATATTTCATAGAATATCTCAATAGTACTCAAGGAAACTGGGTGGTCTTCGGGAAAAAAGACTATCTCTACTGTACACTACAATATATTTCAAGTTCCTTTCCCAAAGTGGATTAGGAAACATGGGGTGGGCAAGGTGTAACCGGTTTTGATAGTCCTCGAATAGGAGATTAGTGGTACTTAAATAACCATGTGGGGTCGAAATAATTTCTATTTCCATTTTCCACGGTTTTATTTGTGCATTGAAAGTAATTTCCCATTATTGTTAACAAATACTTTTATTTTGAAGTTTTGGAAGACACGGACTCAGAAAATGATAATGCAATGGAATTGACTTGTTTTGCTCTATATAAATTCACTCCTACTCATATAACGGACAGCATTGCTTATAAATTACTAAAAATATCTATTCAAAAATAGTAAAACCCAATATTTCCAATGTTATGAGGGAGTGAGGGGAGAAATGAGTCAACAAAGCAATCGTACTGTCATAACTCTAAAATTACTATCATTTTAGTGGTTAGTTTGCAATTTGACGTCTCTTATAGCACCAACGCTACATAAGATGTATTATCACTTACTAGTTCAGATATTTATCTAATCGTTTTTGTCTTTTTTTGTCTTTCAGATTCAGAAATTTGGAAAAATGGATAATGTATTACATTGGAAATTTAAATTAGTATTTTGATGAATAATCGCTGCACGATTGTTCAATATATTTATAATAGATTATAACAATTATCCATTGCTAATAGTTGTAATGGAATGTAACAGCAAGTACCAAATAGTTATGTAATACACAAGCCTCGAGGCATGTCTTTTGCTTCATTAAGGAATGAAAACTCGAAAGCTTTTATAATACGTAATGTTCCGTGTATATAAGTGCAAAATAAAACACTAAAATATAAGGATATTGTTTTAGTTTCAAAGTTAAGGATTTTTACATTAATGTTTTATTTTAAGATATTTTATAATTTATGATTAAAACATAACAAAAAGGAGAGTACATTTCAGTTACATACCTTGTTTACGTTTTGAACACTCCAATGAAGGTGAGTATGTATTTATTACAGCTTACTATGAATAGTAGATATAGGAAAGACAACAAATTTCAACCCAAATATTCATGAGAGTGATATTTAAAGAGGTACCAAACAACACTTCCTTTTAAATTATCGAGACACTATTTATAAAAAGTAAATACTAATTCCGTGTCCAAAAGTGCATAGTGCACACTTCGAGGATGCACACTCGAAGTCTACAAATGGAATGCACACTAAATAGTGTACACTTCGTCAAATGATCTTTCGACCTGCGCTTGATTTTAACGCCTCATCGTGGTGGAACATGGAATATTGATATCAAAAGGTAGAATTTCGCGTAATAGAAAAAATAAACATGTTTTTTTTATGAATGACTTTCCAATTATATTAAAGATAAATATATCGTACAGATTGACAATATGGGATAACCAAAACGTGACAGTTTCTTTTATGTATGCCAACAGCTACAGCTTTGCCGTACCTGCAAATATTTGTCATTTCCGAACTTTCACGCGCAGATTAACAAGAGCGGAGCGTAAATGCAATATTTAGTGTTGTCTCATGTGCACAATAAACTCGTAACAGCAAAAAACCCACTAAACTATTGGTGATGTTCTATTTATTAATCCCCCGGAAGAATAGTAGCACTGGTGGTTAGGGCGCTGACGACACTGTTGCGAAGTAGCGTAGGAATTTTATTGCAAGCGAAAGTTGGCAACTTGCAAGAGCGTTAGGACACCGAAGATACTAAGGGGAGCGCTATTTACAATAATATGGCTCTACTTTGGGAGAAAATTCAAATTGGGTATAAATGCTTCCTGTACAGTAGATTACACATAAATGACACTATAGTTGTAGTTCTACTGTATTACTTCACTTACAGGCACACTTGATTGGACTATTTCTGCCATATTGCGCTAGTAATGAAGTTCCTTAGATGTTACTCTTTCTTTCCGAATCTATAGATTTTACTAGTAAACCTAAGAAATAGTGTCTCCATATTCTTAATCTACACCAAAGAATGACAACGAAAGAAGTGGTGGAGTTGAACAACATGAGGACCAACATTTACTGTATAGACAGGTCACTATGAAATTTATAACGATGACATATATTCTAGGTGGATAACCCTAACTAAAGTAATATGGTAAAAATAACAAAAAATTGGAAGCGAGCAAATCAGTGATTCAATTGTAAAACGTAGCGCCATTTTCAGGAAAGTTCACTCATTTTTTACGTCTATTAGCTTCAACTGTAATCTATTAAATTATGTTAGACCTGACACGCTGCGACTCATATACCCTGAAATTTGACACACTAATGTCAACTTGCGCGGAAAATGCTTACTAATGTTAAGAATAGCAGGTATAAAACATGGTTAGCCATTTTTCTTTTTTTCTTTCTTTTTTCTTTTCTTTCTTTCTTTTCTTTTTTTTTGTTTGTTTGAGGGCTATTTTTTATTTTTGAAATCACTGGAGGTGTACTTTTATGTTCAGCATCCCATTGAATTGAATTATGAAGCAACGACAGTGATCGATACAGATAAGATAAAACAACACTATATGCTACTTCTTACGTCTTGTTTATCAACTTGTATACAGTTGTTGCTGCGCCACACAGTGGTCAGAATGACGAGAAAATGCGACGAAACTATTTGCGGGAGTATTTAAAAGGTGTTTTTGTCAATATAGTCCTTTTTGAAGGCACGTTAGGTTATTGTCGATTGCTATGACGTAATGTGTGGAAGAATCTACCGTTTATGGACACTAATGCGGGTTGCCTATTTAGGCGGCGAAAGAAAGTTGGCATTTTAATAGATGCGCTTCCAAATTTAGGTTTGCAAACATCATCGTGAGTCTTCATGAAACAGAATAAAAGTTCAAAACTTGTAGTAAGATTGTTCTTATTAAAATTGTAGAGCAAAGATGCCATTATAAACAAAATAAACATGTTTTTTTTTACAGAAAAATACAAAACAAAACAAACAAGCAAACACAAGCGATGTAGTTAACCAGAAATCAATCCGTGAAATGAACTGAAATTTTTGAATTTTACGTCCCACGGTTATGCTGGCGAGGCTAAAGGAGGCGGTGATGAAGAAGAATGAATGAAATGGTGGAATGAAGAGTGTAAGAATTGTTTATATAAAGAAATAATATCTCACAATACGCATATTTGGAAACAAAAAATAGGGAGTTGTCCAATCAAGTACAATAAAAGTCAGAAAAACAAAAAATTTGATTATGAAGTTAATCACTTTCAAAACTTTCTGGTGTCCAAACATGAGATTTGCGATGGGTATTTAGAACTTGAAAAATTTCTTTCAGCATATTGCTATGCATTTTGTGCATACTGAGTCTGAACAATGAAATTATCTGGTCACACCATGTCAAAAAATATGTAGTAAATCTAAGTTTGTATCATCCCTAGACATTTTCGGTACCGTTTCTCGAGATACCTGTGGAACTTTGTTTCGAGATTCCTGAACCTCCTTATTTAGCATCCGTATTGGGAGAGGAGCTATGGATATAGTTAATATCTCCACAATATCATTGATCACACTAACAGCCACCAAAAAGACGCGAAGTAACGGGGCTAGCAGTTCAATTTCTCTCAGTATTGCACGACTGCCCAGACTCATTGAAGCTCGGTTTGTTTGCCAGAGAGCAGGTAGTAGCAGCTAACTCTAACCAAACTCATTAATTGAGAGACCACAGAAAATATTAAAACAATAAAGAAACCTTGGACTTGCTAGGAAAATTTTAAAGGTCTGCAAATATATAATAAAGCATTGACATTGAATAGAATGTTATAATAATGCTCACAGTGTGAATATGAAATGCCTAGAAGAATGCTATTGACTTTAGAGGATTGCTGTTTTTCTGATCAACAATGCCAATATTTAACATTGCATAACCATTAACATACTTGTTGAGTAACAATTCGGTGATACAGTTCTACACGAAAATAATTTTTATAACAACTGCCAATCATTCACTTTCGACAAGTACTTTTTTGTTTCATGAACGATTGATGCCAGGATGAAACACAGGTCTGTTCTATATAGAGTGAACATTCATCTTCTGAAAAAGTATAGCCGTTCATCACGGTGATGAAATTCCTTTTTGGGGTTTCATCCAGATATTTTGCTATTTCGAACACTGTACGCCGGCCACCTCTGGTATATAGAACGGTAGTGGGATCTGAAACGAGTGTGTTGCTTTGCTATCACGAACGAAATGTATTACCTCGTGCACCAATTTCATGTGCGCTGGTGACTAGATCGGAGAGGTGGATTTATTATTTAAGGTTTAAAAATCATAATGATTTGTCATATTTATAATTTGCTATTATGATTTTCACTTTCATTAATTAATTTGATTGTTTGTCAAGTTCCAGAACATCATGTTGACTGTCTTACAATGAAGCACATCGCAACATTATTAGGCCTAAAATAAAATACACGCAAAGTATTCTCTTCCTAATGAAATGAACAATGTAAGAAAATGTACTTAAACAATCAAAATTTAACAAATTTTACTACTAAAACATCTGTATTTCTCCAATGTTTAGAAGTTCATGTTTCCGTAAGTGAGAAAGAGTATTATTAATACTTAAATTTTAAGTATAAGGGGATGGAATCATTAAACTTTTGTGCAAAGTGAAATGTTGTTGGGTCAAAACTAGCAACACAAGTGTTTAAATTCTCAATGCCCATTGTGTAATTCAAACCGTTTATGCCGAATTTGATTTAAAACGTCATTCTGAAAAATTGTCTAAATGAGACTGAACTACTATAATTTAGTGCTCAGCGGTCCGAAGGCTTGTCTGACATTGGAAGTGTTCCTATAAATAACAACGCAACGGAAGCAGATGGAGAAACATTTGTGCAAAGGCAGAGTCAACTATTAGAAAAATCAGGATTAAAATTGACATCATACTGAAATAAACTTGAGTTGATTTTGAGTTTAACGTTAATTTCAGCAGCGAGGCTATATGAGATGTTACCTACTGATTAACTAGGAATCTGAACCACATGAACTCCCGTCGGGAATCATAGTCGGGTCTCCCTCGCCAAACATATGTTAATAAAATGCTATAAGGAACAATGAATCAAGATTTATCTAATTTTTAAGCAAGTAACATTTCATTAATCAACTACCGCCCGCCGATGTCTTCTGAGACGAAAACAGAATGTTCTGTTGTGGGTTAACTGAAGCCGCAAGCTATTTTGGCCAAAAAATATTGAAAAATACGTAGTAGTTCATTGGAACTTAAATGCTCCATAACTGCACGTGTCTGTTTGAAGTTAAACTATTTTTTCAACATAAATAGAGGCATAGCCCTGTAAATTAGTTTCTTCTAAATATATACCAATTTCTTGTTTTGCAGCTCACTCACATTGAACATTCTCATTTACATCAGCAGATGTAATTAACTTGTTCAACATAGGTAGAGTATGGTCGTTGAATATTTGCTTCCATCCTGAATATTTAAGTGCACATTTGACGTTTTTGTCAACCGAATTTTGTAAAGTTTTAGGCGTAATTACATACATATTTTGATATTTTAGTATATCAATGCTAAGTATATTAATAAAATACCGCAATTGTTACTCCAGCTTAGGATTGAATCTGTTCAACATCTTCATTGAAACGATTAAATTGAATTATAAGAATAAGGTATGGTAATACAAAGTAATCCTGATTAGGATATTAACATAAATCTAAAAGTGGATGACTTGTTACTGGAAAGAAACTCCCAGAAAGAGATTTTATTTCTTTTCTATTACTTTTCTTTAATCAGTAATGGTATTAATTGATTAACTTCTCGAAATATGTATGCGTGTATTAACATTTCACATATTATATTTAATGAATTATAACACATTTTTGAAAGATACGCATATATAGTTCTTAAAATAGAGCAAACGTGTTTGTTCTAGATATCTGAGACCTTTAACACTTTCAACATATCATGCTGCTCTGACACAACTCGGAAATAATAATGTATATTTGGAACGAACATTATGAATATTTAATCTATTCATATACTTCATTTAAAGGTTAAAAGTCTAGTCCTAGAAACAAAAGCCTCATGTAACATCATGTCAACCATATTTCTGATAGCAAATATGTAACACTTTTGTTTCCTGCTGATTAGAACAAAATTAATATAATGTCCAAACAAAAGAGACGAACACAAGACTGTAATGTGTAATTTGGATAAAAATCTGCAGCACACAGTAATTAATCATTAGCATTGTCAATACTGTTTATTTTAAATATACGATAGTTCTGGCAGTTAATTTGCAAGTATCCAGTTGTGCAAAAATTCGCAAATTTACAAATTAGTTTATTTCAAATTGGTGAGAGTTACTTTCATTAATAGCTGAGCACAACTTATTTGACAAGAAGGAATAGTTTCTTCAAAAATAAGTAAAACTTATATCTGAACCACCTTAACCCTTAGGATACATATTTGAATCTAAATGAGAGGAGGAGGAAAAAGCTCGCCACAAAGGATAACTACTTTCAAGAAATAATGTAATCATTATTATTTTGTGAAAAAATAAACAAACACACACACACACACACACACACATATATATATATATATATATATATATATATATATATATATATATATATTATACATGAAAATGATATGATAGACACTCGTACTGAGAAGAAAGTGTAATTAAAAATTCATATTAACACAGCAAAGTGTAAATTTCTATTGTAGGCCTGAGTTTTGAACATCCTTCTCTGCTTAGGAGACGGATTCATGATAGAGACCCGTCTCAAGTCAAGTGAATTCATTTGGCATTGCTGAGCAATTTTCCTGTGATAATAAAACATGCAACGTCAGTTTGAATCTGTAGGGAAATATATGGGAACATTTAAACTAGGGATCACTTGATTTTTTTTATAGGAAGTATGTATAGGCAGAGTTTCTTTTTCTAACTTGAGAAGTTTGTGAGTTACTTTATTTTGTCTTAAGGTGTTAACTCCCTTGTTTTCGTTTCAAAATGTTCAGCTTTTCCCCCGTGATCGTGAGACAGTCAATATCAATGAGAGTTTGTGTTGAAAACAAAATATATATGGCTTCCTTTCTACTCTCCAAGAAATAAATTTTCTAAAACTCTACCAAGTGTATAGTTATTTTAATAGAGTTTTATAAACTATGTTTATCTTCTTAACATGAGGGGCTTGTCAGATGCTCTGATTTGGCATAAATATTAAACTTCCCTTCTCCTCGCTTAGGATGTGTATTATATTGATTCTAAAGAGCTTACGATCTCTTCCATACAACTATTCAAAACTGTTTTCTTTACCAAATTAGAAGTATACCAATTCAATGGTGTGGATTTGTGTTATACACAAACAAATAAACCAACATATTCATTTTTATATATATACATAGTTTGTTAAAATACTGTATAAGTAATGATTGGATTAGCTATTGCTTACTGTACCTTAATATCCATATTGAGTTTCATTGTAAAATCAACATATTTTTGTTTAGAATCGATCTCTTGCTTACGTATACGATGCAAACATAAAGAAATGACTTAGTTCTTAAATTTTGCAAACATGTTTAATTTTCCTCATGAGAGAGAATTTCTTTTAAATATTTTGCTCTATGAGTTTCTTACCTTATTAGTTTTCGTAGTATTTTTTTTCGTTTATTTAGTACAACCATTTATGTTTATCACCTGTAAGAATATTGAACGTTATTAGTACTGTGGCACATTTTGTTTCGTTCTTATTGCGGCTTCATCTGTCTCAACGCTTAAAAGTTATTTGTCTTACGGCATGCAGAGGATAGCGGAGCTGGTTAATACAGCGGCAAGTTGAGGCTTCGTAACATGCGAACAAATCATATCAACTCTCCTCGCACTCTGTAATTTGTGTTCTGAAGGTGAGAAGAAACATTTCGATGTCTTTTGAGTTACTTTGTATTTCAAACTAAATTTAAGCATAGAAATTCGAGTAGTTGTATCATGCATAGTTTCGAATTCGTGATAAATTAACTTACCCCTTTTATAAATACCATTTCTCTTTTAAGGAACCTATAATATTACGTAATTTTTTTTGTTAATTTCTTTATTAATACGTTCCAACAATGGTGGTTGATTTGGCAAATTGATACAAAGGGAATTCAGTATTTTGATACAGTGTGTCAACTTATCCTTAATAGCAACAAATTGCTCAATTTTGTCTTACATTAGCTGGTGAATCATGGTTGGTACGTACGTTAGGAAAATGACCAGAGGCAATGGACCATAGGATATGCACGAGAGCGCCGTGAGAGAAGTTGCTGGAGGAGTTTTTCCTAGAAAAGCTGCCACAGCGTATGAAATATATATCAATACATTGCGACGATTTATGGAAAAAATCACCGGCATCACAGAAAATTGGATACACGATAAACTACGACTCGCAGTCTCAAAAAAAGCAAGAAGATGAACTTGCGTTTTATGTCCTGAGATATCATGACCTTTTAACATTCGTATCTTAGCTTTCGAATATGCTTCTTCAAATAATGTAAACGTTCCTCTGAACAGAGCAACTAATAACGTAAACTCTAAAGAATATTGCAACGACATCCAAGGTTGTTTTTCAGAAAAGCCGAAATTACAATTTTAGCAAGAGCAACGAGGTTTAATAAGCATGCATTATACTGTCTTTTAATAATTTGAACAGCGTGACAAGTCCATTTGATCTGCAATGTCAAATCATATGGAACGTCGACGAAACTGACGTTATAATAGCACACTGAACTATCAAAGTACGGAGTTGCAGAAAAAAGGAAGAAACAAGTAGGGAAGGTCAGATCATGAGACAAAGTCGAAACTGTTACAATACTGTTCGAACGTAATTCAGTCGTAAATACAGCATTTCTAAAGTATTCTAGAGACAATTTTATTGTTAATGGACAAAGAGAGAATGTTGGAGATTCTCATTTGTCTGGTTGCGTTACCAGGTCATTGTTCCTGCCATTTGTGAAAGATTTTGTACGATATGCTTGTTCTATAAAAGAGCATCCTTATCGTTTGCTGCTAGACAACCATAGTTCTCATTTTTCAATTGATGTGATTGATATCTGTAAAGAAAACGGTGTGGTATTATTATCCTTATTATCACACACTATAAACTGACTTCAACCTTTAAACAAGAGTATCTCTGACACTTTCAAAATAGTCTTTAATTCAACTGCTGATAATTGAATGACAATGAAACCAAGAAAGAAATTGCCAATCTATGACATAACTAGGATGGCACAGAAGATTCTTCCAAAGTCATGCACACCACCAAACATGATAGAAAAATTTACTTCAGTTGGTATTTGGGAACGAGTGAAAATATATTTAGTGAAGAGGATTTCACGTGTTCCACTGCAACCGATAGAGAATTTGGAGTTGGAGAGAATACTGGGAACGAAAGATCCTCAACGACAAGTAAAGGAAACAAATCGCAATATATTTTTAACCTTCAAAATCTGGAATAGATCGAATGATGAAAACAGTGAAGAACTTCGTGCTGACATCTGAATAGACCCATCCTTACTCTAAAGCGGCCACAAGAATTGAGAAAGCAAAAAGAAATCAGAGACAAATCAAAAATCCTTACAGATACATCAGTGAAAAGCAATCTTATCGCAGGGCAGCAAAACAAAAAAAGAAGAGAGCAAAAGGTGGTGTAATTAAAACGTAAATCGGTAGTAATTTATGAAACAAAAATAAGGAAGAAGCAATTCAAGCATAGTATACACTACAGTTCATACAGTACACTACAGTATATACTACTCTTAACGATAAGAGTTTCTGTTTCAGTATAATTTACTTTAGACCATATTCAAATTTAGAACCAAGATCTGGGTGGGACAATGCACCAACTGTAAAATTGGGCACATGTCTCACGTGTAAAATGCGATACTACATTTTGTCAGTGCATTCAATGTAAATCAGATAATACGTTTTTAGCGAGAAAAAGTAATTAAGCTGCTGTGGGTTCAAATGAGACACTATTTTGAACGTGTATTACTCATGACACACACATCCGAGCAGACTGCACTGTTTCATACATTACGTCCTTTGGTATGCGATTACAGGTAGTACTGGCTGAGGAGACACTCAGTGGGAAAGATGCAGCCGTCGAAAGCGGAAGTCAATTGGACTCGTATTCGAGATTTCGTGCTGAGGAATACGGAACTCTCTGGCGCTGAAGTTGTGAAGCAATTTCAAAAAATAGGATTGAGTCGTGCAACTGAGTACAGAACATTAAAAAAGATCAAAGATGGGATTTCAGTAAAAAAAGAGAAGGGGAAAGAAAGAAAAAAATAATTATGACGAAAAAAATAAACAGAAGATTGTGTCACTGAATGATACTCCTGTTATCAAGGGTGACGAAACATTATATTGATATGAATGGGTATTATATTAGTGGAAACATGAAGTACTTTGAATCTGGTGGTCATATTCCTGTCCCTGCATCAGTAAAATTTAAGTTCAAAACTAAGTTTCCACAGAAAATATTCATCTGGATGGCAATGAGCAGAAAAGGTCATCCTCGGCCATATTTACATAAACAATCAATGGGTGCAATTAATCAAAATATATATCGAACTGAATATATCCGAAGGAGATGTATCCTTTTTATCAAAGAATACTATCCGAATAGTGATTACATCTTTTGGCCTGATTTAACTCCTCAGTCTATGCAATAGGAACGCAACAGCTGCTGGAGTGTAGTATTTGCGCAAAGAGCGCAATCCACCAAATATGCCACAAATCCGTCACATTGAGAAATTCTGGGTTCATTTTTAAAAATATATTCCATCCATCATGTACACCAAAAAGTATATTATGTTTGGAAAAACGAGCCCGAAAAATAATACATCAAATAAGAGCAAAATACTTCGAACAGCTGTTGGGGAATGTAGTTCCAAAAGTCAGAGCAGCTGCTGATCAGGATGTTCTTTCTGTCATTAACTGATTTCATGTGATTGTAGAAAGTCTATTGTGTCATCAGTACAAAAACGGTGACTTTTCGTGTCAAGTAAACAAAACACTGCAATTAAAAAATGTGTCTCATTTGAATCCACAGCAGGTTAATCAGAATTTAACATCTAATCTGTGACATCAGAATATAAGCTGATTTGGTCTTTGCTTGAATGATACTTTAAAGGTCTTTGCTAATTACTTTTTTGAGTGTAGACACACATCCACGTATCAAAACTTAAGTACCTCTAGTTTTGAGATTTGTATTCATCGTATAAGGTACGACTAGTTCGGTTTGACACTTTACGTAGATAAACAATTTTGTAAGACGTGTTAGAGACGGTATTAAAGGGTATTGCTAATCAGGCTATTATTATTCGCTATATGCGTTGAGACATTATTGTTGGTATTCACTTGCAATACGATTTGAAATGTACGTATTTTTGAAGATTTATTTATAAGTTCAAATATTATTTATAGTGTACTAAACAATAAGCAGGATATGTAATATCATTCTCTTGTTTTTCATGACAAATTGTTTGTATAATTACTATTTTTACATGTACAATACCAACATCGCTCTTGACAATATCAACCTGTCATTCACAGGGATAAACAAATAAACTTGGCTTTACACGATAAAAATAAATGTATGAAGTTAATGATCACTCGGATCTCCGTTAAGAATACTCAGTGGTTAACCAACTTACCAAGCTCTCTATTTTTCGGAGAATTGTCTAAAAATACATAAAATTCCAAATTGAAAAGTGTATCAACTGTATTACTTTCGCCATAATAAATTTCCAGTGTTTATTCGGACTTGCTTTTCTTTACTACATCTTTCGGAGCACTAAATTTAAGAGGAAATCAAAACTCTTAAAAGTTCATCTCTTAACATATAAAAGTAAATCTATTTTCCTTTCATTATAATAATAATAAGTCTGCAACCCTGGTTAGAGATGTAACAGTGTTAGAAATGCTCCGATAAATTTTATAAAATTCAATGGTAGTATTGATGGTGGACGGTACTGGACATATGGATAAACATCAGTAAGTAATATGGATTGTTTGTGTTTTTCTGACTGTGTTGTTTTTTAATATAATTGCTGAAACAACTTAATTTACTGTGGGTATTCCGTTCAATCCTGGATGTAAACAACCATTAGCAGGATTGCTAACTACCTTATAGAAAAGTTTCATACGAACTATGTTACCAGCTCATGTCAATTTTGTCACACAATCCAGTGATTTGTGAATCATCATATATAAACTTTGGGAAATAATACAGTATAAGATTTGGACGTATAATTATAATTACCTTCAATGCTATCAGCATTCTGATTATTAAACAGTAAGTGAGCGCTACAACATTTAGTTTTTTTTCTTCTCTCTTCTTAATATGGGTGTTTGCAGTGAATGTTCTAAACCCGTGGCGCGGCAGGATATTAATTTGAAAATTCAATGTAGTGAGTGTAATAATATATTTCACAACACTTGTGTTAATTTGAATGAAGAAGATGTAAAATATTTGCGATTTTCAAATACCATTTGGCGTTGCGGAAATTGTGAGAAATCGAGGCGAAAATCTATGTCCGGTGAAACTTCAACGAGTGTTGAAAAAAAACCTACATTGGAAGAAGTGTATCAGTTGTTACTTACCATAAAGAAGGAAGTTGATGATATTAAAACGTGTAACACAAAATTAGAGAACGATTTGGGGAAGTCATTGAATGTTGCACACGAAAAATTGGATGAAAACTCAAAATTACTGAAAAATCAAAATGAGGAAATAATTAAATGTAGGACTACTATTGAAGCATTAAAAAATGAAAATTCTTTATTGAAAAAACAGGTTGACAAGTTAAAGTTACAATTAGATGAAGTAGACCAATATGGGCGGAGAAATACTATTGAGTTACATGGTATACCCATTCTTCAGAATGAGGATGTCAATTCTATTGTCAAAAAGGTTGGTTCTGCATTAGATCTTAATGTAACAGACGATATGATAGATATTTGCCATAGAATGAAAAAAACACCTACTCAGCCTAACCCATGTATAATAGTTAAATTTGTAAGGAGATGTAATAAAGATTCTTTTATAAAAAAAGAAAAGTTAAAAGAAATTTAAATTGTAGTGATATTGGTTACACAACTGGTGGAACTATTTATGTGAATCAGAATTTAACATCACATAGGAAAATGGTATTCAAAGAGGCAAGGAGGGTTAAGAGAGAAAAGAATTATGACTTTGTCTGGATAGATTATGCGGGTAATGTTAAACTGAAAAAGAGAGCGAGTGACACCTATGTGTATACACTTGGTACTATTGATGAAGTTAATGCTTTGCTTTAGATACAAAAATGAATCTTAGTCAAACGTTGTTAATTTATTATCAAAATGTTCAAGGGTTGAGATCAACATTGAATGAATTATATACAAGTGTCCTTGTCTCTCATTTTGATATGATTTTACTTACAGAAACCTGGCTATTGGAAGGTATATTTGATAGTGAATGTATAGATCATAGGTATAATGTGTATCGACAGGATAGAAAGAATAAAAATGGGGGAGGAGTTCTAATAGCAGTTTTAAAAGATTTCCAGGTTGAAAATATACCTATACACATTGATTCATTAGAGATTGTATGTATTAGGTTAAGTTTATTATACAAAACCTATTACATATTCTTAGTATATATACAACCAAAAACAAAAATTGATAAATATAATGAATTCTTTTTAAAAATTGAAAGCATTGTTACTTGTAGTAGTAAGCATAATAACTTGATTATTTTGGGAGATTTTAACATACCAGCGATTACTGGTTGTGATTATGATTTACTACAGGGTGATTCAATATGTATTTTGTTAGCAAATTTCCTTTCTTTATTTGACCTGAAACTATTTAATAATGTAAAAAATGATAATGGGAAGACTTTGGATTTAGTTATAACTGATATTCAAAATGGAATTACGGTATATAAATCTGAATTTCCACTGCTACCTGAAGATAAACATAATCCCTCATTAAAATGTGAATGCTTGTTAAAAATGGCCACACCAAAGGTTTTATTAAGCCCAGTTACTGTATATAATTAAAATAAGGCAGATTTTTTAAATATATACAAAATGCTACAGCTACAAAATTGGAAAAGTTTACTAGAATGTAATAATGTTGATGATGCTGTTAAACAATTTTATGATATTGTTTATTATATTATTGATAAAAATGTGCCTAAGAAAAGAATGTTTAAAAAGAACAGATATCCAAGTTGGTTTACCTCTGAAGTTATTAATATTTTGAAAGAAAAAGAATATTATAGGAGGCATAAAAATGAATCAGACTATAACTATGACAAATATGTTAATTTACGTAGACAATCAAAAAGTAAAATATCTCAAGCTTACAAATCATACATAATGCAAGTTGAGGATACAATAAAAGGTAATGCTCAATCGTTCTGGAATTTTACTAAACGTAAAATGAGAAATAATAACACAATCAATTGTATGTATTATAATAATCAACAGTTGAATACTAGTAATTCTATTGTAAATGGTTTTGCACGATATTTTAGAAGTGTATATCCAGTTCACTCTGCTACATACGATTTTCCTCAACCAGGTAAATTGGATGTTTCTCACCCGTTATTAATTGATGTAATTACAGATAACGAAATTTTAATCTCTATAAATAAGTTAAAATCCTCGAAATCAAGTGGTCCTGATATGATTCCAATTTATATCTTTAAGGGGTGTGCTGATGTATTAATAACACCTCTTGCTCACATATATAATCTTATTTTAAGAACATCCACTTTTCCGGCAATTTGGAAGACTAGTAAGGTATGTCCAATACTTAAAAAAGGTAATCCAGACAAAATAGAAAATTACAGGCCGATATCTTTGATTTCAGGCCTAGCTAAAATATTTGAACAGATATTATATACAAAAATTTTCAACCATGTAAAACCATATATTTCGATTTATCAGCATGGATTCTATGCAGGACGGTCTACCACTACGAATTTATTTACATTTATTCAAGACATTTTCGACTATCTTAATAACAAATCTACAGTTGATGCTATATACACAGACTTTTCAAAGGCTTTTGATAGACTTGACCACGATATACTGCTAATGAAATTATCAAATATGGTTTTTTCTGACAAATTGTTGATGTTGCTATGCTCTTATTTACAAGGTAGGAAGCAGTACGTAACATTCAATCAAACTAACTCAATAGTATATGACATAACTTCAGGTATACCCCAAGGCTCTAATCTTGGCCCATTATTGTTTTTGTTATTTATAAATGATTTGCCTACTGTCATTAGATATTCAAAATGTCTATTATATGCAGATGATATGAAAATATATAAGGAGATAAGAGATAGTAATGAGGTATCACAACTGCAAGCAGATTTGGATAACTGTTATGCATGGAGTATTAAAAATAAGTTACCATTCAATATAAATAAATGTGTATCAATTTCGTTTTCGAGAAAGGTCTCTAGTTGCGATCATGACTACAAAATTAACAATATTATTATACAAAAAGTGTATGAAGTATATGATTTAGGTATACTTGTAAATAGTAAATTATGTTTTAAACAACATATTGACAATATTGTAAACGATGCATTTAAATCTCTTGGCTTTTTGATACGAAATACAAGGGAGTTTAAACAGATTAAAGCTTATACAACCCTATTTAACAGTATGGTTCGTAGTAAAATTGAATATGTTTCTATTATATGGTCACCTTACTACAAGTGTTATGAAAAGAAAATTGAACGTATTCAGAAGAAATTTTTAAGATATTTGTATTATAAAATTTATAACCTAAATTCCATTAGAGCAGGCCTGTCCATGAATTGGCTCCCGGAGCCAAAGCGTGAGCGGGCACGAGCGAAGATAAGAACAGGTGAGCACAGGTGCTGCTAGCTTCGCTTCTTCCACTGCATCCGATAAGTGTTGCCAACCACACATGATGGCAAAAAACCTATGGCCAAGCCTGGCCAGAAATTCGCACGATGATATGCATTGAGCAGACGCAAGCGTGAAATGTGCAGGTGTGCTCTCCCCCTCCCCATTTCGAAAGCAGTGACGCGAAAACACTGCAGGAAATAAAATTGGTACGTTTTTTGGTTGAGGAAGACGCATGATAGAGGTTACAGTTAGCGTTGAAGTAACTAACAAATGAAAAAGAAAGAAAGAAAGAAAGAAACTAATATTAAACATGTCATCTTACAGACGTAAAAACGACTGCAAAAATCGGAAACGAATTGTTTCAGACCTTTTTAGCTTGCTTACACAATTCGTGACGTTGTATTACATTAGCACTCGGTCTGTAATTTGTCATTCGCTTCACGTTTGCTAAGTTGTAAACGCCTTTCGTTGCTAGATTGATAGGAGAACGACGGGAGGTTGAAAATAATAATAATAATAATAATAATAATAATAATAATAATACGCATTATTATTATTATTATTATTATTATTATTATTATTATTATTATTATTATTATTATTATTATTATTATTATTCGGACCAAAGAGGGATGAAAATGGGGATTGGAGGAAATTCATAACTAGGAATTGCATAGTTTATACCGCTCACCTAACATTATTAGGGTTATGAAGTGTAGAAGGCTCAGGTGGGCAGGCCATGTAGCCAGAATGGAAGAAATTAGAAACGCTTTCATAATTTTAACTGAAAACCCAATTGGAAGAAGACCACTAGGAAGACCTAGGCGTAGATGGGAAGACAATATTAAGATGGATCTTGCAGAAATAAGAGTACAGAGTAGAAACTGGATCCAGTTGGCTAAGGACATAAGTTAGTGGAAATATTTTGTAAACGCGGCATTGAACCTTCGGGTTCCATAGACCATAGAGTTAGTTAGTTATTATTATCTAAAAGAAATGTTCAAATGTTGTTAAGAGACAATTACACAGAAGAACCGAGTTTCGACCAAACACTAATTTGCCGGAAGGAAATTCCAGTGCAGTCCAGCCTACTTTAAGCGTTATCCGTGCAACCCACGTTTCATGTTCAAGACATTGGGAATAATTGTTCGTATCATTCAGTTGGAACGTTTCCTTTCGAATTTACGCTATTACAGTAGACCTACGCTATTACAGTAGGCCTACGCTATTACAGTAGGCCTACAACATTGTGACTTTCAAAATCAATCAGTAACTATCGAAGAAAGACAAGCGTGTAGCTTCAGTCGTTGAAATGATTTAACATTCTTTTTCACTTTTAACAAGCCACCGGCAAGCAACCAGCCAGGGACAATACATTTTTCCTTATTAAAAAGACACTCCTTGTTAAAAAAAAAAAAAAACTAATTGCAGTCACTAACGGTCACACTTAAAAATGGAAAATCTCTTTGGCTCTCTTAATATTTTGTTTGATTCTTTGCGATCAAAGTAACTTTAAAAGTGGAGTAAGAAATACTATTCTTCCTATTGATAGTGTAATAGTGGCTTCTAATCTCCACAACCAACCCCTTGCTAAGCCTATTCGTACACACATACATGCATAAGCTAATTTTCTGGAGATATACTTAGATAATTACAAACAAGTGCTACAGTTTTTTCTTATCAACAGATTATCTCTTTTCCTAAAAAGCGAAACAACATAATATAACAAACCCACACTCGGATATAACAAACCCACATCCTTCTTTAACAAAAGGAAAGAAAAAAGAAGAAAAGGAACGTACATAGTTTATCATTTGATTGCTGTTACAAGTTTGTATTGTCTATAGTTAACGGTTACCACATTGTAAAAAACACTTTACACTAAATGGCAATCAGTTACCATACATACTTTTTTTTTTTGGTAAGCTAGTGATTACCGCCAAGGTTGACAACACTTCCGCTCCTCTAAGGACAAAACCCGAAGATCCACGAAGCACGAACAATGGTATTTGCTCGTAGAATGCTCGTGAGCGTTCACGAGGAGAGTTTCCACTATCTGCTCGCCGTGGGCAGGGCTGCATTAGAGAAAACATATCTTATAAGGAATTATTAAGTATATTTAACTATTCTATGTTATCTGTAAGACGGGAGATTTCCCTGTTACTTTTTTTTTTGTTCAAGCTAGTAAATGGCACTGTAGATAATCAGGAATTACTGAGTAAATTACAATTTAATGTAAAAAATACCTATCTTCGTAACAGGGTGCCATTCCGTCTTACAAGAGCTAAAACCGAAGCATACTTGAATTCACCACTAATGAGAATGTGTAAAACTTACAATAATTTATCGGCAACCAATATTGAATTAGATTTTTCATCATCTTTTTCATCTTATATAAAAACTATTAAATCTATTTTAATATAAGCAACGTGGGAGTAAATACTAAGCCTTGTTGTGAAAATATTTAAGTTGAATATTATATTTTCAAATTATCTTGTACGCTATGGAGTTACATTATTATTTTTTTAACTGTTTTTTATCTGTTCTCTTTTCTCTTTTTTTTCCTTTTTTATATTATACTCACTGATGTTTTACTAATATGTAAACCTATTGTAATTGGGATTTATTTCCTGTAATAGGTACAAATAAATAAATAAATAAATAAATAAATAATGCTAAAATACATTTTATCGTTGCAAGATACAGCTATAGCCATCATCTTTACTTCCTTAGATGTGTTCTTCTCTGACTTAGATACGTATATTTCATAAAACATATTAATATGAAAAGAATCAGCTACAAAACTGTTTCCTTTCCTTTACTTTGCTTAAATTGTGAGTCCTAGTGTACATTAGTAGGTAAAAATTAAAAGGTTTACATACACACAGACCATCATATAGGACCTACGGCATTTGCATGTAATATCAATGTTTATATAGATGATTGCACAGTACATTGAGTGGTGATAAAATTGTATACCAATCGTTATACTTTCTCTATGATTTATTAATGTATTTTCAGTCTATCAAACTATGAAACATGGCAAACTTGAAGAAAGAAGCCATTTTCATTCCACTTACTCTATCTATCTATCTAGCCTAAGTTGCAGTGCTGCTTCATCTGATGAAAGTGCCAGAAAATATTCTTCTGTATTAGACCGAATGGGAGTTTAAATGGAGAAGTACCAGAAGCAGTAATTGAGAAAAGAGAATGAAACGAAAATGGTATTATTAAAAATAGTAAATAGAATTTTAAATTATTGCAGTGTGATTTAAAATAAAGCTCTATATTTACCATATTTTACAAGATGACAAAATCTTTAGTTTTGAAAAGAAAAGCTTGACATTTAAATATGTATTTTACTTTACTCATGAAGTTATTGCATTAATAGATCATCGATGTTATGAAAGTAAATTTTTCAGAATCTGACAGGGATTATTCTAGAGTTGCATTTTTTTCTTCAATATTGTCCATCATAATTCCTTTACAATTAACATATGCATCATTCAGTCTGCTTATCATAAAATATTACGGTAAACTACTTTTACTTTCGAGAAATGATAAAAAGGTGATTCTGAAAAATGAACAAAATTCAAGATTTCAACAGAAATCCACCTTTCATGGCAAAAAATGATTTTGGAATGTATACTTGTCCTTAGTCATTTTGTTCGTCTCATGTAACATATTCGCTGAAATACGGTTTAACGTATCCTCCACAACCGATTTTAAATTTAAGATCCTCATCGACAAAGTATTGCGTACAAGAACAGAAGGTCGCAGAAATTAGTATCTCTTCCAGTGGAAAGGATATCCTACCTCATTCAATTCGTGGATCCCTGCAGCTTCATTGAAGAAGAAGAAGAAAAACAATGGAATCTCATCAAAAGATTTACGTTACACTTCCCAGTAATAGTTCCAGAAAATACATTGACTTCATACATTACAAAATTACAACGACGTGTAGAGTTTCGCCAGAAATGGGATGTAGCAATTGTAATGGTTCATTATCTACATTCATTACTAAACATTAATAGTCAAAATAATAAAATATATTATAAATCATCAAGTAGTAGTGATCAGGAACCGTGGGTGGCAGTAACGATCCCTATACGCTATTATAACAATATACGGGATCTTATTCATGCAATTAATAGGCATCATAAAAAGCATTTTATTTATATCTCATGATGCAACTAATAATATATGACCCATAAGACATCCTAATAAGGAAATCTATACTTCTGTATACAATTCTCATCAGTGTTAGTTTGATGCTTGGATTTGAACCGAAAAGTGATTTGAAAGATATGCCAAAGGGACAATATACACCTGAAGTACGATTAGGTTTACCATCAGAAATGTACGTCCACTGTGACATTATTGAATCTGTCTTTGTTGGAAATAGAATGGTACCCTTGCTACAAATTTTTAACATGGAACTCGTGAATCATATCCTTGGAAGTCGTGCAGTACGAAACTTTAATCTTGCACATTATATTCCCACTGAAAATATGATTTTGAGAAAATATAAATCGATATAAGGGATAGCACAGGTCATCGTATGCCACTCACCTTTGGAACTGTGTGTATAAAACTACATTTCCGTCGTCATCGTCATAACGGATCCGTGTTTACAATACTGCCAAATCAAGCGTTATCCAGTATCGGGAACGTCTATGTTGGAAGTCCCTGTCAAGCAGGACATGGTTTGGGAAGTTTTCTGGTGGCTTATTTCGTTCAGTGTTACCCCTTGTGAAGCAAGGAGCTAAAACTGTGGGAAAATAATTATTAAAATCAGGCCCAATATAATTAATGATGTGATGTCATATCAGCCGCTGCAAGAATTGTTTTATCAACGTTTGCAACAGGCAAAATTAAGTTTACAAGAAAAAGCAAAACACAAGCTGAAAACTATGTTGGGAAGTGGATATCATAAACCAAAGTGAGACGACTGCTCTCAGTTTGAGGTTGACCTTCCAACAATCAACAACGGCATCAATCCTACTAAGAGACGTAAATTATCACATAAGAAGAAGAAGAAACCATCGACATCGTCACCAGATATTTTTAATTAATTCAACGATGACTTTCTTTCACCATCTATCCTATGAATGTGTTAAAAGTAAATTGGACATGTTTCAACGTTACGCATGCAAACCAGTGTTCTGGGCAATCGTATTATAGGCTACAAACCAATCACTTCAGTAGCAGAAAATTCACCAAAAGAATTTGTAGTGAGTGGTAGCAGTGATGAATATACTAATCTTTTGTAGGTTAATACAGAACTGCTCGAATAGTACGTTTGTGGTGGTATTCTCAGGTTTAATAGTAAAAGCAAAGATGAAATTTTCAACTAAACGAATATAACAAATAATTCAAAAATAGAAAACAACTTTGAATAAATAATTTCTCTTGGAAATAATTAAGAAAACACAATATTTCAAATTCAACGTCAAACAATATAGACTATCCGCGATAGAAAAATAATAATGTTTATTTTGAATATCTATGTAGTATGTTATCGTTTGAAGTACTTTATACCCAACATAAATCGTCCATATTCTTCTGCATGCCAATAATAAAGAAAAAAATACATACCAAAAATCCAGGTAACTTAACATCTACTCTGTGCAATTCTAACGTGCATCTAGTAGGTCAAACTGGTATATCCAAATTATTTCCATTCAAAATTTTGCTTTTTGACACAATATAACTTATTCTTCATTTTTCGTTTCTTGGTTTCAACACACTATACACACTAGATTTGTTTCTAAGCACAAAACTATAATAATAATCTAAAGATAACATGCTTTCTAATTTAGACTACGAGAATAATGAAGGTAGTCCTTTTCATACATACCTTGACTTGATAACTGAAGAGGGGAGGTTCGCTGCACAACCACGAAAGTTCATCACCAACCACTGATCAGTCAGTAAGCAAGGTAGCCAGCTCGTAAACACCATGGACAGAGACCTGTCCAAAAGGCATACGTCAACTGAAAATTATACTTTTTTTCTGAACAAATAAATTTTGTCTCACAACACTGTCAATGAGTTTCTAAATGCCACGTTTAGTGAAGTACAAATCTACTTGACCAATGAACTGATTTCATTTCCGTCACATAACCATCCATATTGTTCTTATCTCGAAAAACTGTTCAATTATAGTGATTGGGCTAAAAATACAAATTTACAAACAGCAATGTGGTTTCAATATACGGCTGGTCATATGAACGCAACCACCAGTGAGAAAAAAAGGGTCTCAACAACGCTATGAACTGACAAAACAAAGTATGAAATTCAATATGATTGGACATCTTCATTGTGACATTTTTAATCAAGATAATTTTTTAATTCATGTAGTGGAATTACGTGTGAAACTTACTCCTGTAAAACCAAACTTTTGTCTCATGGCCAGTGAAAGTGATGTCAGTGCAAAAATCAATATCCTAGATGCATCGTTGTAAGTGAAAAAGTCACATTAGCCTTAGTGTCAAATTGGCACACAATAAAATTTTACAATCTACACCTGCAAAGTATCCTCTGACAAGAGTTCAAATGAAATAATTTACCATCCCGAAAGATATACAATATAAAATTATTGGTAACCTTTTTATGGGAATATTGTCAAATCGTATTATTGTAGGATTTACATCGAATAAAGCATCCAGTGGAATTATTACCAGCAATCCATTTGAATTTTGAAAATCTAAACCTTAATTTCTTTACATTGTACGTGGATGGAAAAGCTGTACGTTCAAAACAGTTGCAACCCAGCTTTGATGAGAATCTCTACATTTCATTGTACAACACTTTGCTCTCAGGCTCAGGCATACATTTTACCAATACTGGAAATACAATTTCAAGAGGCGACTACAAGAATGGATATACACTGTTGGTATTTGACCTAACTTCCAATTCTTCTACTGGAGATTGTCACTATTGAAATTTACAACGACATGGTGCCATCCGATTGGAAGTTGATTTCCAAGAGAAATTAGCAGCACCTGCAAACTGTCTTGTGTATGGATCAGCCACCAACGCAACATTATCCTGGACTTTTAAATAACAAGGTACGTATACGTTATCTATCATTTTCATTCACGATGTAGAATACATTACAATTAGCTAGTGCCTTAAACGACAGTCCATTATTCAGAAATCGTTTTACAGGAGTATTTTCAAGCGATGATTTGCCGTCACGGATTTCTGTTCCTTTCGCAATCATTGTGAATACAGATCCATCCACAAAATTAGGAAGCGGTAGGATTGCAATTTGTAATGATAATCGTTGTTATGGAAAACATTTTGACAGCTACGTTCTTCGTCCTTATGTACCACAGCATGTTGCATTCTTAAAACTAAATTGTATGTATTATAAACATAATAATAGCCAAATGCAAAGTTTTGGTTCATCCGTATGTGGCTATTATGCTTATTTTTATTTATGCTGCAAATCCCAAGGAAAATGACTGTGTGAAATTCAATACTTGTTCACAACAGTACCCACGGTTAATGATCGTACACTGCTGCAATATACCTTCTAGGTAATTTTATCATATTTATAATTGAGAGTGCATTTTTTACATTCAATACTAATAATAATTTTTTTCGTTCTTTTACAGAATTCACAAAACGAAGGTTTGCAAAACGGCGCTATGCTGCATAACATGAAAAAAATCATCACAATAAAGAAGAAGAAGAGGATGAGAAGGTCTAATGAAGAAACCCACTCAATATACAAAAACGTATATCAACAAACATTGCCAACACTTTAGTGTACCAAGAAAGAAGAAGGAACCAGAAAATGAATATAATATAGTTAATCTTTATCTATGGGTTTTTATTTTTCATTCCATGAGAAGATATACTATTAATATGGTAATACAACGTTATCAAATTCAAAGTAATGCTCTTCTAAAGAAGTGTGCAATATAAGACTTGAACCCTGGTCATGAACCTTGTTCAGAATTTCCACCTGACTCATAACATATGTTGTAGAGAACTTTAACCAGGGACCCTCGTCGTATCAAAGAGAATGAATCCCCATACTCGCTCATCAAAAACCAGTTAATCGATCACGTGACCGTACTAACAGTGGAGACTCAAATTTACAAAAGGTTCCTACCATTTTTTTGTTTGGACAATTGCCAAATTGAAAGGGGCTTACCCTCCCCAAGCAAACACCCATACCTTTTGAAAGAAAATTGGACCTTACATAAGACAGCACCAATATACGCAGATCTAATAAAAGAGAATAGACCCCTGTACATACAAACACAACCATATACGGTAAAGGAACTCATCAAAGGAATAAGATGAGTCAATAACCGAACACGTGGTTTTACTAAAATTTGGCAATTTTGTACCAATGAACGGAACAAGATGGATCACCCAAATTTATAGTGATACATCTTAGTCTCCTGTACTATGATACTATATGTTTAAATTTGGCAATTACCAAACTTTAAGGGGTGTGTCAATGTACTCCTCCCAAATTTTTAAAGGGTACATCAATGTATCCTTGTCTGATGAAAGAGAATGAATCCCTTAACATGCCCATATAACCATATAAGGTAACAGGACCTCCTCCAAGGGGATAAATTAGGTCAAAAACCGAACACGTGGTACAACGTATTGCTTACGTTTATATTTTGGCAACTTGTTATCCATGGAAGGGAACGAAGTTTACCACCCAAATTTATAGTTGTTTAAGGCAGAAACTGCTATGGTTCAATACACATGCCTTCGAGAAAAAGAAGAAAGAGAAGTCATGTTGTTTCGGGATGTTTCTGGATATATATATCTTGCTTTGGGTAGATTATAATTGAAAAGGTTTTTTGTTAGTATGTTGTAAATATGCAAGGAAAAAGTTAAATACATAGATATTATTCTACGGTAAGCTGATGTTATATTTTAATAACAAAAATGTGGTAAATAGAATAAATAGAAAGATAAATATTAACAATTGGCGCAGTCGATATTTTCAATCTACGTGCAATAATTTTATTTAATGTCAATCATGGTAATGTATGTGCAAAGAACCATTATATATTAATTTAAGATGCAATGATCAAATAATAAAATTTCTGGTCGATACAGGTGCGGCCGTTTCAGCTGTTAGTTATACTTCACCGTTATTAAATGGAATGTTGATAGAGCCATTTCAGGGTAGACTCAATAATGCTGATGGCTCTCCCATTAATACATTAGGTAAATGTACAATCAAAGTAGAGCACTTAAACTACAATGACTACTTATCTTTAATGGTAGTTAAACTAGAGATGTTCCAGCCGGTTTTAGGGAGAAGTTGGTTGGATTCGATCATTCCGCAGTGGAGGAATCAGTTAGCATACATGTTTGGTAGTGCTAAAGAATTGAAGCAAGTAGAAGCTGTGAGCAATCAGTCAGCAAAAGTATTACAGAATCAGGTGTTGCAGCAATTTGGTGAAGTTTTTAATGGATCTATTAATGTTCCCATTAAAGATTTTAAAGTGGCTATTCCTTTGAGACAAGGTGTCACTCCAATATTTAGAAAAGCATATGACATACCATATTCATTACAGGAGCAAGTTAAGAAAAAATTGGATAATTTATGTAATGCTGGAGTTTTAAAGAAGATTTCACAAGCAGATTTGGATACTCCAATGGTAATTATTCGAAAAAAATGGAACTATAAGGTTATGTCTAAATTTTAAACGAACACTAAATTTAGTGACAGAAAAGGTTAGTTATCCTCTACCTAAAATACAAGAACTGCTCAATAGATTATCGTGTGCTAAGTACTTTGTATTGTTAGATCTAAAACAAGCTTATTTACAACTAGAGGTGCAGGAAGATTCGCAGAAATATTTAGTAATTAACACTCCTTGGGGTTTATATTTACAGCATCGCATACCATTTGGGCTTAATTTGGGCAAATTTTCCAAAAATTTATGGACAATGTCTTACAAGGTTTGGAAGGAGTAAGTTGTTATCTTGATGGCGTGCTTATTTGGGGAAGTACGGTGGAAGAATGTTATCAGAGAGCAGTGCAAGTCTTGAAGAAATTTAAACATTACAATATACAGGTAAACAAAGAAAAAAGAATTTTCTTTGTTGATTCCATAAGATATTTATGATACGATATATCTCAGAAAGGCATTCTTCCAGCAAAAGACAAGCTTCAACCGATTTTGAATACACTTTCGCCAAAAAAAGTACAGTTACAGTCTTTCTTAGGTATGCTGAATTTCTATCATAGACACTTACCTTCATTGCCGTCCTGTATTCCTACATTATATAGATTATTAAAAAAAGGTGTACGCTGGGAATGATCTAGCAAACAAAAGAGCGAGTTTCAGTTAGCGAAAAGCATGCTACAAGATGCAAGAATTTTACATCCATTAGATGAAACATCAAAGGTGGTACTGATGACAGATGCCTCTCCAGACGGAGTAGGGGCAGTACTGTACAATGAAATAGATGTTCAGTTTAAAACAGTAGCTTGTACCTCAGCTACTCTATCGGAAGCGGGTAAAAAATATTCCCAATTCGAAAGAGAGGCTTTAGTTGTGGTTTTTGCAGTGCGTAAATTCCATAAATTTTTGTTTGGCAGAAACTTCAAGATTATCACGGATTCCCAACCAGTGAAATGGATTTTTGGTTTGAAAGCTGCTCCAGATGGAGCTTCTCCAAGAATGCAAAGATGGTTTCTAATCTTAGCCAATTATGATTATGATATAGTGTATAGTAAGGCTGTAAAAGTGGCTGATTTCTTGTCAAGGTTTCCTTTAGAAACGTCTACTGAAGAGGATCAAATAGCTCCAGATTACATCAGTGAAATCTCTTCTAGTATTTTAGATAAGACAGAGATAGAAGATGAATATAAGTAAGATCGCACGATACAAAAGATTAAAGAATGGATGTTATCTGGTTGGCCTAAAAGATTACCACCTTGTTTTGATTATAAGGAATATCAGGACATGTACAGAAGAAGATTTCAATTGGAATTACACAATGATTGTTTATTTTGAAAAGGAAGAATAGTGCTTCCTAGAAGGTTGAGAGCGTTCTATATGGAAAGATTGCACAAGGATCATCTGTGAGAGTATGCTACTGTGAAATTAGCGAATAACGAAGTATGGTGGCCTGACATGATTAATGAATTACGTGGTTATTTAAAGAGTTGTGAAGCTTGTTCAGCTACAGCTAATAATTCACCTAAAATGATTATTGACCTTGGCCGAATTCACAAAAACCTTTTAGTAGGATACACATAGACCATTGTCAATTGTTTGGTTTCTTTTTTATGCTCATGGTGGATACATATTCCCATTGAATTAAAGTGTGGAAAGTGGATTCGACGAACACTTCTGCAACTTTGACTTCTTTAGAAGAGTTATTTGAATTGGTGAGGTTTCCAGGAACTATAGTTACAGATAATGGTCCTCCTTTTAGAAGTAAGGAGTTTCAAGAATATTGCAGGAAGTGAAGTATGAAATTGGTTTCTACACTACCGTATTCCCCTGAAAGTAATGGTAGCGCTGAGAGGGCGGTGCAGACTTTTAAAAATTAATGAACAAAAGATATGTTCAGAATGCGTATCGAATTAACCGCCAGTGTGTAGTTAATTGGTTAAAGGAGATTAATTATGCGCTTTTGTACACGCCATTGAAAGTTATCCATGCTGCTCCAGCTTCATTGTTGTTTGCGTTCAAACCATTTACATGGTTTAATATTACTCCAGTATCGTTCGATAATCAAACTAAAGCACCCGAGTGTCCAAAACGCAGAGAGGTAAATTGGAAAGAATGAATTACTATATGGGTACGGAATTATAGGGAAGACTTACCTAAGTTTATTAAGTGGCGTTTTGTTCGATACTTAGGTAATAATCTTTTAGAAGTGTTGGTTAATGGTATTGTCCGTAAGTGTCATAGACATCAAGTTAGAATAAATGATCTGAATTCTTGTGAAAATAAGAAAGTAATAAACTCAGAGGATAAGAGGATGTTTAGACTAAGAAGTCCTGAGTATAAAGTTACTGGTCAGATAGGAGTAGACCGGCGTTTGGACGATAGTTATTTGAATGAGACTAATCAAGAAAACGTATCAAAAGGCTGTACAGAGCAAACAGGGTCTAATAGTACAGATTGTCAGAGATCACAAAGAAGTCGTATACCACCTGATAGATGGGGGTACGAACTATAGCTAAAGGGGAGGAGGATGTTGAAGGCAGAAACTGCTATGGTTCAATACACATGCCTTCGAGAAAAAGAAGAAAGAGAAGTCATGTTGTTTCGGGATGTTTCTGGATATATATCTTGCTTTGGGCAGATTATAATTGAAAAGTTTTTTGTTACTAAGCTGTAAATATGCAAGGAAAAAGTTAAATACATAGATATTATTCTACGGTAAGCTGATGTTATATTTTAATAACAAAAATGTGGTAAATAGAATAAATAGAAAGATAAATATTAACAATAGTGATATCTATTAAGGTCCTATACTATTATACTAAATGTTTAAATTTGGAAATTTCCAAAATTTAAGGGGTGGGCGAAGATACTCCTCTCAAACTTTTAAAAGGATGCACCAATATACTCATGTCTCATAAAAGGGAATGGACCCCTATACATACCCATATAACTATACAAGGTAATAAGACCTAATCAAAGGGAATACATTAGGTCAAAAACTCCTAAATGTGAATTTCTCGCAAATTTTTACCCATAAAAGGGAACGAGTTGGATCCTCAGTACTTATAGAATTAGATAGAGACGTGAAATTATCACATAAATAACTATTTACCACATTTTGGTAATTTCAGATAGATTTCTCGAAAAGCAAGGATATAGTAGCATATAAATAATGCAAAAACTCCTCGTGATGTTCAACGTAGTGGATTTCTGCAGTAATTTAATTTTAAAAAATATTAATTTACTTTATTGATTTCATGAAAAAAACTATTTAGTCTTTTTAGTTTTTATGTGCTATTCAGTGTCAGCTAAGGTTATGTAACATTTATCTGGTCCGAGTCGAACTCGTAAGTTGATTTTCAGCGGTCAAACACCGTATGAATAGTTTTTTTTCGGATTCTTCACTTTGATCTTCTTTTTTCATGTCACTATTATATTCATTAACATCTTCATTATATTCCTTAACATTTGAGCATAATTGTAGGATGTTATACGAAAGTAACGTAAGAGACATTTACATCTAAACGGTTACTATACTAAGTTTTACTTTTCTAGTTTGAGATGCCTGTCAGATACTCTATTTCTGGCAAAGAATTTGCTCTTCCTTCTTTCCCCTTCGAGAGATCGTTTTATTAAATATGATATGACGAAGTCAAAAAATGGGCTTCCCCTATATGCTGATTGACATGTGTCAGACTCGTGACACGTTGGACGAGAGGTTCATGACATATACCCTTCGTTGTTACCATGATTTGGCGGGAATCAACGGATCACACAAGAGATGGTTATTTTTTCCAACAAAAATAACTGAAATGACGTCGAAAATGCAAAGAAGAGTGAGCAATACACGGAGTTACCATCTGCTATGAGAAATGTGTGCTACAGTGAGGATCTGGCGGTACTAGTGCGTCCAGAAAATTTGAGAGTGGGTGACGACGAATCTGCTAACTAGCATGAAGAAGGTTCAGAAGATGGGGGATCCACTCATGCTTGAGAACATTTGAATTGCCCTGTGAATCAAATACCGCAAATTTTGACACAAGGCGATCTCAACGATCTTTTTAGTGATATAAATTTGTCTAAGCAGTAATCTGAGTTTTTAGCTTGGCGTTTGAAAGGATGGAGTCGTTTTTTTCGTGATTGCCAACTGCATTTCCTCAAAGACCATTTGGATTTCTTCCAGATAATCTTGGTACTATTAGTGACGAACATGGTGATCGCTTTCACCAGGATATTTCTCCATTGGAAAGTCGTTACCAAGGGAAGTGAAGTGCAGCAATGTTGTCTAACTATTGTTGGACTTTACGACCCTGAGACTTTCCTGAAGCAAAATTTCACCGGAAATCGGTTAGAAAACATTTTATGTACGTTTCTTAACTTTTACTTATTTCTATGCTACGCATTCCTTTGAATTCTTTGTGTATTAATACCGATTTTTAAAAACTTTATCTAGGGAACTATTTTTAGGAGACCATGTCTTATGACATATATGTATACATAATACATAAACTGCCTCAGTCATACATAAAAATCACTTCCGCAGAAAATTGAGGCTGATGAAGAACTTCTGCAATTTGATCTGGATTCAGGGCCAAATTTTCTTCCAAAAACAGTTTGTTTTGTTCTTCTGACAGAATATTGATCTTGTTTGAATACCAGTATAATTGCCTACTGATATTCATAAATTAAAAAAGTTTATAGCCGCAAACTCTTTATAATCAATTCAATAACTTAAAAAATACCATCTCCATCCCTATGAATCTACTTAAAAAGCAACACTAGAAATTTACTACTTTTAGTTTCAATATTGATTTTCATAAAATTAAAATATAGAACGTATCGGGAAGTTATATTTAGAATATATTCAACGTCAACATTTTTACAATAATGTTTACTTCAAATTTATTTCTGTATGTCATCGAAAGTAAGAAAATTCATGATTTCCGGTTTCAACACTGATTACAAAGTGTAAATCAGTTGTATGGGAAAACAAGTTTTTTAAATGCACATTCAGTGCACTACGTAGGTTCCATCTCTAACTTTATTCCTGCATTGATGATAGAAATATGGTTGTGCTTTCCTTTCTGATAGTGATTCCTACAGAACGAAAACGGTAATAGGAAGAGAAAAACATTTTAAACATGGATACAATATGAAAGAAAATATTTCATCTCACCTTTATTCTTCTACGTAAACCGGAAGAAGAAACTATTGGAACTTTCCTTTACAATGTTAATTTCTATATAATAATAATTACAGAGATTAAAATAAATAAGTTATTTCTGATATTAAGTTGTTAGATGAAGAGGTACAATCTCAAATTATTTCTCAGTTGCAACAGGTAGATATGGATCTGATATCCCTGGTTTCCATACTGAATTAACATAGTTTCTTTAATTTTAAAGTAGTAAAATCATAAAATAATATAAGATTGAAAATATAGAACAATATAACGGAGTAAGAGAAATATGAAACCAAATTGTCGGACACTTCATATCAGCACTTTCAAAAAGAAATATGTTTGCTGAATGAGCCTTTTGTATGTTGATTGACAACAGTGATGCCAAAACTAATAAAGACAAGGGTGCTAATAGTTTAAGAGATTTTGATAAATGGATATAGTATCAAACCAAGTACTCTTTTATATGGAAGGTAATTAATTTCAAAATTTTGATAACTACTTTTCATGCCATAGAGACATCAGAAATTAAAATACCAGACAAGGTTACCACTACTAATGACGTAGTAATTCTCATGTGAAGTATCAGTTTCCAATGAAAAGAAAAAAAGTGACATGGATCCCATAAGTACTTCGTGGATCTGTCTGCTAAACTGTGTACATATCCCAGGATTCGGGAAATCTTTCTTTTTTAGAGCCTTTCAGCAGAATTTACTCTCGTAATATTTAGGAAGACATGAATTAGAACATTAACATTTTGCAAAAGTTGTGTTCCTTGCACCGTATGTAAAGAAAATGGAAATTTATAGAACTTCAAAGTTTCCTTGTAAACACGCTGAACAGCACCTTATTTTTACACAATCTCTGTCCAGTTTCGTCTAGTGGAGTGCAAGGCTACATATTCTCTTTTGCTCTGGTAGATGTTTGTACCAGACTGGTGAAGTTATAACATGTCAAAAAATTGTCTGCGAAAATAATTTTAAATGCATTATTAACTTTCCATGGAATTCGATTTTTATGACAAAATGTCGCCAGAGAATTACAGAATATTTGCATTTAAACTATGGAAAGCATCTATTATCATAAGTTAATAGGCTAAAGGTATTTTCATATCAGTTCCTACATGGTGAAAGAGAATAGATTGGAAAGGTTGTGAAGTTTGCCAGGACATTGATCCGTATCTACAATAAAAATAATAAGAAAAAACATGGACATTGGGCAAAGACCTTTCTATTTATTCACTTTGCGTTGCATTCTAATGTGAATTCTTAAACCAAGTTCTTCTTTCCTATTGTTAAATTTATTAGGGGAAGAGACAGGAAGAAGAAACAAAGGAACACACAAGAAAATTACCAGATGTACGTAATGGAATTGAAACATGGCATATATAAAACTTGCAAACCCCATCGGTACGGAAAAGCATGAAGAGTACTAAAAGATATTCGATAAAGGAAGGAGAAGAACCATTAGAAAATGAGCGTCAATATACAAGTACGTGTTATTAAAAATTTTGATGTAACACAAAATGTGGCATCATCTCTTTTGAATAAATATAGAGAGTCACAGGTGAATGAGAGGTAAGTTGAAGCAAATAGGTATTTCGTTTCGTGGAATGGCCTCGAAGTGAAAACAAATGAGGATATTAAGACACAAATTGAACCGCCTTCATTGTTCAAGGATATTCAAGAGTTTTATCCCTCATTCAGAAGTGGACACAATGAAAACAGTGCTCAAAGATAAGTCTGTCATCTTATAGATATCGTTATATTTTCCTTTTTGAATTCTTTCACATTTGAGGTCACATTTACTTTTGCTGTTTGAAAGTTCAGTCATTTGAGTGTACATCACGAGACACAAAGATTGTACCTCATGGGACATAAAGGTCAGTCCTGTTTTCGAAAGCTCCTATTAACATTTTTTCAAATGGAGATCCTGTTTAAGTACCCATGGATAACGCCTCACATATGGAGCTGCAGACCTTCTAGAACAATTTAGTGGTTTGCATTCATAATAGTTGGTTGATGCTTTGTACCGACAGGAAAATCAAATAAAACCCTCTATCGGCTGGGCCAACAAAGTGAACTATCCTGAGGATTATGTGGAATTCTTCACAATGGGGAAGATATAAAAATTGAATCTGTACCTAGAATACATTATAAGAACATAGATGTCGGCCTTTATTTAAGCAATCTACAAAGAGGAAATTAAATTTCCAGACACTTAGGTTGTTCTCACGTCAACAACGGATCTACTGGACGTCAGTGAACTTTCAGCGAGAAATGTTTTAAACTGAAATGTTGCTAGATTCCAAGTGAAATTTGTTTCATAAACTGCACAAGACAAATTCTACAAGGCAATTTTAAATTTTGCCTAAGAGACCTTTTATTCTCAAAATTTGTATTTTCTTACCTGGAGTGTTGTGCACAGTGTAAATTTGTGTTTAAATGAAACTTAAGAAATGAAATTGAATTCTACATGTCTCTAAACTCAGGGAAGCCTTAATATACACCGTAGCTAAAATATGTTTCATTTTGTGTGAAAAATTATAAGAGATTGTTTAGGTAACAGCGATTTCCTCATTTGTCCACTTAAGGAAATGCACGGTTGAAAGAAAAATAATTTTTAGAGTGAAAGAGTCAGTCTAATGGAGCCTGCCCAAGAAAGTGGATTGTACAAGTGTGCATTTTAAAAACATCGATGCTGACATTCCCATTAACCCATAATGTCTCATTCATTCAAATCCTTACCTCAGTTCCAAAGCACCAACTAATGCAACTTTTGGCATGAGGGAGCAATTTCTCAGTTCCTTAAGGTTCTTTCGTTATTCACATCAGATTGTTCCATTCTTCCCTATGCACCAGAATCAGTTAGTTGAAGGAAACTCTTAACACTATCTGTCCAAGAGTATAGTTACACAAGGGGGAGGGGAAGAGTAGAAGTATTAAGTTTCTGAATGATGTACGTATATGGTCATTAAAACTTGTGAAAACGTACTCCAAATATAAAGATAAGAGGTTGAAAATTTATTACTATACTGTTAGATGACAATATCTAATTTTAACTACATTTTTTCATCCGATTTTTTTCTTTACCTTATATCGACAGAAGTGCAAACGGAAAATAGATAACTTTCATAAATAATTTTGTTCCTGTATAGAGAGCTTATTGGCATATTTCGCACAACTTGTGATTCCAACTTGACGCAAATCCTCCCGCCAGTAGCGTAGATAGCGGGGGATTTTGGTGTATGGAGTCTTAGGTATGATTTCATATGTTACAAGATTGAACAATTAGAGCACATTACGATAGTTTGGACCTGAAACTGTAGGTTCACACCTGACATTGTCTTGGTAATGAAAGGAGCACTACACTCTAATCCATTTAACCATCTAACTTAACGTACGTCCAAAAGATAGCATAATGAAATTGTGAATTATTCTTTTTGAATTTAACTTTCCTGAATTATGGACCGCGGTTAAGGGAAAAGGTAATGATGTGGTTGATGATAACGGTGGAATGACAAATGTGGTAGGAAAGTGGCAAAGTCCTAGAAAACATAAGCACACGGTGTTTGTGCACCAAGTGTCGAAAGCTGGAATCGAACAAGACACTTTATGCGTAACAGGTGAGCGCTCTACAATCGAACCACCACATCTTCAATGTGAGTTAATAATGCTAGCCCAGGCAGCTGGTCTAGTGCCTAGAACTTGTAACGTAGGTACACAAAATCCTGCGTTCGATTCTCTGTAGCAGAGCACTAATAATTTAATTTCACTATCATTCAGTTTAATTAATTATTCATCTTCTTTACCCTACAGAACTTATCGCGAGACGGTTGAACTACAAATTAAATATGCTTTCGTTTCCAAAGCAAGCTTATACTCGATTTTAATATATAAAACGTCCGCCTCCTTGCACAATTTACTGATTACACAGTGGCCCGTGTGGTCCAGGATTCGACCTCAGTTATTGCAATTGGGTTTCTTGATAAGCAAATACCACATAGATGGGTTTCCATGGGTTTTCCAGTTTCATCCCATTTTTATTCCAACATTTCATTCATATTCAACATAATCGTCTTCCTTAGTTTTGGAGCATAATTGTGGAACGTTGGTGTATTTACTGTAAGCCACCAGGCTCCGCCCCTATTCTTGAAGGCTCCCAGTTTATTCACCGATGTTCATAGACACCTTGAGGCTGTCCATGATAAAAGGGTGCCAGTGAAGCTTATAGTTTTACTCATATTTTTTTAATTTACAAATTAAATATGTAACGCTAATTTAAAAGAACATTGTGTATGTAATGTAAGTAATTAAGACATATCTAAATTCAAACCCTTGACTTGTCTAATAACGTAGAAATATATCAACAAATGAGTAATGTTTTATGCACACACTCGTATATAAGTAAGCTATTAGAAATTAAACTCAGGTTATGGCTGTGTGTTAACTTATGATATGCTACCATGGAAGTGTCCCAGAAGTACGAAAGGAATATATTCAGTTATATGCTCTACAGGGAGGATGTATGGTTGAATGTATAGTTAAACACAGCACGAAGGAACAGGCGTAAATATCGAAATACAAGTGAAGCATTTCATAGTTACATGAGACCATAAATTTTTAAAAAAATATGATACAGAATATGTAAATTTTTACACCATCTTCGTTTATCTGCATCCCTACTGTCGCTAATGCGCCTGCTCTATACTGATACATTCCTACACGGGATTTTAAACTTTTCCCAGCTTTTATTTCTTGCTTTTAGCTGCAATCTAGAACAGGTTTGTTCATTTTGTAACTATCACTCTTATGACAAACAACGAATGCTGTATTTAACCTATAACGGGTAAGCTGCCCTAATAAAGATCTGCACCCAGCAATTCAACTCCATCCATAAGAAATAAACATGGAATTCATGGAATTCAACTCCATGTTCAAAGTTCTAACAGTACATTTTGAAATCTAATTTCTTGAACGCAGTATAGCGGATGTTCAGCATGATAAAAAGAATTGTCTTGACCCAATTACAACGTAGTTAAAAAGTTGAAGGTAAAAAATCCGTTCATAGAAACATATGTGAAATCATTTTACCTCAAGATCGTTTCAAAGAGTAAAGTTAATCGGTAACTATAAGTTCCTCTGAGCTGTGGGACTTGTAAGGTATACAAACGCAATATTTTCCCACTATCTTTGTGCATATCCATACATACCATCGGTATCGGCCCTGCTTAATACGGTCGCACCCCAGGCCAGGGCATACTTTCCAGCTTTGACTCCGTTAGATACAATTCGTGATTTTAGTGGCCACGTAGCTCAAGTTAGTTCCTTTTTTACACAATCGATTTAATAGCATATATATGAACGTGTATTTATACCCATAAGAGTAAGGCCTCCCAAGGTGACTCTGCACTTATGTAACACATTCCTGAAGGAATAGTACTTTCTGAGGTACTAACACTAAACATCCTGTTCAAAGAACCAAATATGAAATGAATTTAATTATAAAATAGGGGAGCAAATTTGTTTATTGCTGTAATCAAATTACGCATGAGCAAGAACAATGTATCATATAGGAAACCTTACATTGGGTGTTTCCAGATAGTATCCTTATACAGACAGTATGTTACACTAGATTGATTTAAAAAATAATGAATCCAAACTTCTATATACCTCAGCTAACTCCACTTTACTCTGCTCTACTTGTTCATTTTCATTTAGAGCGGTTCCACTTATCGATGCATAGCTGGAGCATATATTGTAAAGTTTATCCAATTCGTAATCAGAACGTTAAACTGAGTTCAGATATGTAATAAATTTAATTCGCCCATCTTTGATACCCCAGCTGTCAATATATTGTTCTCATATGTGGCAATGTCGGTCTATCCGCATATATAACTACTCTATTCGTACCTGAAAACGAACTCAGATCCCCTACACCGAATCCACATTCGCTAACCAGTAGCCGCAAAGGTTGAAAGGAAATCTTTCAGATTAGAGTCCTACGATGATGCCCTTTAGGCTAAAGGAGACTGTTTTTTAAGGGAAGTGAATGATAATGGTTAATTAGTGGAATGAGAATGTTGCATGAAACTAGGCAAGCCTAAGAAACAATTATATTCAGCTCAAAATTATTTGGGCAGGGATCGAATCAGGGACCTCACGCACTAGAGATAGCGCTACATTAGTGATTCACCGCGCTCCGTATCCACGAAGGAGTAACGATTTACATATAAGTAATAAGGTGGACCTATTAGCAGGCTTATTTTATATCTGTACGAAATTTCATGCACACGCGCCAGAAAAATGACACTCCTCCAGAACATAAACTATGTGATCAAAAGTGACCGGAAACCCCCCAAAACATACGTTTTTCATATTAGATGCATTGTGCTGCCACTTACTGCAAGGTACTCATTATTAGCGACCTCAGTAGTCATTATACATGGTGAGAAAGCAGAATGGGGCGCTTCGCGGAACTCACAGGCTTTGAACGTGGTCAGGTGATAGGGTGTCATATGTGTCAGAAATCTGTACGCGACATTGCAACATTCCTTAACATCCCTAGGTCCACTGTGTCTGATGTGATAGTGAAGTGGAAACGTGAAGGGACACGTACAGTACAAAAGCGTACACGCCGACCTCGCCTGTTGACTGACAGAGACCGCCGACAGTTGAAGAGGTTCGTAAAGTGTAATAGGTAGACGTCTATCCAGAACATCACACAAGAATTCCAAACTGCATTAGGATCCACTCCAAGTACTATGACAGTTAGGCGTGAGATGAAAAACCTTGGATTTCATGGTCGAGCGGCTGCTCATAAGCCACACATCACGCAGGTAAATGCTAAACAACGCATCGCTTGGTGTAAGGAGCGTAAACATTGGACGATTGAACAATGGAAAAACGTTATATGGGGTGACGAATCATGGTACACAATGTGGCGATCCGATGGCAGGGTGTGGGTATGGTGAATGCCCGGTGAACGTCATTTGTCAGCGTTGTAGTGCCAACAGTGAAATTCGGAGGTAATGGTGTTATGGTATGGTCGTGTTTATCTTGGAGGGGACTTGCACCCCTTGTTGTTTTGCGTGGCACTTTCACAGCGCAGGCCCACATTGATGTTTTAAGCACCTTCTTGCTTCCCACTGTTGAAGAGCAATTCGGGGATGGCGATTGCATCTTTCAACACGATCGAGCACCTTTTCATACAGCACGGCCTGTGGCGGAGTGGTTACACGACCATAACATCTCTGTAATGGACTGGCCTGCACAGAGTCCTGACTTGAATCCTATAGAACACCTTTGAGATGTTTTGGAACGCCGATTTCTTTGCAGGCCTCATCGACCTAAATCGATACCTCTCCTCAGTTCAGCACTCCGTGAAGAATGGGTTGCCATTCCTCAAGAAACTTTCTAAGCACCTGATTGAAAGTATGCCTGCGAGAGTGGAAACTGTCATCAAGACTAAGGGTGGAACAACACCATATTGAATTCCAGCAGTACCGATGGAGGGCGCCACGAACTTGTAAGTCATATTCAGCCAGGTGTCCAGATACTTTTGATCACATAGCGTATATGTACAACTTAGCTCCTGTAAGACTGCGAAATTGTAATAGTCCGAAAAGAAGGGGGCGGAAGTGTAAAAAAAAAGCGCACTGGAATATTTCACCCTACAATGTAAATCCATTAAAACATAACTATTAAGCTATCCAAGATTGGAGATAACACTTACTAGTAGTTCCATATTTAAATTTAATCATTCATTAAAAGTACCTTCCTTAGTTTGTATCAATCGTTACTGGTTACGTTATCGCATAACTGTCGCTTTATAACAAGTATGCATTCCTACTAGAAGAATTTATACACTAAAATTGCGTATCTTTCTTTTTAGTAAATTAATGAACTAAAATTGTATACCAAGTCATCAAATTTAACTATAAGATACTGGCACACCCGCAGAATTCAAATTCGCAGTACTACAATTTGGTAAGGTAAATGAAAGAATGAAATGAAGGTAAATAAGCGAGTAGACAGAACGCAAGCATAACGATTTGAAAGTCGCCATGTACTGTATCAATATAGTGTAATAAAAGATATGGTCAGCAACCAAAGCTCTCTCATTTCAGTTTATTGTATTAAATGACGTTATTCTTCAGGTATTTCTGAAACACTTATTTGTGAAACAAGAAGAAAATTATAAGATGTTTTCGGAAAACTTGGTTCAAAGAAAGAAAGAAAAAGGAACAACTTCCAAGACTAAACTATTCAGTATGCATTATTTCAAGACAAGTGAGTTATGTCGTATTGCCAGTTATAGATGGTACTTTTATTTATAGAATATGAACAGAATTGCTTGAAACATTTTTGATAAAACCATCTAGGAAAATATCACTTCAAAGAATAAATTTCCAAGTCTGTATTTTTCAGGACAAATGAGTTAGGCTATATTGTTCAGTTACTAATTAAACAGTTATTTTTGAAATCTGAACAAAATCGTCTGGGAAAATCTCACATCAAAGAGTAAACTACTCCTTGTGTATTTTTTCAAGAAAAATGAGGTGTGCCAAACTGGCAGTTTATTAATGAAACATTTTTATGAAATATAAAATATGGTATATAATAGCTGTAAAAGCGAAAAAAATGAAGCTTTGAGAGATTGTTCTATATTGGTAGATTAATGATAATTTGGACGAACATCATGAGGAAGAGAAAAGCGGCGAATTGTGTGCAAGCAAAATAGTCTATTTGGCCAAATATTTCGCACAGTAAATATCAAATGAAATCTTTTCCCGACAATTCTTCAACCGGACCCACTATTGTCCAATGGAGAGCAACGATCTATGCTATTTGGGCGTATTCTGTTATTTATAACTGAGAGTTTATATAAAGATTTTCACATCTTCTACAATTTGAGCGAGTTCTCGAATTGTTAAGTTTCTCAGTGAAGAAAAGGAAATTCGGATATTAAATAAATGATTCCGTTTTACTCCATAGGAATGGAATTTTTAAAACGTAAGAACCACACGTTTTCTTATTTAAGAGTTTACTGTATATATCATGTCTTATACCTCCAAATTAAGCAAATGATTACATTCAGTACTCTGTGAATACATGGATAAATTTTAATACTATAGAAACTACCCTTCCTTTGTTCTTAGGAGAGAAATTTTCGAAAATTTTGAAACATAGATTCCATCAATTTTACTTTAGAGCTTTTATACCGAGATTTATGTCTCGAACTTAAATGCATCTATATATTTGGTAATTTGTAAATAAATAAATGATTAATTAAATTGAAATTACAATATTATTGAAGTTGCCGCTTTTTTTCCTTAGAGCCGGATTTTTTTAGAAACACTGAAATAGTGTTTCTTTACTTTCTAAAAAATACCAATTTAAAATATGTGCTAATTTTCAGACGTCTTACTATAGGAATTTTCACATTCGATGTTTTTTGATTATTTGAAGGGAAATTTCACAAATGTCTTGCTTTTTCCCAATACAAGCATAATTTTCAAAATCCGTGAAATATGTGTTCACTTATTTTAGAAAGGAGAGTTTATATGCTGAATTTCATGCTTCTAAGTTTAGAGATAGATGAGATAGACTATTCTCAGCAAAAAAATTAAACTCCCCTTTTTCCCTCTTAGGATATATATTTTCATAAGTACTTCCTAATTACTTGTTTTCATGATAAATAGAGTCTTCTGTCTAAATTTCACGTTTCTACGTATAGTAGTCCGGCCTGGGGTTGATGAGTAACACAATTCCACCATTTTCATTTAATGGTATAACAGTATAGAAGGAAAAATCCATGGTATTGTATGTAGACTGTTTCTGTCGCACAAATCCTGCCGAAAACATTTCTGTATATATATATATATATATATAATATAGGGTGTTTCAAAACAACACCGACAATGTTTGGGAGGTGATTCCTGACACCAAGTTAAGACAAAATGTCTAGACCATTCTGGGTGCACAAATGTTTCCTTTCGGAATTATATGCTGCCGAAAACTTGAAAAAATAAACTTTAAAGGTTCATAGCTCAAAAACTATGGGACCTTCCGTAGTCGGGTCAAGACTTTACTTAGGAACTAGTATGTGCCCTATCCAATTATAATGTTTCAGAATCATAAGGTACTCACGAAGCATTTTTTATAGAGTTTGGCTACGGTCATGTAATATGAAGTACTCTCCAACTGCCTCTACAAACATTGTTGCGGAAGTACCGCAGGATTCTCAAACATGGATATTTGGATAGGGCACATACTAGTTCTTAAGTGAAGTCTTGACCCGACTACGGTAGGTCCCATAGTTTTGGAGCTATGGATCTGTAAAGTTCATTTTTTTCATGTTTTCGGCAGCATATAACTACGAAAGGAAGCATTTGTGCACTCAGGATGGTCTATACTTATTGTCTTATCTTGGTGTCAGGAATCACCTCTCAAACGTTGTCGATGTTGTTTTGAAACACCCGATATATATTTGAAAGAAGTAGGAACAAACACTTGAATACCATATAACGGTGAACGTACCAATACCTGCTGGTCGCAATCCTGTATAATATGTGTACGTAGCAGAAGTATGGTGTATAGAGCCCAGTTAGGTAGCCCGAGGTAAAATTTTATTTGGTTAAACGATGAGATTGAAGTGTGAGATGATTTGACAATAATAATGAAGAAGTGCTCGAAAGAAGGGTAATAAGACGAAACTATACAAGATTGCCTTGGTATTGGAAATAATTCAAGGAGACATTTTGTTTCTGTTTCCATTTTTGTTTTTATTTGATGAATGATAGAATTAACTATGTTTTATGTATTTTTTTCTGGAAGGAAAACTGTGAAGTACTTCTTAAGAAACACCATTGCAGCTTGTAAAATGAAACAAATGTTTCTATTCAATACCTAAGATATCTAACACATTTAACATTTCATGTTCATTTAATGGATCTATAGGGGTATCATATAAATAGGAACAGGCACAGGAAGAACTTAATCGAGTCAAACATTTCACATAAAAGTAAAACATTTTCTTCTTCTTAAAAACTAAAGAATTGCAAACAAGCTATTTTTTAGTGATTATGAAACATTACCAAACATTTCCAGCTGATAACAACAAAAATAGGATTATATGCAACGGAACTAGTCGAACACATTCTGGCAACCTTGAGTTGAGATATAATCGGAAGTAAATTGGAAGCTATCAGTTGCAAAGTCTATTTTAGAATATTTTAAATATACGACATTTTTTAGTTTTGGAACATAATAGTCTTGCACAAAAGCCAGCACAACTAATAGAAGAGTCAAGACCAGATGAAAATTATTAAGAGTAATAATAGTATATTAGGGGAGAAGGGGGTAATGACACGCGGTTTTTTAAATTGCTCATAACAGCAATGAAAGAGATCCAAGGAATCTAATGAATAGTATTGTACATACCTAGGTATGTTTACTATGAAATATCTCGGAATTGTTTTATAATTACTCTTGTTATAAGAGAGCAGATAGAAATTTGAAACCTTACACTGCTTGCAATTACTCTGCAGTTGGGGGTAATAGCACGCAACAGTTGAGTGCGTAGTTTAATTCGCTTTTTAATCTTCTTTATGATGCTATTCCCTAAATGTATTTGCTTTTTTCGCTCTTTATATTGCAGAAGAGCCTCACGACGTGTTTCTGTTAGAATTTCTTAGCTTTGGTGCCACCCCTTTTGCTTATTAACGATGCTGTTTGCCTAGGAATTGGAGAAATTGCTGCTAACGGGACTATTGTGCAGGATTCTTCGGAACTGGTGACTTTCCTTGATGGTCCAGCGACTACCAGCTCAGAAACATCACTAATTTTTAGTTCCTTAAGTCCATTGCATAATGAGGAAGGTCTTTCTCCATATTCTCCTCTGTCTGATAACAGCACTGATCACTTGCAGCAAAAGCAGCATCTATAGAAACATCTGGATTCATGGGATGCACACTTTCCGAAGCCTGATGAGGCATTTTTAACGCTGCACATTTTTTTCAAATTTACTTCAAATTTTTTTTAAAACGTCACCAAGTTCAATTTGTTTCCGGATGTAGGTGCATCCATGAATAACAAGCAATCATTGTATACACATTTGAGGACACTGAAACATCTAAGGCTGCAATGTGGTGGTAAAGAAAGCATGATCGCACTATTTGCTTTCGCATATTCAAATGAAGAAAGTGGTGTATGGCTTTGATGATTGTCCATAAAGAGAAGAATGGGATCCTGAACAGATAGTTTAGTAATTCCTACAAGGTGTTTCAACCAAGCATGAATGTATCTTCATTTGAAAATCCATTTATTGAAGACGTGTATATTGATACATGCGGTTTTTTTCGTTCCTGTTCGTAATTCATTTGTCCTGGATAAACAAACAGCGAATGAACGTAAATTCGAGTTGGACTCATTGTACACATTACTGTAATGTTTCTTCCTCTTTCTAAGCCTCTTGCTACTCCAACTTGTTTCCGTTCTCTCTCTAGTAGCAAGAACTCTGGTGTTTTTGAACTATTGTAATTCCCGTTTCATCCGTGTTAAAAATCCTAGAAGGAGTGAAGTGGTGTTTGTCCATAAGTTGTCTGCAGTTGTCAAAAAAAATTGTTCACTGCGTCTCTGTTGAAGCCTGCAATTCTTGCTAGAGATGTTTCTTCTGGTTTCCCGATGGATTGTTTTTCAAAGATATTTTAGCCCAGGCTCTACCAGCCATCTTAGGTTTTGTACAAAAATTGTTCGATAACTTGTTACTGTTGCAAATTGAAAGGCAATTGGACGAAGCTTCAATAAAGTAATCCCATAGAAGAGGTTCGACAATGTCATGATATGGCGTTTGATTTCTTCTTCTTGTTGCATCGTAAATATTGGTTTCCTTCCCATTGTAGGTCCACAAAAACTCATTTTCTTAATCTTGTTCTAATAGTGGCTTCATAAATACCAAAAGATGTGATATCTTCTCGGATTTTTCTTTACCCTTTCACAGCGTCCAACGCCGCCTTCAGTTGGTCCTCTGTCCAGTTTGTTTTGGCAGTAGTCCTTGGATGAGGTTTTCGCACCATCTGCAAAGAAAGAAATTAAAATCAATTTCTTTCTTTATACACTTTATAATATAGCAACAGTGTTGTAACTATTGAACATGCTGAGAAGAACGAAGAAAACACGGAACAAAGAATATTGCTATTGCGCAACACTTTTTCGAGCATTATTAGCGGCTTAGAACTACTATTTGTCTACTTTTCGTGCAATAATGAGTAAGATGGTTATACAGTAACATTAAATTTAAAAAAAAATGTTCGAAAGCGACCAAAGAGGTGTAAATTTAAATTTAAAACTGATATTCATTAGCAGAAGTCATTAAACAACTTAAAAAAATATTTGTAGAGGTTAAAAATGGATTTTACGAACGTGGGCAAAATTACACCCCCCCTCCCATTCGTCATTTCGTCTTCCATGTGACAGATAATACAGTTGTTTCCAAAGTAGCTAAACCAAGTTTTCTTATCAACAGTAAAACTTTCAAATTGTTATTACCAGCCACGTGCAGTTTGTCAACCAGTTGAATGTTGCCAGTATTACAAAGCTTAGTCGCTCTCCCTGATGCCAGGGTAACAATGAAGGCTGGAACTTCTCCGTACTGAGCGTTGTAAACCAATAAGCAGATAAATAAAACAAAAATAACCATTCAGGACATGAATAAAATGCGTACAGGTCATTCAACGAACTAATTTTCTCTCATATTAATAATAATAATAATAATAATAATAATAATAATAATAATAATAATAATAATAATAATATATTTATTTTTAGTGCCATGAACAGCCAGATAGCAAAAATACAGCACTTAGTCATAGAACTAAGGGTTATAACACACATCTTATATTCCTTTTAATATTAATAATACATTTGTTTCGACGATAGGAGGTCATTGTTTATCCTATAATGTACACATAATTTTATGACTTGTGTCTTGTCTGGACAAACATAATTACTTCATTCTTCATTAATAATAATAATAATAATAATAATAATAATAATAATAATAATGAAATGATTATGTTCTCATATTTTGTGCCGGGCTACTGTGCATTTTCGGTAATGCTCGGAAAATAGAATCGATCCTGGACCACCTGTTGGACCGATATTATATTTTTACCAGTATGAATTGGTTTGGCCTGATAACCCCATTTTTAAGAAAAGAAGCTTAATCTGTCATGATTGTGGATGGTGTGTTGTTTCACCTTATTATCGTAACACAAATTGTTCTAATTATCATGTACGAGCTCGTATCGAGTCTATCGGGTCAAATGGTTCAAACAGGCCAAACGGGCCAAACGGGTTTTTCAGGTACAAGGATGGAGTAAACCAAATGCAACGGATATCCGACGGGTACCTGTTTACCCGAAAAGTTCAAGCACTAATTACAGGTTAAAATCATACTCAATTAACAGCTCTAATTGTTTGCATACACTTTCTTTTAGTTATCCGACCAACGAACTTGAGGTTACAAAAATATAACTGCTCAAATTTAAATTATTGCATTATATTATTGCAATGAGCATCAACGTGATTTACTATTAGGAGTTAGTGTGATCCACTAATGTTAGTCTTTTATAAATAACATTATTATTATTATTTATTATTATTATGTATTATTATTATTATTTATTATTATTATTATTTCTTGTTTATGCCCTTCATGCAACTTAGAATCCATATCACATAAAACACTATATAAGACCTGATTGAATATTATTTTGAAAATTCTCACATAAATAGATAAAATAAACAATTGGAATTTACGACTTCAAGAGTTTAAAACATGTTCTAGTTTTCGTTTTTCTCACTTTCTGAGGGCGATTGATCTATCCCGATGACAACATGATCCTTGTCTCCATCAAAAACAGTTTGCAACTTCGTTGAATGATCTAGGTCAACTTCTTCTTCTTCTTATAATTATTGTTATTATTATTATTATTATTATTATTATTATTATTATTATTATTATTATTATTATTATTATTATTATTATTATTATTGAAATTTAGTAATCACATAAATGATTTAGTGCAATCAACGAGAAAAAAGGGTTTTATCTTTAATCAATGGCCTGATTTTTTAAATGGTAGTTCTTATATGTACTTATATAAGACTAGTGCTCTCAACGGGTCGGGTCGGGTCGGGTCGGGTTGAAGACTGACCCGACCCGACCCGTGACCCGAATTGACTGACCCGACCCGATGACCCGACCCGACCCGACTGACCCGAACCGTGATCCGACCTGATTGACCCGACCCGACAACCCGACCCGAGCTGACCCGACTGACCCGACCCGATAACCCGACCCGATTGACCCGACCCGATAACCCGACCCGAGCTGACCCGATTGACCCGACCCGACAACCCGACCCGAATAACCCGACCCGACAACCCGACCCGAGCTGACACGATTGACCCGACCCGATAACCCTACCCGAATAACCCGACCCGACAACCCGACCCGACCTGACCCGACTGACCCGACCCGACAACCCGACCCGAGTGACCCGACCCGATAACCCGACCCGAGCTGACCCGATTGACCCGACCCGACAACCCGACCCGAGTTGACCTGACCCGACCCGACCCGTAACCCGACCCGAGCTGACCCGATCCGAGTCGGGTCGGGTCGGGTCACGGGTCGGGTCGGGTCAACCCGATCCGTTTGAGAGCACTATGGTCACAACACTGGGTGAACACCATAATGCACTCCCATTGGGAATTGAACCCGGACCACGTGTACCGAAGTCTTACACGTTAACCACTAGCTAGATCAAGCGGGGATTTGTATATGCATCTTAATGAATATTTGGCACTTTTGAGGTTTGGTTATTTCTTTTTATAACTGATACCAATGTCCGACGTGGGAGAAATTTATTTTTATTTTTATTTTATTTATTTATTTGTTTTTTTTTTAGTTTTTTTCTTTAGTTCTATGTGACGAAATTTTTCTTCAAGGTCAGTGTTCTCACCTGCTGGGACGGCAGGGCGTCTTCTCGGAAGGCAGTAGCAAGAGTCTCTTGGCGGAGACAAAAGGAAATCGTTTAACTACAATGATAAGGGTTGAGGAAACAGGAGAACACCTGTGATTTTTTCCAACCCTTCAACTTTCATTCCAAAATAGGTTCTTATGATTCCTGGACCCGTACCACTTTGATTTTTCTTTCTCGGTAATTAAAACGTATTTTACAGTATATATAGTTGCACGTAAGAAGATACATCATATGAATTTAAAAATACAGGTTGATATTTAATTATAAAGTACTAATTTTATTTCATCACTTTCAGCCCAACAAATGAAATTCAAACAATTCGCTCCCTAGGTCTTGGTCATCAATACTGCGTCTTATTCTTTGTCTTGCAGTCAAGTCTTGGTCCTGCATTTCGTAGTCTTGGTGATCTTTCATGCTATACAAGAGCCAAGAATGCTTACCTCATCGGTACAAATGAAGACCAAGTGTGATTTTGATTATGGTATTTCATACTATACGGAAAGCTAGAAAATACGCTCATCGCTACTTGGTGATCATCAAAACAAGGCCAGAGCAAGATTACTATGCAATTCGTCTTGCATATCCAATCTTTATCTTGTTCTTGTATCGATGTCCTTGGGCTTGGTGAAATAAAATGAAATATTCACTTTAAGCAGGGGTGTAGCCAGCAGGTTCGTGTAGGAAGGGCCTTTCGTTTTTGAGGGGGGGGGGCGGCTACAATGTACAAAGCAAAAAAATGTGTTGCTGCTAGTGTTTTTCAGGCCTAAAAGAAAGGAAAATTTTGGTTTCCTTCTGGAAAACTAAAAACACTATTTTATCTTATTTATTATTATTATTATTATTATTATTATTATTATTATTATTATTATTATTATTATTATTATTATTATTATTATTATTATTATCCATAAATTATATTCAAGATAGTTTTTATTATGCTTAATCAAGAACTACTGCCCGGGACCAAACGCTATACTTTTGTGCATAACTATAAAGATAACCAGAAAGTTCTGTCCCTTTTCGTGGAGGTCTGTGTTCAATTGGACCTCACACCGTGAGTTGAATGCGAGTGGAGATAAGGCGAACGTCAGTTGTTGGTGTGGGTATATCCAACATACTACCTGGTTGTGGCAATTCAGATACACAGTGAACTTGCGTAAAGACAGAGGGAACATGGGACATCCACAGAGCGTCATAAGAGCATGTATGCTGAACGAGTTCAAATGGAGGTCAAACGCTGCTGTAGCGGGACAGAAAATATGCCAGGCCTTTGTTGAGGGTGTCGTGACGACGCGGACAGTACAGCGATGGTTTAACCAGTTTAAGGACGATGACCAAACACCCGAAAACACCACATGCCAGAAGACCAACACATGTACGTACAAAGAGGAACTGGGACTACAATTCAGTGTGTGGAGAAACCATTCGGCAGCACATCCATCAAGTTGGGAAGCACTACAAGTTGGGTCTCACATGTTTTGACTCCGGGCCAGAAGGCAACGCGGCAGTCGCATGGGTTTATTTACTGTTTCGGAGCCATTTCTGGACAGGGCGTTGACATGTGATAAAAAGTGGGTCCTATACGAAGCTCCACGGCGCCGTCATCATTGGTTAGCATTGGTTAGCAATCCCATGAAACGATTTCAAACAGCCGAAACCAGCACTGTACCAGAAGAAGGTCCTTCTGTGTGTTTGGTGCATCGTGCATCGGGAACTGCTACCAGCTGGTCAGAGTATCAATGCAACTGTGTAGTGTCAGCAGTTGGGCTGTGCTCAACAAAAACTCAAAACTCTGGAGCCATCACTCCTGAATTGCAAATGGGTCCTCGTTTACGGGACAACGCTAAGTCCCACGTGGCTAGGATGACTCAGGACACCATTCTCCGCCTTGGATGGGAAACAATATTGCAACCACTATATTCCCCGGGTATTGCACCGTCCGATTATTACCTGTTCCATTCTTTGGACAATCACCTTAGAGGCCGCCAATTCAAATCCCTAGTAAAAGTCCAAAATGCACCTGATACCTTCTTCGTTTCACGGCCCACCAACTTCTACCGCGATGAATTCCATGGCCTTCCAGAACGTTTTCAGAAGGTCGTCGATGTTGATGGGGACTATTTTTGATCTTCCAGGTTAGGTGACGTATCGATGTTCGAATGTGGTGGGTGAAAAAGAAACAAAACTTTTCTTGGTTACCTTTTTATTTAAATTTAAGACCCTGTATACAGAACCTATGTACACGAGATTGATTTTCTTTAAATTTCACTTAATTTCTTTATAGTTTCCTGACAAAAATATTTATTTATTATTCGTGACTAAAAAAAAAAAAAAACAATTATTTTATTACACTGAGTAGAAATAAATGAGAGCGAATGAAATCCAAACTGAATAAAAACATTGTTTCTCACCAAATTTTCCATTCTCTGTCTTTTAAAATACTTGTTAAAGCATATAAAAATATAATGTACTTACAAATCAGTTTAGTACCTTTGTTTTATGGCTGTATTTATAATACCTTGTTAAAATGTTTGTCTTTAAACTGTCAAATGTAAATCGCAGTAAATTGTGTAATCTGCTGTCACAAAAATGTATCCTATTTTTCGATCGGTATGGAAAAACAATATTTCTCCATACTATTTTACCGTAAATTATTAATTGTCAATAACTTTGTTACTTTTAAATGAAGGAAGCGAGATAATTTTACTATGATGTTTTTAAAGCTGGTCATTTGAGGGGGGGGAGAAGGAAACCATTTGGGGGGCCTGGACACGATGGTTCCCCCTTGGCTACACCCCTGAGTTTAAGGTCCCTCGATTCTGCTTCGAGGCTAAGGGATATGGTGACCATGAGAAATGAATGAAATGGTGGAATGAAGAAAGTGGGAGGAAACAGGAGAACCCAGAGAAAACCCACTACACGGCGTTTCTCCACCACAAAGCCTACTTAACACAAGCTGGGATCGAACCATGGACACCATGCACCAGAGATGAATTCTCTACCACTGAGCTACCGCGGCCCTGCTTGGGCTTGGTTGTCCATATCTAATCTTTCTTTTGGCCTTGCTTAAACAATTTCTAGTTTTGTTCTAAATCCAGACTCCATATTGGCGTAGATATTAATATTACAGTCGATTGGTAAAATCAATCTTCCACATTTAAAAATTAAAGTACACACAAGTACAAAAATAAGCATTTACCATAAAAACACTAGCTGCAAGTGTTCAAATACATTTATGGCTTCTATAAAATAAATTGAAAATTGCTATTTTTAATTAGGCAGCTAGTGTAAAACAGCAGTTTTCGACTCCAGCCGAGTTTATGCTCAACCTAAACTTAGTTGACCAAAGTGAACTGACCCGACTGACCCGACCCGACAACCCGACCCGACTGACCCGACAACCCGACCCGACTGACCCGACCCGATAACCCGACCCGACTGACCCGACCCGATAACCCGACCCGAGCTGACCCGATTGACCCGACCCGACAACCCGACCCGAATAACCCGACCCGACAACCCGACCCGAGATGACCCGATTGACCCGACCCGACAACCCGACCCGAATAACCCGACCCGACAACCCGACCCGAGCTGACCCTGACTGACCCGACAACCCGACCCGAGTGACCCGACCCGATAACCCGACCCGAGCTGACCCGACTGACCCGACCCGACAACCCGACCCGAGTGACCCGACCCGATAACCCGACCCGAGCTGACCCGACTGACCCGACCCGACAACCCGACCCGAGCTGACCTGACCCGACCCGACCCGTAACCCGACCCGAGCTGACCCGACCCGATAACCCGACCCGAGCTGACCCGACTGACCCGACCCGACAACCCGACCCGAGCTGACCTGACCCGACCCGACCCGTAACCCGACCCGAGCTGACCCGACCCGACTCGGGTCGGGTCGGGTCGGGTCAACCCGACCCGTTTGAGAGCACTATATAAGACACTTGTTAGATCCAAACTTGAATTTGGGTTCAGTCGTTTGGAACAGTTTGTCTAATATACTTATTAACAAACTTGAAGCAGTACAGAAATATTTTATACGACTACTATGTTATAAAATGAAAAAGGACTACTATTCACACGAGTATGAATATTGGTTAACTTTTTGGGGACTTCAATCTCTAGCAGAAAGAAGAAATTTTAAGGATAAATACTTTATTCAAATGGTATTGGATAATAAATATAGTAGCGATTACTGCTTGGAAAATATAGGAATAAGAGTGCCGTGTTATAGTGTAAGAAGTCAGTCAACATTGGAGCACTAAATTCAAAACGTGAAATATTGAGAAGAGTGACAATGTCTTATAACAGTTTAAAATGAACATATGTTGGGAGAAACAATAGAGCAATTATTTTATTTTATTATATTTTTTTCCAAAGATTAATCTGTTTTAACATCATGACAAGGGTCTCGATTTTATTATTATTATATATCTTCAGAATATCTTTATTTTTAACATTTTATTGAAAGAACCAATATTTTTTGTGGAAATGTGACAATAGGTAAGGATCTTTTACATAGAAGATACGAAATTTTAAGCAAAGTTGACTCATTATTTTAACGATAGTTAAATGAAACTTTAATTTCCATAGTTCTGTTAATAGTATTTTATGATATTGACTGTATCTATTTTAATCTTATTTTATAATCAGCTTTAATCTTGTAATATGAATATATTAAACTTCTGACAAGGGTCTTAACCTACTAATATTCATTCTATATCACAAAATTTCTGGTCTGTTTTAAATGATTGTATAATAGTCTTAACATAGTGCTGTATTTTTGCCAATGAGCTGTTCACGGCACTGAAAATAAAGTTCTTATTATTATTATTATTATTATTATTATTATTATTATTATTATTATTATTATTATTATTATTATTATTATTATTATTATTATTATTATTATTATTCGACAGGCCATTTGTTTATAATGACAGTTTAAAACTTTTTTTGTAAGAAAGGAAATGGTTAAAAAGCTTTCTAATAAGTATCTAGATTCTTATATTTATTAATATATGCAGGTTAATATCTGAGTAATAAAGCTATCATTATTAATTTCCTGTGTGTTGTATCCTAATTTATAGTTTGTCCGGTTTTCATACACGTAATGAATCATAGAAAGAAACTGACCAATTATTGACCTGCCTAACTATATCATAGAGTTAGAAATAATGTATGTACTTAGATACGAGCAGAGCAGACAGAATCTTTATTAAGTGTATTGCTAATATTATTACTATTAGCAATAATAATAATGATAACTAAACTCCTGGCGTAACAGCTTTTAGGATGCCTAGACTTCATGGCACTCATTGCTGTGGGTGATGTGTTGTCAGCAGATCGGCTACCCTCGTCGTTATTGCTGCGTTCCTAGACTGCAGTTCGCTACTTTTATTCAAGTAGCTTTCCAATTGTCCTCACGACGCTGGGTGGACGCCGCAACGCCAAAACCGTCTGGTGAGTACGAATGGTCACACCTATCTTTCCTCTGACCAGACCCAGGACTGCTTGACACTGATATATATATATATATATATATATATATATATATATATATATATATATATATATATATATATATATATATATATATGTGTGTGTGTGTGTGTGTGTGTGTGTGTGTGTGCGTGCGTGCGTGTTTTGCCACACTCGCTCCCTAAAAGATAATTTTCTTTAGTACTGTTATTCCTATCCAGGTTTTCTTAAAGTATGAGTATATATGCAGAGTTTCTTCTTCCTAACGTTAGATATTTCTATGATATTTTCCTTTTGGCGTATATTCTTAAAACCACAATCTTTCCTAAGCACACCATTTTAAACAAAGTGACATGATGTTCCAAGCCAGTAGCTAGCCCCTAAATGTAGCCCAAAAGGAGAGCGGTAGTAGTTAGGGGGATCCGATTCAACCATATTATAGTTCATTTGCACCCTACTGTGAAAATTTTAGGGGGCAGTAAAAATTTAGGGGGGCCACCCCAAGGTCCCCATGGGTACAGACCTGTTATGTACGGACAGAGAAAAATATTATGTATGTTCAAGAATTCATTTGGGAAGTTTCAGCTATTTTTCCGTGACATTGAGACAGTGAACCGTGATATCATGTTTATATTCTAAAGACAAATTTAGAAATTCCAATCTCTTTTCCGTAAAGAGTAATATATGAGATGGCTAGGCCACGCGTCCATTTGTTTCTAAGAATATATGACGAACTCATGAAATAATCTGTTCATGATATAGTTCTTGACCTCTTTTCTTCCCTTAAGTCTCTCGTTTTGTTAAAATGACACGATAAAACCTTACCTCGAGGAATTTACTATGTTCAGAAAATAATTTCGAGCGATTCAGTCGTTTTTCTGCTGATTTAAAAGACAACGTTGATTTCATTGCTATTTTCCAAAGAATAGATTCAATCTGATGTTATCTCAATGATTAATCTGTAAGTAATGGATTAATATCAAAGTTTCATAGTTTGAAAACCTACCCCAAACAAAACTATATTGTTACTATTATATAAATGCAAGTTTATACTATTTTCAGTATTCTTATAAGAGACCGATCGCTTAGTAGCGCAGTCACTTCTGCTACTAGGGTTCCTTGACTCATCTATACCGACTGAGTTTGTTGTAGAAACATCATGTTTATATGTTATCTCGTCCCTCTTCTGTTTCTACCCACCTTCTTATTTCCCGGGCATAAATGTGGGACATGAAACGAGAAATTTAATTTCAGTATTATTGAAATAGTTATTCCATGCGTTGCAGTCTTTTACTGCTTGATACACTTTATTTTTAATGTAAATATCTTAGTTTTCTCTTTTACTACTTGCTTTATGATGTTTCGTGCGTTCCGTTGTAGTAACCTCCAGCTCTTATCTCTTGTACGCGTTGTTAATTTACGTCACATTATCTACTAGTTAGATTATATGAATGACATAATGACTCTAACTCTGGCAGAATGATAATGTCAATAGACGATATATGAACATTTCTGGGAACAATTACTTCTAAATAATTAATCAATTAAAACCACACATGTAAGGTCGAAACTCATTTCCTTTCCGAATTATGGGCTATTATTATTTATCATTTTTCTATCGGTTTTACGAGAAACTTCCTTTCTGCCCCTCAAGATAAAACACATATTAATGATACCTCGGGTTTACCATACGTTTGTATCCGAAAGATTAGATACCTAGTTTACGTATATAAATACATTTCCATATATTTGCAATATATTTGCATCATAAATATACTATACTGTGTATGTACTTTGCTGTAAGAGTCAATTCTTCTGTCTTCTAAGGCAAGTGGATCGATTGAACAAGGAGAAAGCTTTAGGTATTTTAATTGCTACTATTTTTTCTTTGTGTATCATTATTATTGTTACTTAAAGTTTACATTCCCTTTTGCAGCACCGAGGCTAATTAATATGACACAGGCCTAAAGTTTAAATTTGAAGTCGTACCAACATTACGCGTTAAAATTTTAATACCCTCTCATCGAGAATCAATTTCACAACCACAAATACAACGTGAGCTTTCGCTATCTACTAGGCTATTATAAGTTTCCAACGATTCGACTTCAATTCTTTAAACACTTCAAAAGTTCTTAATCTTGTTCGGATAGATACCTTTAATATTTGTATATATTATCCTTTATTAGTACTTTTGTATGCCTTTGTCTATATGTTTAGTTGTTTTTCTATGTTCATGCTTGTAATTTTTATTCATTTCTCTTATTAGTTTATTTACGATTATTTACGACATACTACATGTTTATTCCTTATTCGTCTATCTTTTTATCACTGACGTATTTAGTATCTTTCTTATATTATTATTATTATATATATAAACAGCTCCTTTTTTATTATGATGGAATGTTTCTATCTTACGAAATGTGTTTAAAGAATACCGCAACTTACTTTTTCCCGCATAAACTAACAAAGCGCGGGAGACTTTCTGCAGTGTAAATGTAGAAGGGACACTGATACACAGTTGTGATTTTCTTTCTCGTATGCAGAAAGCATAAGTTCTTGGTAGTCGGCCAACGAGTGAAGAAGTCTAGTGAGTGGGCATCGGAATCAGTTTGTTTTTTTGTAAAATGATAGGGAAACTTGAGCAGCTATATTGCATTAAATTTGCCAAAAGCTCGGCGATACCCAAGTGGAAAACATCAAATCGGATCGGTATATTGAATTTTGAACGAGAATTTTGGCATCAGAAGAATATCCACGAATTTTGATTCAGGCTTTCATCGCCAAACACAACATTCCTGTGCGTCGTCAGGCTCTCTATTCACTCAATATGGCTCCATGAGACTTTTGGTTATTCCCAAGCTGAAAATGCCACCAAAAGGACCCGATTTGAAAAAATGAAATGAAATCTTCGAGTTTTACACCCCACGGTTAGGATAAAGGAGACCGTGATGATGAGTAATTAATGAAATGGTGGAATGAAGAAAGTGGGAGAAAACGGGAGAACCCCAAGATAACACACGCACACGGTGTTTGTCCACCACAAAGTTCACTTGGCGGAGGTTGGGATTGAACCCGGGACCCCAAGCACCAGAGGTGAACGCTCTACCACTCAGCCACCGCTTCCCCGGTGCCCCGATTTGAGTCAAGACAAGACATCATGCGGAATGCGATTGCACTGTTGCTCACCATTGCAAAAATTGCGTTTCAGAAGTCTTTCCAATAATGGCGGGCGCGCTGGTAGAAGTGTGTGCATTACCAAGGAAAATACTTTGAAGGGGATGTCTTTCGGCTTTCGAAATCAATAAATGTATATTTGCCAACTATAGATTCGATACTTTTTGAAAGACACCTCGTGCTTTGTGTTATTCCTGGCGCAATTGTGTGTGTAGATTTGTTGTTGACAATAAACTAAATAATAATAATAATAATAATAATAATAATAATAATAATGGTAATAATGCTTACTTGTAGTAGCCAGCCTTTCAGCAGCAAGTCTATATGAGACATGAATCTACTTTTTTAAACGATAAGTGTAGTATATGAAGTCTACTGCAAATGGAACTTGAGGCTTCTACGCCTAAGCCCAGTATGCTAAGAGTATAGTCACATGATAGAGTCGAAAATAATGGTTGCTGTATTAGTAAAAGTGATATATTGGGCTAGAATTATCATTGATGATAGGAATAGTGGAACGACGAAAATATCTACCCCGTTACATTTATCAACTGTAACTAGCTCCTAGAAAATCAAACTCAAAACAAAGTATACCAAAAGCTAAAACTAAACAGTTCGACAAACGCTGAGATTTAAGTGCTTGTAATGTTATTCATCAAAATTATCTTTCCGATTCCTAATTATGCCTTTCCGTTCTCTTTGTTCATTATTTGCTAAATATATGTTTTTCATTTTCATTATTTAAGATGTATTCAATAGAAAATAAGACTCACATATTTCTTTTATATTGTTCTCATTAGAAGGTGTTATGCATCTTCGAACGTTCAGGAAATTATCCAGCCATATACATATAAAACAATATTATCATTGTTTTTCTTCATTCCTAACTCTTAGTAACTTAAAAGAAATTATTCATTTAGATAGTAATTACAGTACCATAGTTACGGAGTTTATACTGAGCATGTTATAAAACGGTACATTTATTTCCAATTACAGATATTGGTTACCAAAAATGTTAACGACGAAGCAGTATGCTTTTCCAATGATTTCATTGTTGATAATGGGATGGCTTACTCTAAGTTGTAAAGGTGCCCCGTCTGAAAGAGGTGAAAAAAAGTTAACCTTAGAATTGCAAGGCCAGAAGGACGATGAAGGCAAATGGATAACAAATTTAAAAGCTGATATTAATGGACAAGTACCAAAGACGTGGGTAGTGGCTGCTGAAAGAGCAGAAACCAAAGATGGCGATAATGAAAAGCATTTGCATGTTGAAGCTTCTATACTAGGTATGTCCAAGATTGTATATACTGGGTATTTCAAAACAACACCGACATCGTTTGGGAGGTTATTCCTAACATCAAGGAAAGACGAAATGTATAGACCACCCTTGGTGCACAAATGCTTTTTTTCGGAGTTATACGCTGCCGAAAGTAGGAAAACAATGAAATTTAAAGGCCCATAGCTCCAAAACTATGGAACCTACCATAGTCGGCTCAAGACTTCGCTTAGGAACTAATATGTGCCCTATTCAAAAATACATGTTTCAAAATCCTAAGGTACTCACGCGACCATTATTATAGAGGGAGTTTAGTTATGGGCATATAATTTGAAGTATTCACCACGTACATCTATAAAAATTGTTGCCTAAGTACCATAGGATTCTGAAACATGGATTTTTGGATAGAACACATACTGATTCCTAAATGAAGTCTTGACCCGACTACAGTAGATTCCACAGTTTTGGAGCTATGAACCTATAAAAATTTCATTTCTCATGTTTTCGGCAGCCTATAACTCCGAAAGGAAGCATTTGTACCTTTGGTTAGTCTATACCTTTTGTCTTATCTTGTTATTAGAAATCACTTCCCTAACGTTGTCGGCTTTGTTTTGAAACACCCTGTATATGCCTCCTAACAAGATACACCTAATGTTCCCTTATTATACAAATTATACTTAATTTTTCTGTAATTGTTCTAGTTACTTCCATCATTTGAGTAATAAAATCTTGTGTGTTCAGCACATTGAATAACGTATGAGAATGCAATATAATTCATGCATTTTGATCAATACACATTCACTTTTGATTTCGTAAAAGGAATTTAAACTCTTTCAGGAAGCCACCTAAATCTGATTAAATTGTGCAATCATGTAAAGGTATAGTTATCAAACAAGAAATTATTCCCCTTTCTAAGCATCTTTGAAATTTAATTAGAATGAGTTAATTAATAACCTTTATATTTATAGAAGTGTAGCAGTGTAAGTATGATAGGTAGAATAAATGTCAATATGGGTTGTAGTTTCTATAAAATTTTGTGTATTTTTAATTTTAACCTGGAAATTATTTTCTTAACCGAATGAGAGAGATCACCACATCCTTCCTGACAAAATTGTAATATCTGTTCAGTATTACATCATATTTATCTTTAAAATTATTCATTATGCTTACGTAAAAACGTAACTGAGTGTTACTCCTTACACATGTGCGAACCAAAGACGATTCTTTCTTGTTAAAGCTTCTTTGAATATAAAAAGAGAAGCAGATCAGTGGCCTACAGTTGATGTCCAAAGTAGGTTTGTGATTTTTGAATTAATAATGGTGCACGAACAAAATGTTTACGAATGCTAAATCCTTAGGATTTCCCGTTGGCCTAGTGATTAAAACTCGCGCCTCTATTGCAGTCTAGTTATTGATGGGGTAACATAGAAATTTGTTCGTATTGCGCTGGTTCGGGCTCCACCTTAAACTATTGGTCCACTTCTCGTGTAACCCCAGTAGTGAAAGAAACGCTGAACTTCAAACCAGGTATCCAATGTTGTTTTTCAAAATTCACCGTCTCAGATAACCTCAATTCAAAACTTTTTACACTTCGTTCTCTTCGTTCCACGAAATGTAATTTATTTCTGCAAATTCAAACTTAGTAGTTTTCGAGGTAAATATTTGCCGAATTTCAATGGATCATTGCAGACAACTCTATACTATGCACTAGCTCTCTGTTGGCAGTTATCTAAAGTGAGTCTCTCATATATATTGCTTAATTGTATAAATAAAAAATTCCCTAAGTCGTATCTTTCCAAGATAGTATAAAGGTAACGAAGAAAGTTCTACCGATTTTTGTTGAATTCTGTGTTGAATTGGCCATCACATCGTAAGTTGAATGCAAATGGAGATAAGGGAAAGGTCAGTTGTTGGTGGAGGTATATCGAACATACTGTCTGGTTTTGGCAGTTCAGTTACACCCTGCAGTTGCGTAAGGACAGAGTGAACATGGAACCTCCACGGTGTGTCATAAGGGCGTGTAAGGTGTACGAGTTCAAACTGGGGTCAAACGCCGCTGCAGAGGTGCGGAAAATGTGCCAGGCCTTTGGGGAGGGTGTCGTGACAACGCGGACAGTGCACCGGTGGTGTAACAAGTTTAAGGATGGTGACGAAACACTCAAAGACGTACCACGTGCCAGAATACCAAAATAAAATGACTATGTATAAAATGAAGACCTTCAGGGAGCAATTGAGGCGAACAGTGGCCAGATATGTGAGGGAATAGGACTAGAATTCAGTGTGAGTTGAGAAGACATTTGGCAGCAGCATTTCCATCAACTTGGGAAGACTAGAAGTTGAGTCGATTGATCCCACATGATTTGACTCCGGGCCAGAAGGCAATGTGAGCAGACATCTGTGTTTTTTGCTGATTCGTCTGAAAAAAGAACCATTTCTGGACAATATGTTGATATGGGTAGAGAAGTGGGTCCTGTACGAAGCTCCGTGGCGCCGTCATCATTGGTTAGCGTCACGTGAACAGGTTCCAAACAGTCGAATCCAGCACTGCGCCAGACGAAGGTCTTCCTGTGTGTTTGGTGTACAACGCGTAGTATCGTGCATCGGGAATTGCTACCAGCTGGTCGGAGAATGAATGGAACTGTGTACTGTCAGCAGTTGAGCCATGTTCAAGAAAAACTCACTTCTGAATCGCACAAGGGCCCTCCTGTTATAGGACAACGCTGAGCCCCACGTGGCTATGATGATCCAAGACACCAATCTACGCCTTAAACGGGAAACACTATTCCATCTGTAATACTTCCCGGACATTACACAATCCAATTATCACCTGTTCCATTCCTTGGACAGTTACCTTAGAGGACGCCAGTTCAAATCTCTAGTAAGGTGCAAAATGCACTTGATACGTTCTTCGCGTCACTGTCCCCAAGTTCTATCGCGATGGAATCCATGGCCTTCCAGAACGTTGCCACAAGGTCGTCGATGCAGATGGGGACTATGTTTGATCTTCCAGGTACGTCTTAGGCAACATATCGATGTTCGAACGTGGTGGGTGAGAAAGCGAAGAACTTTCTTGGTTACCTTTACAAATCATTCTATGTATGTTTTGTCCTTAGGCTACTTCTTTCAAATAACTCATTCATCATATAAATGTAAGAAAGGTAATTGTTTGTTAATAATATTCATCCAAATAACTTTATTTCTTCTATTTGGCTAAATTAAAAGTGGTTAAATATTGGAAGGGCTCGGTGCAATAAGGAGCTAACCCTCAAAAAGTTGTTTCCGAGATAATAGCTTTTGAAAGTTTGAAAAAATCCATAAATCGGAATTATTATTTTTATGTTGTGCAGTTCATTCGAAAAGCTTCACTAAAGTTTCTAGTTTATATAAAGACATACAATTATGTACAATTAAAATGAAAAGAGGTTGAATTTGTTCTTTTTGTAATTCAATATTACTCATTGTTGGTTAGCTCCTTATTGCATCAGAATTTTAGGAGTCAGTTCTGTGGGATAACAACTAACATAAATGCACAAGAATTATATTGTGAACAAAAAATATACATAATAATGAAAAATCAAACTGAAGTATGTAAGGAAAACTAAATACTTTACAAGTTTAATGAATATGTAAGTCAGTCACAATGCTCTTAGCGCTGACATGAAATAGTGGCATATTATTGCAGGTCACAAATTACATTGAATTCAACCAAGGTTGACCCTTCTTATGCATCAATCATCAAGTCCATCCAACATTTCTACACACTTTTCTCCAGCTACTTCCGTCGGAACAAGGCTACGATAAAAATTATGGTATATTGGGGGGATCCATTCCAACAGAGACATTAGATCAGAGTATTTCCGGATATCTATAGGAATTCCTTCCTGGTACTTGCATGGCAAATCGTTGAGGTTCACTTCTGGCTGTGGGCGGCCTCGTTTCTTTAGGTTGCACGTAGTCCATACAGGTGCTTCCTTCTGGTACGAATAGCTTACATGCAAAACATAGGGAGTAGCTGATTCCATCTTAAACACGGCTGCATCTGAAAACTTGAGAGGCTGTTTGGTGTCTGTGGTTATTTTCTTGGAAATTGATGACACAAGTGGTGTGAAATCCTTGAAGTCGGTTTGCTGCATGCGAGTTACATGAAATTTCTTCTTTCTGTTGGCACTGCTGATTACATGTGCCCACTCATCTGTTGTATACACAATGGGGTGATGCCTACGTGCGTACAGTTCTATGCGGCCAAAATCACGATCGCATGGCAGTTGTGTGTGGCCTACGACTGGAAAATGATGAAAAATTTTCTTAAATCGTCCACACCGAAGCAGTGCTTCATATAAGGCAATCAAGGTCCAATTCTTATTTTGCCCTTTGCAATTGTCACTAATAATATGAAGTTCTTCACTTTGCACGTTATTTCCCATAATGTATTTAAGTATGCAACTAGAAATTTCAGAGGAACCGCGTTTAGCTATATTTTCACTCCAGAGAAACATAAAGCCAATGTCCGAGCCACAATCATGAACTGCGAAATTATAACTCCAGAGTTTTCTCTTGTAGAAAGCAGGACCAACCGTTAATTTTGGAGTTGGGAGGGTCTTTTGTAAATCAACGCAGATTACATGATATTTCGTAGGATCTGAAGAAGCAAGCTGTGAGAGATAGGTGAGTTTCTCCTTAGCGGCTTCTGCCCTAGCTAGGTGTAGCGCTCTACTGGCTTCTAACTGTTTGGCTTCGTTTTCGTCATGTACAGATTTAGCATGATCCAAATTTATTTTATTCGAGTCGCAAAAGGAACAAGTGTCTGACTTAGGTAATTTAAACCCTATACAAAATTCCTCACAAAAAAGCCTTCGGAATCTGTCAGAACTAATGGACGTTGTCTGCTGAGATGCACACCACGGAATATACTTTGTCTCATATAGAGAATTTATCGTGAGATCGCAGTCCAGGTACTGCTTGTTCGCGTTTTGGCTCCGGCTGTAGTGACTGGCATATTTCGGTATGGATGTTATAAACTTCCTTGCAGATTCCAAACTGGCTTCTGTAAAAGCAATTGGCCGGTTGTGATGCCTACCCCTTCCATCACTTTTGGCTGTGATGTTTCCACCCTTGATTTGTTCCTGAAGTAGCTGTATTCGTTTTCTGCTGCGGTGAAGTCCATGAACTGCAAGAAAGGCCTTCTTGCACACACTAACATCTACACCATTAATTTTCAAATTATAAGAAAACGTGAATGATCTCCTCGAAGATTGTCCTTTTGTGTAGGAACGTTTCGTATTCTGAATTCTCATATTTTGCATGAGGTAGGTGTTTTGTGTTGCATAATCAGCCAAGTCCCAGAATGAATGAAAAATAAACTCTATGTCCCCTTTAATTTTTTTCCAGCAATTTTTTGGACATTTACATGGTTCACCCACTTTCCTGGCTGAAACAACATCCTTCGAATGACTGGAGGTATATTGCTCCCCTTTATTTCTTCTCCTCTTACGCTTCACTCTCTCCCAGTTATCCCTCTCACATCGTCTCTTTCTGGCTGGAGGACGTTTGATTGGAGATCCCTCTGTCGTCCTTGTGATGTGAAGGTCATTCTGAAAAGGATAAGAGTACGATTTTAATAAATACACACTAGGTTCTTTACAACAGGAAATTAGAAATACCTAATGAAAATATTCTGGCCATAGTGCTATTGAATCTACTGTATTTCTAAACCGATATGACGTCTCAACCCCACTGCTATTCTGCGTGCGCGAAATTTAGCAAAAATCCTAGTCAGTAACAAAAATTATTTCCATTTGATGAAAATTGTTTCGTAAATAACTTCAGAATGTAAGGGAAATTTGAATACATTTTTAGCAAATTGAAAAGACTGTAATTTTCTGTACATTCCAGCCACACTAGCATTATTCCCAAAATAATTTTATGAAATGGAAAGAACTTTTGTCACTGACTGTACAATCCACTCGAAAATCATAAATATTCGAAACAAATTCATTATTGAAAATGACAAAACAATTCTGATAATTTATCGTGACACAGTGTTGTCACACTTGGTGCAATTGTACCAAATTCAGCACTTTGTCATTCAACGGCCCATTTTCATCCCCTTTTGTGAAAAAGTTGGTACAATTGTACCCAATTGTACCCAATGTAACAAATACTTCTCACATTTTCAAAAATGTCAATAAGACTTTTCCTACATTTTACAGTACTCATACTGTGTGTTGGACTCTTAAAAAATGCTGTTGGACATTCATTCTTTGACGTTGCATCGCTTAACGCTAGAAACTATACCAGGAAATAAATGACGATACATTGGCGCATCCGAGCCCCGTATGAACTAGACGAGAAAGTAACAGTGTTGTGGAAATATATTCTTAAAATAATAATAATAATAATAATAATAATAATAATAATAATAATAATAATAATAATAATAATAATAATAATAATAATAATAATAATAATAACACACAAATACGTTGAACCAAGTGTTGAATATTCTGAAGAAAACCAGCCTATGCTCAAATAAGTCTATAATTTATGCGTCGTTGCAAAGATTTTACACCAAACGAAAATAGCACGAAAAATATATTGACATAATTCCTGCCTTACCGCGGTAAGTTGTTTCTAATTACGCCATATTGACGTATATAAAGATACCCGAACATTTCTCCGTTTTATAGATCTGTATCGACGCGTTGATTTGGACCCTTGAAAGAGGGGGGGGGGGAGGTCTAGAAATTTACTTATTTTAGTTTCGTGTTACAGAGTCATGTATTACACTGGAATAAATTCAACCCTTTTTGTTTCAATTTGGTACTATTTTTCAGCTCCCTTCAGACCTAGGACTGTGGCAACACTGTCCTGACATGATTGCTTTATTACCTTTCTCATTTCATAGCATTTACAGCACCGTTCTTGACGCTACATTGTCAGAATTTGTCATATTCAGAGAAAAATGTACATGTGTAATGTCGCTTTCTTTGTGGTTAATTATTTCAGCAATATGGCGCTAACCAACATTCATTATATTAGCAGCTGTTGTCATCAGAAAAAGTTCAAGATTTTTCTGTACCAACTCGCTAGAGTCCTGACGAATGCATAGGGAATTGATTTGCGTATTAAGATGCACGTGAAAACTCACACTTAAAGACCGTTTTTTACAAGCCTATATCTGAGGCAATAAGGTGTTAACCAACATTTTAACAAAATAGCAAAAATAAAACTCGTTTCTTACCTCAGAGTCGGTGCTGTTGTTGCTTGACACTCCAAACACATACTCTGGGTCATCAAAGCTGTTTTCACCGAGTAGGGGGCCATCTTCTTCATCAGAAACACTAATATGTGCGGAGGTGCTCTGCATAACATTCTCGATAACTGACATTTTCCTGTGGCTTAACACCTTGTTGCACACAACTTTCCGCTTGTACGTTTCTTCTCAAGAAGGATATCACGTGATTGCGCGCGATGACGACACAGCACAAGCACCATCTGTTGATGAATGAAGCAGACCTTCATGCCTAATGTAGTACACTGTTTATCTCAATTTTGACAAAAGTGAGGGTTAGCTCCTTATTGCACCGAGCCCTTCATTGGAATTTTTATGTTTGTATTATTTCAGAAGTATGTATTGTATTATATTTAGTTTTATTTTATCTCTCTTTCAATAAATGAGTTTAAAAGGTACAGGAATTTGCGAAGTAACTGTTTTTGAAGAAAATTAAAACACCACTTGAACATCTAGTTTTATTTTATTTTATTTATTGTTTCTATAATGTAATGATTTAAAGCATTTATAACTTCAAGATGTTCAGCGAGTACATCTAAATGAATATACCACATGAAGTACAAAGAAAGGGATTATTAAATGACATATTCTTCCAACAAAATTTCAATTTGTGTTATTTGTTGGTTTCTCCTTGAAACTTCACATTTTATATTAATGTTTTTATTCACCATTAACGATAGACTGTATTTTGGTTTTGTTTAATTTAAAATTTTATTTTCAACGAGCAAAGTTAAATAACATTTAAGAACTAGTATAACTAATGATCATTGTATTTTGTTAATACGTATGTTTGTTAACATCAATTGCCAAAGGAGTGTTCAAAATGGTGTTACGTTATTGATTACTAGGACATTTAATTTCATGAAAATTCTAATACAATGTTACTATATAAATAGTTCTGTACATGACAAAGTTTTAAAACAATGAACAAAGAAGAGAATAATATTTTCCGAACATTAACCCATAAAGAGTAATTTAGTAGTTACAAAATTTCAGATTTCCAACAATTTTCTTTCGATAGTCTGTAAATTTGTAACGTTTCACTGTTGGTAAAGTTACGTAAGATGACGCTTTGATAATTATACAGAAGAACTTACGACTACCACAGAGTAACAGAATTTTGAATTCATCATTTGACAAGGAGATCAAATACACATTACTTACAACTATATAATAAAATATTGCCATTACGATTCAAAATACTCATTTAGTCATATTTTCGGGACAAGTATAATGTCAGAATTGTCCACATAAATGTAATAATCTCTTACCTAAACCATTTTCATCCTCTCAACTTCTAAATAGTGTTACACAAATGTTTCGGGGGCGGAGGTGGCTCAGTGGTAGAGCGATTACTTGTGGTATGTGGGGTACCTGGATCGATTTTCGGCCAAATAATTTTGTGGAGGACAACATTATGTCTGTATGTTTTCTGGGGATACTCCCATTTCCTTCCACATTGTCATTCCACAGGTTCACCCATCATCATTAACTTGCCTTTATCATTCATCTCCTTTATCCAGAAGAGCTTAATTATGGGACGTAAAAGTTTCATTTCATTTCCTTTCTAAAAATTATTTAGACATACTGTAGAAATGGTCATTATCAATTATATGCTAGACTAAAATCTAATACGTTTGAATATTTAAAGCTTTACTTGTGTTCTTAGAGTAATTAACAGTGTTTTTTAACTATTCTATCAGGCCTTGTTTCCATTTTGTACTAATACACAATAACACACTGAGCAAGTCTATGTCATAATATGTAAAGACACAATCAGATAACAATTTCAACCGAATAACTGTGTCTTCATTAGACTTACACTCCTTCTGGCTGCTTGGGAGTTCGTCATCACTTATATACTCTCCGGAGACCACCTTTTTAAATTAGCCTCCGCTCCTTCATAAAAATGTAACACTTGTGCGGCTTTCACTTTCACTTTTTAGCTGCACACGTGTCCAATTAAAAGTTTACTTTTTCCGCTGGATACATTCTGTCCTCTAATTGTCTTTATTTCCTTATTATTCTTTTTCTTAGTAATTAATATACTAAAAATTAAGAAATAACTATGTTTATTTTAATAACAATAACTTTTCTGTATTACAGAGAAGGAGAAACAACATAATCTTATTGAATCTGTTGTACGGAGTACCTCTGGTAAGTTTTGTAATATCTAGATATATTTGTGTACTTGAATTATGCAAAGAAATCAAACTACTTCAAATAAATATCTAATGTACTCTTGCTAGCTATATTGAATCATTGGAACTTCCATTATTTCTTTCGTGTTTGTAATATAACCTGTCTCTAGACTTATACATGTTAACAAAAGAAACACTGACCAATGCTTCTTTCTTGCTATACATGTTATGTTTACATATATAATTTTGCGAATGCTGTACTTGTAACCCTTTTGTAATAAGTGTTGTAACACAACCCAATCAGCAAGTTCATGAACACGCCTTGATAGAACTGGGGGAAGGGGAGGGAATGTCAGAAGCTGCCACGTTGTGTCCTATGACTTGACCTCAACTCAGGACCAGATGTGAGTGGATATGTTCCAATAATTGCCGTGATGTCGATTCCCTGAAACGAATTATCACATAGAACACAAAGTAGGTGCTTTCTCCGAAATCCTAAATGTGCAAAAACGATGGTTGAGCAAGCATTAACTTCCAGAACCGGTCGTCAAACAGAGGAGTGTCGAACATACTTATGTTCTGTATGTTGTAGAATTACGAGGGATAATTCACTTTGAGTTTCTTTCTAGAAGTGATACATTCATGTCAATCTCTGTTGCGAGCAGTTGGGGAAGATATGTGCTGTACTACGCTAGAAATGTTATGCATTGATGAACCAAAAGCATGGCCTCCTGAAAAAAGAAACTAGATGAATTGGAGCTTTTATCATACCTGGCGTATATCCTGACCTTACTCATTCGGCCCACCACCTGTTTCGATCTCTCCTGCACTAATTGAAATTGTGGTGCTTCACTAACCAACAAAAAGTAGAAACAGCTTTGACTGACTACTTTAACACTAGAGACAAAACTTGATATCGATTTGGAATCGAAGGACTGGTTGCTCACAGTCCTACACGAGGAATTATTGTTTAAATATTATCCAGCATCCAGTACACTGTAGTAACTACAGGTATGCTGTTTATCTTTATTTACACAATATTGCAAGACATATGACTTACACTTATACCTTAAGGTGGATGTACAGGCACAACAAAAGCAATCGCCCCCCAAGCGCTCTAATTCCAATACTTGGGGTTCAGGTCATTTGCGGTTTTGTGAGAACACCTAGACAGATGCAACCCAACTTACACGTAACTTTTCTCTGCACTGACAGTAGTTGGTAGCACTGAGTCAAGTCTGTATGGAAGTAAAATTGTGAATCGATGACGCACGAAATATTTTTCCATTCTGAGATCAATCTCTCTGGTTCAGAGCGTGTTGTCCAATGAACATCATATGTTAATCTCAATATTGCTGTGTATGTATTGTATTTTTTCATTATATACTGTATAATGAAAGAAATAAAAACACTGATGACATATGAATCAGAAAATGCTTGAAAGTAGCTGAAAATATCAAATCTAGAACAACTGCTGGAAATAACTTTGTAAATAATTGCCTTGATTGAGAGACCTTCTCCAATTCTCATTCCAACATCTTCTTCGTGGAGGAGAGATCATCTTGCTTATGACACTGAGTATACAATGAAATTGAAATTGAAGCCAGGACTCCACCAAATAAAAGTCCAATGCGCTAACCACTCACCCACAACGCCATTTAACCTTCCACCCAAACTAATACCTAGTTAAAATCGTTTCATGGAAAAATATAAACAAGATACTCAAATATAACGAAAACAAACAAATATAAACAAAATATAAATAAAAATATAAATAAGAATATACAAGGAACTTGTGAGAGTGTCTTAATGACTTACTCGAGATTTCCTTGTTTAACTCAAAAACAAGTTATATAAACGTTCCGCGATGAGGAAAATATCACGAAACGTTCTTCAAGTTGGGGCTACGCCAGTGGCAGAGCCATAACTTGTGGGCGCAGGGAGCAACTGAATTCCCCCCAGAGAAGCTCCCCGTTGTTTTGAGTGGGCCCATTTTGAGACAACATTTTCTTACTCCATATACGATAGGAACAAAAAATTAGAAATGAAGCATCAAATAGGGTCGCTACATTACATAAACAAGACAGCACACAAAAGGTAAATAGAAAAAATGAGTCTTAGACCCATTTCAGTAAAAATGTCTACTATTAGGGGCTCTAGAAATAATATTTATTCGTATTTCTTTGAGATTTATTAATATTTTCCTCTTAATAATTTTGTCATGTATGGAATGGGCCCAGGGTGTAACTAACGGAACCGCAGACTTTGCCGTGCGGAAGAGCCCACAGGATCCAGGAGGCCCATAAAGATTAAGAGAAAGTTGGAAGGAGGGGACCCAAGAATCAGAAGAACAACTTCTTCTAAGGGGCCCAAATAAGCTTATTAATGTTACGACACTGGTCATCGGTTGCCGGGATTCTCCCAATTTACATTACATTTCGTCTTTTCCATAACTTCTAATTTCCAAAGAAGGAAAGACGACAGAAATTATTTTCACATTCTTTAAATTGCATCAACACGTATACAAATACACAGTTCTATGTTTATGTTCCATAACTACTAGTTTATTTTCGTATGTTCATATGAGGAATTTGTGGCAAATTGAGGCCACATGATCATGAGGCTGCTGATCATGAGGCGCAATCCTCAAGCGGTTCGAATTCCTCTGAAGAGCAGGGTCGGAATTTTAACTGTCCTCAGTATTTCTGTGTTTTTGTTCCTTTTGTGTTTGGAATACGTCGAAAGGACATGAAGTGCAAGTGGCAAACAATACTCCGGTTGGGGCGATTTGTTTAAAAGAAATTGTGAAAGCAGGAAACTCCCATTGCAGATACTCGGGTTCAAATCCCGTCCTGGTAATTAGTGATTTTTCTGAACGGGAAATTAATGTTTATGTAATTGGTGTTGTAATTATGTCATTCCTTTATTATTATTATTATTATTATTATTATTATTATTATTATTATTATTATTATTATTATTATTATTATTATTATTACCACAATGGAAAGAAAAAGTAACATAGGTAAAGGTATTCATAGGAACAGAAAAAATATAGAGTATGTTAGATATTTCTTAGGTTACACATGAAGGGAATAATATTATTACCTTTACGGATTTACAGATAGAATTATCATTTTATGACAAGAAATGGAATATAAGGATTTGTTAGCTGATAACAGTAATGCATTTTGTTTCGCTCTTCTTCTGGGTAGAAAGATAATTTGACATTTAAATAGGATCACTCCCATGATTAGCATTGTAAGTTCGATCACAATTTGCAATTTGTTCACAGCTACGAACAATTCCTTGGAACTCATTTTTGGCCCATACTACAGCATTAAGAATGTGTCTAGGCCTTATGTATTTATCAATATCCAAACACGTTACTTGCAAGACGGTTACGAATGAAGTTAATACGGATGATGTAATTTTGTGTTGTTGGTATAGGTCATCACAACTCTTATACCGAGAGAAATTGAATATTTTTCATGTTAGTGTACATCAGAAGTATCAGTTTTGTAGATTGTAAAAGTTTACTGAATTGCAACACCCAGAATCGAACTCGCGTCCCCAACATTACGAAACTAACGATTAAGCCACTACTCTAAGACATCAGTCTTCTGAGTGAATGAGAAAAGGAGTTGTAGTGAACTCAGTAATTACACACTTTTACGATTCCAGTATAATAATGCTGAAACTTTCTGATTTCAGTCATGATAAAATAGTAAAGTATCATGCAGAAAGAATAGTTCAGAGAAGTCAACCTTAAATTGATAACTCATATGTACGGAGGCGCTGCCATATGCTCTCACCTCGGGCCCTGATTTTTCACGGCACGGCATTAAATAGATACTTACATTGATTGGAATCTGGTGTTTCTGGGCTCTGGATTATTTTTTAAATTAACTTAACGAACCTTCCTCAGTACATTGTTTCCTATTTTTTCGCGTTTTACTCACTTTTACAGTTTTTCCACTAACTCTTTAAGAAGAGGGACAAAAACACAGAAATATTGAGGAGAGTAAAAATCACATACACTATTCGCGCGTTGTTCCCTTGCCTGAAGTGAAACAGTAAAATATAAAGAATATGCAATTTTTGGTATTCCGTCTTCTATGTGTTGTCAAATCTGTAAAACCAAACCAAACAAACAGCAATACTACTATACAAAACGCGCAATATGTTAGCTATTCATGACACATCTATTGCATGATCCGAATAACTCCAGTATATCCACAAATCATCATTTGTCATATTTTACCGAAATACGTCATAACTTTTCTGACAACGTGATACTTTAAATGTTGTTCATACGCAAAGATCATTGATCTCATCACTTATTCACTTACTCTCTTAAGATCATTGAAACCTATATCTACGGGATGTATCCTATAGAAAGATGAAATGTAGTATCCAAGTTTGGTTTAGCATGCAAGTAAACAAATAAAAAGCAACTGGATGATATTTCCCTCCGCCAAGCCCTCTTCAATGGAATGTGTTGTTTATTCAACGAAAAGACATGAAATCCAATCATAAAATTCATAAAATATAAAATATATAGCGAACTCTCGACTTTGCAATAATAATAATAATAATAATAATAATAATAATAATAATAATAATAATAATAATAATAATAATAAAGGAATAAGAGAATTACAATATCAATTATGTACACAATACCTTCCAATCAAGAAAAAATAATAAATGCCACACCGAGATTCCAACCCGGGTGAATGTAATGGCAGTTCTCTGATCTCACACTATGCCATCAATTCCTCAGAAAATAAGCTAGTAGTTATGTTGGATAATTATAGCACACACTATTTCTACACGTGTTGATATAATTCAGAGAATGTGAAAATAATTTCTATCGTCTTTTCTTGTTTTGAAACTAGAAGGTAAAGAAGAATTGTAGGGATGGGCACGAGCGAGTTAGAGCGAGTTTTCACTCAAACTCGACTCGACTCAAAACAGACATCTTTGAGCTCGATTCGAGAATTCAACACGAAAAAGTTCCTCCAACTTGACTCGAATATGACTCAAGTTTCGATTCGATTCAAGTCAAAACGAAGAAAATCGAGCCAAATGCTGTATGTAATTTCAAGAACTTTCTTCAAGTATCCTACATAAACAATATAATTATTCCAATGATGTTACTACTACTACAACTACTACTTCTACTTATTATTATTATTACTTTCACTATTTATCCGTATAGTCAAACTGCAAGTTTATTTTAATGAAAAAAAAGTGTTATTGAAATTTGGGCAAGGTTTCAACTCACGCCAAAAAGGATTTTCATTACTAGAAAATTGTCCTAGAACACTCGACCACGAGGGCTGACAGAAATTTGCCTTAATTTCAACTATATGAAGGTCATGACTCTTGATGTCCTATCTGTATCGGCCAATAAGATCAGAGGATATCTGAAATTCTTGGAAACTGCCGCACACCAAGGTCTGCGGAGTCGTTAGTTACGCGTCTGGGCCCGTTCCATACACGAGAAATTAATTAAGAGGACCATATTGACAAATCTGACAATAATATAAGAATATATATTATTTTTAGTGCCCCAAATAGTAGACATTTTTTTTTACTGAAATGGGCCTACGACCCATTGTTTTATTTACCTTTAGTGTGCTGTTCTGTTTATGTAATGTAGTGAACCTGTTTGATGCTTCACTTATAATTTTATTTTCGTACCAAATATGGATTAAGACAACTTTGTATTAAATGGGAAGCCCTTGAACGGCGGGGAGCTTCCGTGGAGCTGTGTGGCAGGGCCCCCTGTCCCCACAAGCTACTTCCAGTCGTCGTGGCAATCATTGTTTCTTAATTGGAAGGTATTGTTTACGTAATTATTTTGTAATTCTGTTATTTCTTTATTATTATTATTATTATTATTATTATTATTATTATTATTATTATTATTATTATTATTATTATTATTATTATTATTATTATTATTATTGCAAAGTGGGGCCGCGGTGGCTCAGTGGTAGAGCGTTCACCTCTGGTGCTTGGGGTCCCGGGTTCGATCCCAGCCCCGCCAAGTGAACTTTGTGGTGGACAAACACCGTGTGCGTGGGTTTTCTCGGGGCTCTCCCGTTTCCTCACACACTCTTCATTCCACCATTTCATTCATTTCTCATCATCACCCTTTCCTTTAGCATAACCGGCATAACCAAGGGACGTAAAACTCAAACATTTCATTTCATTTCATATTATTGCAAAGTCGAGACTTGGCTACATACTTTATATTTTATGAATTTTCTGATTGGATTTCAACTCTTATGTTGAATAATCAACACACTATACTTTAGGTGGTTTGGAGGAGCAAATATTATCCTGTTGCTTTTCATTGGTTTACTTGCACGCTACACTAAGACTGGATACTATATTCCACCTTTCTATATCTACGGGAAATACCATAAAGGTTATGATGATCGTAAGAGAATAAGTGATTAGATCACTGAACTTTCCGTATTAACAACACTTCAAATATCAGCTTGTCAGAAAAGTCATGACGTATTTCGGTAAAATATAGCAAATGATGGTTTGTGGATATACTAGAGTTACTCGGATCATGCAATAGTTTGTCATGAAAAGGTAAGATGTTGAGCTTTTCGTGCAGTAGTCTTGCTCTTTGTTTTGTTTGGTTTTAGGGATTTGATCAGAGATGTCGTGGGTCAACGAAAACTTGACCCACACCCACCGCGACCCACTCTGACCCATGATCCACCACCCATCTTGGCCCAATCGGGCCCACTACCCACCATGACCCACTCCAACCCACCACCCACCATGAACCACTGACCCCCCAAAACACTTCGGCATCAACTCTGAGACATGATCCACGTCCTGTTTTCTACCGACTAAAGTATTTATAATTGTAATAAAACCAGATTGTCAAATTCTAACTAATCGGAGTTTGAATTTCTACAGTCAATCCCTCAAGCACTGCTCTGTTACAATAATGATGGATCTGACCTTTACGATATAAAATGGTAAAGTGTTTGTCATGGGCAAAATTACGATGAATTTCAATTAAATTATCATGGTCTAATTATTTCCTTGTTCCGTCTCCTTTAGCCTAACCGGCATAATCGTGGGACGTTAAACTTATAGATTCCATTTCATTTTTTATTTCCTTGTGGAAGTATCGATACTTCTCAGTGGAAAAGCGGATGAAAGTTGAAACTCCCATATCAAAGTACGTAGACTAACATACAGAAGCTTACATTACAAATTTTGTCTATTTTTCTCACAACTTTGTGGGTTGATTGCCCTGTGCTCTAAGCGTTCCATATAATAAACAAGCTTTTAGCAATTATTATAAAGCGCATGGTAAGCATATATGGATATATGATGCGAAGCACTGTATTTTTTGTTGAGTTAAGGTGAGTTAATTTTGAGTTTAACCTCCCTTTCAGCAGCGAGGCTATATGAAAATGGACCTACTCCAAGCCGTAAACGTCGCCAACACCTAGTGGCCCACTTGCGGGTAAACGTCGATCATCAATATAGAGACGAGGCGAAGGATTGCCGCTAGTGTCCCACTGCCGGCAGAGTTTCGTCAAGTCGAAACAGATATCTCGCGTCGGGGTGTTGAGTCACCACCGTGTCGCAGCGAGGAATTTGTTTTGGTCTGTGCTCCTTCGATTCATCGCGGAGAATCACGAAGGAACCAACACGAACTATCGCCAGTCATGTGTATGCGGTTATGATTATATATATTACTTTTCCCTGAAGAATTGTTGCTAAAGTGAGCTCCGGGGGTCAAGAATAACTTCTGTCTCAACATCATGATGTGAAAAATCTTGAGTGCGATAATTGTATGAATTTAGATGGCAACTGTCGTCGATCATTAGAAAGTGAGTATGGGAGAACTATGATATAAAATAAATAGACACGCGTCATTTTGTTATAAAATTACATGGCGAACGCATTTTATCTTATCCCAAACAGTTATTGTCTTATATATACGGTTAAAAGAGCACTCAGATTGACCAAATTAAAACGATCTCAACGATTTATCCATTTACAAGCGACGGCTTCTTCATCGCCTCCGTGGGGACGTCGGAAGAACACCATCAGTAATCATAAGGTTGGTGGTTCGAGCCTCCTCTGGATTACTTTTCTGGTACTTTTTTTAAGTGTTTTTTAGACTCACCTTAATGTAATCAAATCACACATATATGCGATTTAACATATTTTGGGGGAGTAATTTTGTAGATCATTACAATGGAGTGATCAGAGAGGGTCGGTGGGTCAGAGTCCGCCATAGTGAGTGCTGGGTCATGGTGGGTGGTGCGTGGCAATGGATCAAGGTGGATGATGGGTCGTAGTGGGTTACATGCTGTGGACCTACAACCCACTGACCCACTGCAACTCTGGATTTGACACCACATAGAAAATGGAAGACCAAAAATTGCATGTTCACTATATTTTATTGTTTTACTTCAGGCAAGGGAACAACACGCGAATAAAGTTTGTTATTTTTACTGTGATCCATGTTTCTGTGTTTTTGTCCCTCTTCTTAAAGACTTAATGGAAGAACTGTAAAAGTTAGTAAAACGCGTGAAAATAGGTAACAAGGTACTGAGTAAGGTTCGATAAATTAATTAACTTAAAAATAATCCAGTGCCCTGAAACACCAGATTCCAATCAATGTAAGTATCTGTCCAATGCCTTGTCGTGAAAAGTCAGAGCCCGAGGCGAGAGCATATCGCAGCGTCTCCGTACATATGAGTTTTCAATTTAAGGTTAACTTCTCTGGACTATTCTTTCTGCATAACACTTTACTAATTTATCATAACTGAAATCAGAATGTTTCAACATTATTACACTGGAATCGTAAAAGTGTGTAATTACTGAATTCAGTATAGCTGCATTTTTTCAGCTGCATTTTTTCATTCGTAACTATCTGACAAGTAACGTGTTTGGACTAGAATTGGTGAACACATAAGGGCTAAACACGTCCTTATTGCTGTAGTATGGGCCAAAAATGAGTTCCAAGAAATTGTTCGTAGCTGTGCACAAATTGCAAATTGTGATCGATCTTACAATGCTAGTCACGGGAGTGATTCTATTTAAATCTCAAATTATCTTTCTACCTAGAAAAAGGGCGGAACAAAATGCATTACTGTTATTAGCTAACAAATCTTTATATTCCATTTCTTGTCATAAAATGATAATTCTATCTGTAAATCCGTAAAGGTAATAATATTATTCCCTTCATGTGTAACCTAAGAAATATCTGACATACTCTATATTTTTTCTGTTTCTATGAATACCTTTACCTATGTTACTTTTTCTTTCCATTGTGGTAATAATAATAATAATAATAATAATAATAATAATAATAATAATAATAATAATAATAATAATAATAATAATAATAATAATAATAATAATAGTAATAATAATAATAATAGTAATAATAATAATCAAGGAACAACATAATTGCAATACCAATTACATAAACATTATCTTCCCATTCAGAAAAAATTCTAATTACCACGACGGGATTTGAACCCAAGTAACTGCAATGAGAGTTTTCTCCTTTCATAATTTTTTCAACGAATCACCCCAACCGAAGTATTGTTCGCCAGTGGCCCTTTATGTACTTTCGACGTATTCCAAACACAAAAGGAACGAGAACACAGAAATACTGAGGAGAATTAAAATATCGACCCCGCTCTTCAGAGGGATTCGAACCGGTTGAAGATTGCGCCTCATGATCAGCAGCCTCATGATCACGTGGCTTCAATTTGCCACAAACTCCTCATATGAATATAAGGAAATAAACTAGTAGTTTAGGAACATAAACATAGAACTGTCTATTTCTCCACTTGTTGATACAACTTAAAGAATGTGAAAATAATTTGTGTCGTCTTTTCTTCTTTGGAAATTAGAAGTTATGGAAAAGACGAAATGTAATGTAAATCGCAAGTGATTACCAGCACGTAACTTAGATTCTTTTCTGGGGGACCTTGGCGTGGGAGACCCGGGTTCAATTCCCGGCGGGAGCTCATGTAGTTAGGATTCCACGTCAATCAGCATGTCCACGTCTCATATAGCCTCGCTGCTGACCGGGCGTTAAACTCAAAATCAACTCAACTCTTTCTTTGGGGAAAGCATTAATAAGCTTATTTGGGCCCCTAGAAAAAGTTGATTTCTAATTATTGGGCCCCCTCTCTTCATCTTTCTCTTAATCTTTGAGGAGCCTGTGGGCTCTCCCACATGGTAACGTCTGCGGTTCCGTTAGTTACTCCCTGGGCCCATTCCATACATGACAAAATTATTAAGGGGACAATAAAGATAAATCTCAAAGCCATACGAATATATATTATTCAATGGGTCCACGACTCATTTTTGTTCTATTTACATTTTGTGTGATGTTTTGTTTATGTAATCTAGCGACAGTATTTGATGCTTCATTTCTAATTTCATGTTGGTATCGTATATGGAATAAGAAAATTTTGTTTCAAAATGGGCCAACTCGAACGGCGGGGAGCGTCCCTGGGGGGAAGGCAGTTGCCACTCCGCAAGTTACGGCTCTGCCGATGACGTAGGCTCAACTTGAAGAACATTTCGTGATACTTTCCTCATTGAGCAACGTCTATATAACTTGTTTTTGAGTTAAACAAGGAAATCTCGAGTAAGTCATTAAGACACTCACACAAGTTGCTTATATTTTCTTATTCATATTTTTATTTATATTTTGTTTATGTTTGTTTGTTTTTGTTATATTTGTGTATCTTGTTTATAATATTTTCCAATGAAACGATTTTACTAGGTATTAGTTTTGGTGGAGGGTTAAGTGGCGCGGTAGGTGAGTGGGTAGCACATTGAACTTGTGTTCGGTACACCCGGGTTCGAATCCCGTAGAGCTGAAACTTTGTCAAGATTCAGGGTGCGTATTCAGGGTGATAAGTAAGATCTTTTCTTCTCTAGAAAGAAAAAAAATGGTGTTGGAATGAGAATTGGGCAAGGTCTCTCAATGGAGGCATTCATTTACAAAGTTATTTCCAGTAGTTGTTCTAGATTTGATATTTTCAGCTACTTTCAAGCATTTGCTGATTCATAAGTGATCAGTGTTTTTATTTCTTTTCTTATACAGTATCTAATGAAAAAATACATTATATACACAGCAATATTGAGATTAATATATGATGTTCATTGGGCAACACGATCTGAACCAGAGAGATTGATCTCAGAATGGAGAAATGTTTCGTGCATCATCTACTCACAATTTTACTTCCATACAGACTTGACTCAGTGCTACCAACTGCTGTCAGTGCCGTGAAAAGTTACGTGTAAGTTGGGTTGCATCTGTCTAGGTGTTCTCACAACTGCAAAAGACCTGGACCGCAAGTAATGGAATTAGAGCACTTAGAGGGGGAGATACTTTTGTGGCTGGGTGTACACTTTAGCAC